>NC_084481.1:214593363-214910707 GCF_030035675.1 Rhineura floridana
GGCCCTAATAAACATGGTGGGACACACACACACACACACACACAAGAGAGAGAGAGAGAGAGAGAGAGACGGGGGGGGCGCCTATCTAGACCAGCATCCTGTTCTTGCAGTAGCCAACTAGATGCCTATGGGAAGCCCAAAAGCAGAACCTGAATACAAGAGCACTCTCCCCTTCTGTGTTTTCCAGCAACTGAGATTCAGAAGCATACTGCCTCTGACCATGGAGACACAGCATTTGTGGAGGATAAGGCTATCGGTGTCTACTAGCCATGATGGCTATGTTCTACTGTGGGAGGCAATAAATCTCTGAACATCACTTATTGAGACTTGCAGGTGGGGAGAGTGCTCAGTGTTATACTCAGGTTCTTCCTAGCTTGCTGACTTCCCATAGGGATCTGGTTGGCCACTGTGAGAACAGGATACTGGACCAGATCGATTTTTGGCCTGATCCAGCAGGCTGTTATGTTCTTATGTAAGATGAACTGTGAGAGGGTGTTCTGGCCTTTTGGATCTAGGTATAAAGGTTTGTTTTTTAAAAAAGAGTTACTAGGCACTAGTGCCATCAGCTTTGGGATGTGAATATTGTTAAGTGACCTATTGGTAGTCTTTAGGCTCACCTTTTGATGTATTTTAAATGAATTGAATTACAGTGATATTATAACTTTGATTATGTATTGTTATGGACTGGTATTGTTGATTATTTTCTGTGAACTGCTTAGAGCTAAAATGTGTTTGTAGAAAATGTGGTATATAAATAAATTGACTATGACTGTCCAGGGGTTACTAGTTAATGGGCAATTTCAAAGCCCCCACTCTCACTTCTTTACATTTTTTTTTATCTGTAAACTGGACTTGGACCGGAGAGCCCTTTAAATAAAATAGGACATAGGACTACTCTGCTGGAAGACAGTTGTTCTCTGTCTTACTAAAACTGTGATCATTCAGCCGCTTTCAGCTTCTTTGGTTGAAAATTAGCATGCCACATTTTTGTTGAATCTAACATAAGTGTCTCTTATGCATGACATGGTAGCATAATAGCAAGATAGTTGCATCCAGCCCTCTTTCCATTATGACAGAAATCTGCATATACTTGTATTCTTGGTATTCTTTGTCTTTTCTGACAAGCCAAATTATTGATAATTAATAATCTGAATTATTGATTGTCCACTGATGGGTCAGGATGGTCAACTGGGTTGCAGCTTGACTTAAAGAGTAGTATTCAACACAAGTCCCACTCAAAGTAGACCCACTGAATGGGTATGACTAACTTAGGTTCATTAATTTTAATGGGTCTACATTAATTCATTTTAATGAATACAACTCAAAGAGTGGTGCAACAGCAGCACTACTGTTGTACAAATATATGGTAAAAAATTCAGAAAATGGACCCCCAAATGAATGTTTAGATTGGTCACATGTCTGAAAAGGTTGAAGTCTACTGGTAAATCATGCTCTCTCCAGTGTAAATGTTAAGAACGGCCTGGTTTGGATGTTATTTGAGGCTTCATAAACCACAGTTTATGAACAGGGTGAATGCTCCTCTTTTCATCCCTCTCAACATGAAGATCCTGACTTGTATTAAGTTCCCTGTTGCGTCTTAACTGGGGGACTTGCCTTCTTGTCAGTTAATAAACCAGAAAAATACATCTGGACCCTATATTGAAAGTAAAGTTGTGATAATTTATTGCATTTGTTTTATTGATTAAACCAGTTTCCCTGACCAAAAGGGAAATTAAGTTCATCTTTAAAAACAAACAAAACTTCCTGGGATGTATGGGATGCAAGCAATCTTCCCTTATTTCCTCTTTGATGCTTATAGGTCAATTGTGCTATGACTTCTTCTAATAAGCAGAGCTGTGGAGTTGGTACGTCAAACCTTTGACTCCAGCTCCTCTATTTTTCTACTGTCCGACTCTGACTCCTTCATAAATGCCAAATGTATATTAATTTATTAATATTAATAAAATAATATTAATATTAAAATATTTTTATTTTGAAGCTGGAGTCGGAGTCAGTACATTTCTTCCGACTCCACCCAAAATTGCTTGCGACTCCACAACTCCAACTCCACAGCCCTGCTAATAAGACCCTAGAGATAAATATTCAGTCAACAGCCTTATGATTCCTTAGTGGTGCCTTTGTCCTCCTTTGAAGAATGTAATGTTTCTGTACTTGATTAATGTCTGTGGGTCTTCCCTAACTAGACAACAATTAGAAGTTCATTCTTTTTCACGCGATGGAGGCAAAGTGGACTAAAATGCACTTACAGTTTGTCCCACAAGACTGTTCCCAAATTTACTCATCTTCTGCTGCAAATGTGTTAAGTAAATAAGGGCCATTATTTGGGTGTTAGATGCCAGTGAACCCTGACCCTACAAAGGGCTGAAATGGACAAGCAAGGAAAGTGGAAACATTACAAGAGGAAAGACAAAAAGACTTGTAGCAAAAACATTAAAATGCTGGCGTGTTAGGAAAGCCCTCCTTTCAGTCTCCAATGCTCCATTACCCAATTCTGCTGCCTGTAATTGGACTGCAGGCTCTTGGAGGTCAGTGTTTCATCTATTAAGCTCTTAAGTGCCCTAAATGGAGTACACTGCACATGACTGGCAGGGGAGGGCTTTGCTTGATTTGTATTCTCTTTATACTGCATAGAGTGGATTTTGCTCAGACCAAAGAGCAGGAGAACATCTCTCAGATGATGACAAACCAATTATATTTAGAATGTTCATCGCATGAGGTTGCATGGCAAATTAATTAAGGCTTCAGTTCGGGTTAAATCTTTGGGGATTCCTCTGCTAATCAAATTTCCTTTTAGGTAAGACAGTGATGGCAATGGTAATTTAATGTCTATGTGATTTGAATCTTCCTCAGGCCTGCATCTGTACAAGCATGGTAATCAAAGTGTGCCATTGGATGATGTTTGCAGCTCTGTTCTGATTGGGCTGCAGAAATGCCATCAGCTGAACTCAGAAAGCTTATGTCCTCTCCTCCGTCTCACAAAGCAGATGGGATACTTTTAAGCTTTATCTTCAAAAGATTTATTGCAGGCTGCAAGTTTTACTGATAGGGACCAGGCACTCTACACCAGCGCCTTTGGAATGTTCTTTCATCATAGCAGATTCACGTTTCTAGTTTAGTTTCTTAAGGGAAAGTAAAATTTTGAATTCATCAGTGGAAGGGGACTGTTAGCAATAGTTCCCCAGTCACATCTTGCCGTTGAAATGAAAGGTCACCAGAGAGGCCCCTTGTATTTCTCTACTTTTTGTGAATCGAGCCTCTTGGCAGCCCCTGTAAAAGGAAGCTGGAAGATGCTGTTGACAGACTGGTCAAAAGCTCGTGTTGAGAAATCTGTGGTTGTGCCACCTCTTGTGCTGATGTCTGTGACTTGCAGTTACAGGTACTGTTTCTTTCCTTTGCTCGGCCATATACTTTCAATACGGTGGCCCTGAGCCCTACTTTACGGAGGGCAGTCTTGTATTTGAAATGCAGTTTAAAAATGAACAAACAAAAAAAGAGAGAGCAGGGGCCTTGATATTGCCCATTAGCCTTCCTCCACTATGGAGAGATGTATTGTATTTCAAGTAACTGTAAATTTGCAACTATTCATATAAATTAGTATATGCAAATGTTATGCAAATGTTTTTCATCCTCCTTTTGGTGATGCATTTCCTCTTTTATGGCAATGTGTGTCTTGTCACCCTACCTGTCAGAGCTTTCTTCAAGCCCCTTTGCTTAGAATTCTGGTCATTGCTTGGCCCCTCCAGATGTCCTTTTTATTGTGCATCCATGATGGTTTGTACTCATAATGGTATCTGGGCAGTTATATTTGATCCCATTTTCAAGATTGTTTTGGGGTGGACATCCGGCTTCATTTCTAATCAGAGCATGACTTATAACCTTCCTGCTGAATTTATACCACAGATGTTCTACTTTTGTTGTTGTCCTGCTTTTGTGCACTATAAATAGTGCAAGGCTGCCTCTACGAACACCTACTCTACTACACAGTTGTGTAGTAACATTGGGGAAGCTTCACAGAACAACTGATAAAGTGGAATGATGTGTGGATGATCCAGCATACATCTCATGCCCTATTATTGCGTCAATGATGTGTTGCAGAATACATACACACACACACACACACACAAAAACCACCCACCAGTTTGAAGGAGCCCACTGCTTGCCAAATCATCTGGTATTAATTTTTCCTTTCATAATCCTGGCCAAATTTTATTCCTTTCTCTCGATCTAGCTATGCTGCCAACATCCTGGCTGCCCCCCCCAGTCAAAAAATATGAATAGAGGGATAAACAGGCACAAAAGGACTTCACTCTTCTCAGTCCAGTGATTCCTTATTTGTCTTCCATAGTGGGTGATCTAAGTGCACTCTCTCTCTCTCTCTCTCTCTCTGAATTTTGAAAACAGTCTGGCTCATTTCTTGTACCGCCGCTGTCTCAAACCTGTTGTGTTCTTGGACTTGGGACTGGCTGTATGAAAATGTTTATTTTATGTATGTTGTAAAATGTCACAGGCACTTGGGGCCCCAAATTCTTTCTTGCTTTAAATGAAATATTTTAGCCATTTTGGAAGAGGTTAAATGCATTTCCACTTAATGTTATGGCTGTAATTTAGCTTTTGGTCTGCATTTGCTAATCTGTGTTGCAGTAAATTGACACTGGTTCTGGAGACTCCTCTGTGTGTGTGTGTGTGTGTGTGTGTGTGTGTGTAATGGCAGATTATTGCTGTCCATATGGTGTATAAATTGTTTCATTGCTGCTTAGTGTGGGGTCTGGGCTCATTATTCACACCACAGTTTATTGAAAGAGCTTTTTCAGGTACCCTCCTGAGTTAAAGTGTTATAATAACACTGCTGACACTTCATAACAATATCAGACGCCACCAGCATTTTCATTCATAGGAGTAGAGGGTAGTTGAACTTGAACCAGAAGCCTATGGATTTTTCTCATGCTACTAGCTTGAAATTCCCTTTCCTTCATAAGCAGTGGGCTTCAGAATGGGAGTTGAACTACTACACTGGCTTCTTCTTGCTTACCTGATTGGAAGTTTAAGCCCAGCAGTCAAGTTAGAAATCCTCCCTGCCCCAAGATTAGAGATGTGAAGGCCTGGGGAAAAAACCTGGAAAATGGGGGACTATTGCCCCCCTCCTGAAAAATTGGGGGGAAAGGGGGAAAAACAGGTGTCCCCCCATTTTCCCACTTTTTTTCTGAGCCTTTATATATCTACCCAAGATCATCTTCACATCCTTTTCATATCCGTTTTTGAGCCCTGCCCTCATACTAGGCCCAAAGCTACCTTTGACACTTCTGTTGGTCAGCTGACCATTGCTAAGTCACCTGATACTTCTGTAAGTCAGTGACCCCTGTTAAACCTTGCTGGGTACGTCTTGAAGTTGTGTTTTGAATATCAACCTGATGCTGCCTCCAGAACATCTTGGTAAACACCCTGTAGGTACCAGACTAATGGGATATTTCTTGGCTGTAGATGTGCAAGTGGCTACCTGACCAAAAGAGTCAGAATACAGCTTAGATTTACAGGCAAACTAGATAAGAGTTGTTGAGACATGGCCTATAATAGTTGCAAACATGGTTTGCTATATTACTGCTTTTATTTCAATTTATCATCTGTACAGTACCTAGTTTTTCTGTAAACACTTGATGAATATACAGAAACACAAAGGCATGGCTCAGTCAGAGTTAAAGATATTTGAGTGCCGTTGACTTCAAACTCTTCCACTGAAATCAGTAATGCTTAAAAATGCTTCACTTTTGTTGGCTCAACAAAATATGAAAGAGCATATTTCATATTTAATATTAAAGAGTATGCAGTTCTGAGAGGACTGAGGTTCACTCTTGTTATCCCAGTTCAGCAACGAAATGAGATTAATCTATTAATAGTTTCTGTAGTACAATGACTTGAGAGTTGTTAGGAGACCCCTGTTCCCTGTACAGAGCTACAATACCTGGAGTGGTTTAACAGTCAATCCCTCTTCCCAGGGATCTCCTAACAGCTCTCAGCACCCTTAACGAACTACAGTTCCCAAGATTCTTTGGGGAAGCCATAACTGTTTAAAGTGGTATGGTATTGCTTTGAATATATAGTGCAGATGGGGCCTGAGTTAACTTAAAAATATAAGCACTTACCATTTCCTTTTCTCAGTTTGCCCTCTCCCTGCTTGGATGACAGAAGGAGAACTTGAAGGAATTAGTTGTAGGCACAGTAGCTTAGAGCTCTTTTGAATGATGCCACCACAGCTGGTTCAAACCTTAACTCTTGGAAGAGTCAGTTTGTTAAGGAAAAGGGATGTCTAACCTATCACCAAGGCAAGACATTATACTGGACATTTCTGAGTAGGTTGTTCAAGCTGTAATTCTGTAGATGTTCTTAGGAAAAAGCCCGACTGAAATCAGAGGGATATTATTCTGAGTAGCCTGGTCTACAATATGATTTTTCCTTGCAATTAATTGGTTTTATGTGTGCACTTATTTATGTAAATGTTATTGATTCATTAGTTAATCATAGACATAGACAGGGGTAATGATCTGGCCTTCAAGGGATGCTTCATGGGATTTTGGTATTTAGAATCTCCTCAGATTGCTACTTATTTTCATATTATAGCCAAGGATCTTTTGGGGTCCTGGCTCTTTTCTTTTTTTTGGAATACACTAAGAGGAAGCCGAGGGGGGGGGGAAGCCCTCCAGATGCACGGGAGATGGAACAGCCAGTTGTTCTTTTACCCCCTCCTTGCTCAGAAGCTATTAAAGAGCAGCACAAAGTTAGCTAGAGCTAGAGGGAGCCCCAGCTGACAAAGCGTCAAGGCCCCAGCTGACAAAGCGTCAAGGCGAGTTAAGCAGCAGAGCGAGTTCGGCAGCAGGGCGAGGAGGCCAGGGCCCCCCACTCTGCCCTTCTGTTCCCTGACCTCAACTAAACCACAGTCTCCAACCTATTGACGTAATAAACCTTAAACAAAACTATGCAGGTAAGAAGCCAGCAGGCGTGTGGGGGCTTTCCAGTGTTTTGCACAGCCTGCAGCATGTACGACTATCTGCCTGTTGGACAGCAGTCGTGGGTGTGCTCTCGGTGCAATGAGCTCCTGGCTCTCCGGGAACGACTTCATTTCCTTGAGGCCAAGGTGGCGGACCTGGAAAAGCTGAGAGAGGCAGAGAGGTGTGTGGAGGAGGCCTTCAGGGACGTTATAGCTGTGTCCCACTCCAACGATGATAGCTCTCCTGCTATCATGGAGAACGATGGTCTCGGGGAAGGAGAGCGTCCAGTTGAGGAAGAGGGAAACGATCCCTTAGAAGGGACCCATTCCTTGGGGGATGAGCAGCTATCCTCTCGTGCCAAGGATATATCTCCAGGGGGTGGAGGAATCCTTGTAGTGGGTGATTCGATCATTAGGAACATAGACAGTGGGGTGTGTGATGGGCGTGTAGACCGCAAGGTGTTTTGCCTGCCTGGTGCGAAGGTTGCGGATATCGCCCGTCGTTTAGATAGTTTGGTAGACAGTGCTGGGGAGGAGTCAGTGGTCGTGGTGCACGTTGGCACCAACGACATGGGGAAATGCAGCCGTGAGGTCCTGGAAGCAAAATTTAGGTTGCTAGGTAGGATGCTGAAAGCCAGGACCTCCAAGGTGGCTTTCACTGAAATGCTACCCGTTCCACGTGCAGGACCAGCCAGACAGGCCCAGCTTTGCAGTCTCAATGCGTGGATGAGACGATGGTGTCAGGTGGAAGGGTTTAGATTTGTTAAGCACTGGGGAACATTTTGGGACAAGCCGGGCCTGTACAAAAGGGACGGGCTCCACTTGAACCAGAATGGAACCAGACTGCTGGCACTTAAAATTAAAAAGGTAGCAGAGCAGCTTTTAAACTGACTGAGGGGGGAAACCCGACAGGAGCTGAGAAAGGTCCGGTTCGGAATAAACCTCCCCCCTGGGATAAAAACCAAAGAAATGATGAAATTTTAAAAGGGGTAGGCCTAGAAGTAGGCATTGTGAGAGCAGGGGCACAGGATATAAATTCAGAAGAGCAAAATTACCACAGGCCAAACCACAAGTGCCAAAGACCCTTGAAGAGAGACACTGCTTACAAGTGCCTGTACGCTAATGCTAGGAGCCTCCGAACCAAGATGGGAGAACTGGAGTGCTTGGTCTTAGAGGAGAGCATTGATATAGTGAGCATAATGGAGACCTGGTGGAATGGAGAAAACCAGTGGGATACGGTTATCCCTGGATATAAACTATATCGGAAGGACAGGGAAGGACGTATTGGTGGCGGAGTCGCTCTATACGTGAAAGAAGGCATTGAATCCAGCAAGCTCGAAACCCCAAAAGAGGCAGACTCCTCCACAGAATCGTTGTGGGTGGTGATACCATGCCCCAGGAGGGACTTAATACTGGGAATGATCTATCGTCCCCCTGATCAAAATGCTCAGGGAGACCTTGAGATGAGATATGAAATTGAGGAAGCATCCAAACTAGGAAATGTGGTAGTAATGGGTGACTTCAACTACCCGGACATAGACTGGCCGCATATGTGTTCCAGTCATGACAAAGAAGCAAAGTTTCTAGATATTCTAAATGACTATGCCCTAGATCAGTTGGTCATGGAACCGACCAGAGAGATGGCAACCCTGGACTTAATCCTCAGTGGGGACCGGGACCTGGTGCGAGATGTAAGTGTTGTTGAACCGGTTGGGAGCAGTGACCACAGTGCTATTAAATTAAACATACATGTAACTGGCCAATTGCCAAGAAAATCCAACACGGTCACATTTGACTTCAAAAGAGGAAACTTCACAAAAATGAGGGGATTGGTAAAAAGAAAGCTGAAAAACAAAGTCCAGAGGGTCACATCACTCGAAAATGCTTGGAAGTTGTTTAAAAACACTATATTAGAAGCTCAACTGGAGTGCATACCGCAGATCAGAAAAGGTACCGCCAGGGCCAAGAAGATGCCAGCATGGTTAACAAGCAAAGTCAAGGAAGCTCTTAGGGACAAAAAGTCTTCCTTCAGAAAATGGAAGTCTTGTCCGAATGAAGAAAATAAAAAAGAACACAAACTCTGGCAAAAGAAATGCAAGAAGACAATAAGGGATGCTAAAAAAGAATTTGAGGAGCACATTGCTAAGAACATAAAAACCAACAACAAAAAATTCTATAAATACATTCAAAGCAGGAGACCATCTAAGGGAGGCGATTGGACCCTTGGATGATAAGGGAGTCAAAGGTGTCCTAAAGAACGATAAGGAGATTGCAGAGAAGCTAAATGAATTCTTTGCATCTGTCTTCACAGTGGAAAATATAGGGCAGATCCCTGAACCTGAACTAACATTTGCAGGAAGGGATTCTGAGGAACTGAGACAAATAGTGGTAACGAGAGAGGAAGTTCTAAGCTTAATGGACAATATAAAAACTGACAAATCACCGGGCTCGGATGGCATCCACCCGAGAGTTCTCCAAGAACTCAAATGTGAAATTGCTGATCTGCTAACTAAAATATGTAACTTGTCCCTCGGGTCTTCCTCCGTGCCTGAGGACTGGAAAGTGGCAAATGTAACACCAATCTTCAAAAAGGGATCCAGAGGGGATCCCGGAAATTACAGGCCAGTTAGCTTAACTTCTGTCCCTGGAAAACTGGTAGAAAGTATTATTAAAGCTAGATTAACCAAGCACATAGAAGAACAAGCCTTGCTGAAGCAGAGCCAGCATGGCTTCTGCAAGGGAAAGTCCTGTCTCAGTAACCTATTAGAATTCTTTGAGAGTGTCAACAAGCATATAGATAGAGGTGATCCAGTGGACATAGTGTACTTAGACTTTCAAAAAGCGTTTGACAAGGTACCTCACCAAAGGCTTCTGAGGAAGCTTAGTAGTCATGGAATAAGAGGAGAGGTCCTCTTGTGGATAAGGAGTTGGTTAAGAAGCAGAAAGCAGAAAGTAGGAATAAACGGACAGTTCTCCCAATGGAGGGCTGTAGAAAGTGGAGTCCCTCAAGGATCGGTATTGGGACCTGTACTTTTCAACTTGTTCATTAATGACCTAGAATTAGGAGTGAGCAGTGAAGTGGCCAAGTTTGCTGACGACACTAAATTGTTCAGGGTTGTTAAAACAAAAAGGGATTGCGAAGAGCTCCAAAAAGATCTCTCCAAACTGAGTGAATGGGCGGAAAAATGGCAAATGCAATTCAATATAAACAAGTGTAAAATTATGCATATTGGAGCAAAAAATCTGAATTTCACATATACGCTCATGGGGTCTGAACTGGCGGTGACCGACCAGGAGAGAGACCTCGGGGTTGTAGTGGACAGCACGATGAAAATGTCGACCCAGTGTGCGGCAGCTGTGAAAAAGGCAAATTCCATGCTAGCGATAATTAGGAAAGGTATTGAAAATAAAACAGCCGATATCATCATGCCGTTGTATAAATCTATGGTGCGGCCGCATTTGGAATACTGTGTACAGTTCTGGTCACCTCATCTCAAAAAGGATATTCTAGAGTTGGAAATGGTTCAGAAGAGGGCAACCAGAATGATCAAGGGGATGGAGCGACTCCCTTACGAGGAAAGGTTGCAGCATTTGGGGCTTTTTAGTTTAGACAAAAGGCGGGTCAGAGGAGACATGATAGAAGTGTATAAAATTATGCATGGCATTGAGAAAGTGGATAGAGAAAAGTTCTTCTCCCTCTCTCATAATACTAGAACTCGTGGACATTGAAAGAAGCTGAATGTTGGAAGATTCAGCACAGACAAAAGGAAGTACTTCTTTACTCAGCGCATAGTTAAACTATGGAATTTGCTCCCACAAGATGCAGTAATGGCCACCAGCTTGGACAGCTTTAAAAGAAGATTAGACAAATTCATGGAGGACAGGGCTATCAATGGCTACTAGCCGTGATGGCTGTGCTGTGCCACCCTAGTCAGAGGCAGCATGCTTCTGAAAACCAGTTGCCGGAAGCCTCAGGAGGGGAGAGTGTTCTTGCACTCGGGTCCTGCTTGCAGGCTTCCCCCAGGCACCTGGTTGGCCACTGTGAGAACAGGATGCTGGACTAGATGGGCCACTGGCCTGATCCAGCAGGCTCTTCTTATGTTCTTATGTTCTTATGTCACTTGCAAGTCTTTTAAAAATCACACATGGCTTAATAATGCAAATCTGTTGTCAAAAGAAAGCAAGATATGCTGCCTCACTCTCCTTGGAGTAGCATTCTTGGTATCAACTGTTCAGTAGTGGTCTACTAAAAAAAAATTACAGTAGGGCCCCACTCATATGGCAGGTTAGGTTGCAGACCCCCGCTGGAAAGCGAAAACTGCCAAAAAGCGGATCAGCTGTAGGGCGGGGGTCTGGAGCCTAATCTGCTGATCACACCAGAGGAGGAGAAGATCAGATCTTCTCCTTCTCAGGCGCAATCAGCTCGAGTGGGAGTCTGATCGCGCCAGAAGAGGAGAAGATCAGCTGTAGCTGAAGAGGAGAAGATCTTCCCCTCCCCCGGTGCAATCAGCTGGAGTGCTCGAGTCTGACCGCCCCCAAGGAGGAGAAGATTAGCTGTAGCATGCTACAGTTGATCTTCCCTCCCTCAGGCGTGATCAGTTGGAGTGTGGGGAGCCCCAGCCCCCCGTCCAGCTGATCGCCCCGCTGGTGCCGTATTAATGGAATGCTGAATAGCGGGGCGCCGAGAAGCGGGGCCCTACTGTACAGTGATATTTTGACTACAGCAAGCCTGACCCTTCCTCCTCCTTGCTAAGATGTCTGGCCTTCCAAAGATCAAATTGGTATGATGTGGTGGTTACTGTGAGGTTGGTTACTGCGAGGTAATGAATCTGGATTGGTCATGCCCTACAGGAAGACGTTAACCTGTTTCTAACATTACCAGTAACTTCAGAAGTTAAAGTCAAGTCATGCCTCTACTTCTACTTTAATTTTTAAAAAATAGAAGTGCTTTTAAAAAAGAAAGAAAAGAAAAATGGATTTTCCAGATTATTTTTTTGAAAAATTATAATTTTATTTTCCATTCACATATGCTTTCATTATGGAGAACTACCATAAAAACAATAGAAAGTACAATTTAAGCACTAAAACAGTATTGGGGTAATGAAAACTAACTTATTCTATCCAACAGAAGAAGTAAAGACATAAAATATAAAGTGGAGACAGAATTTTATTGTTCAGTCAATTAGTTAATTATAAAGCCAAAAATTACCAAACTACCAACACACTTAGATTCAATGAGGGCTTAAAAAGAGAAGGCTTAGCTGCAGGTGTAACAGAGCAATCCTGAGCTCCTACTGGGAGAAAGGACTGGATATAAATCTAATAAATAAATAAACAAATAAACGAACATGTCTGCACAGAAGTAAGCCCTATTGATTCAATGGAACTTACTTCCAGGTAAATGTGTATAAAGTTGGAGCCTAATTAAGCTAAGCATCCAGAGTGGCAGATCTCAGATGGTTGGTCATTCTGTAAAGGTGGAGCCATGTCTGAGAATGCCCTGCTAGCTCTTTCCGCAATCATGTCCCTCATTCTTCCACTGGAAATTAGGAATAGCAGAATAGAATTGATGGCACCCCATCTTGGAGGCACGGGGCAGTCAGTCAAAAAGTATAAAAATTTCATTACACAGATAAGCATTTCAGTACATTAAATATCCTCACCCCACCTGTGTACAAACTTAGCCTTAAGAGGGATAGAGGGTCAACCCAAACAAGCAATAATAGCATGGGAAGACTTATTTAAATAAGTAGGATAAAACTGTTCATCTGACACTTCGTGTTTTGGAAACTCTCCCAGGGTGTTTTTGTATATGTATGTTCAGAATGCAGCTGTGGCACTTGCAGTCTGGAGGGGAAGACCTTTTATATTTTCACCTGTGGGAGGGGTGACTTTCTGTGAAAAATCTATTGGAAGGGAGGAGACTCAACCTCACCCCCAGTCTTCTGTTCCAGATTGCAATCTCCATAGCTGCATTTTGTAAATAAATAAATAAATCAAGAAACAGATGACTCAGCATTACATAGCAATAAATAGCCTTTTCACTGGACATCTATAGATTGATTGGAAGGTAGGTATGGTGTAGAATATTTGCAAAATTGGATTTTGTATCGAATTCTGGGATAATCCACAAGTTTGTCTGATCGTCAAGCAGGCTCCTACTCTTTGCAGGCATTCATGGCTGTTAGTGACGCTGTCATTTTTTTAAAAAAACCCTGCAGCAGGAATTATTTATATAGTTTACATAATTATTTACATAATTATTTACATAATTATTTTTGTAATGTGCTGCTGCTGTATACATTATATAAATATACAGCACCATAAGAAATATCAGAGAAAATGACATAATTTTCCAGAAAAAATAACCAAAAAAAGGGGAGAACTGGGAGTTGTGATAACTAGTTGAACACAATCTGTAGCAATCGAAACTGGAAGCCCATTTGACAAATAAAAAAATGGAATGGAATCAGATAGTGGACCTCATCCCTAGTGGAAGGCAAGGAATTTAATTTGCAAAGTTTGTGAAACAGGATCTGGCCGAAGACATTTAGCTGTCTGTGTGAAGGGCAATATAGCATCTCCACCTTCATGCCATATACAGAAGCTGACTGGACTGGTAATTGAATCCTCCCATGGTAAGCGGGTGAGCGTGGGGAGCAGTAGCAATGACTATATTCTACCTGATTTTGTGTTGTGCCATGCCCCCTAGGGCAGCCATTGTGTGACTGGCACCCACAGCACTCTCAAATTCAAAATGTGTACACTGGTCCAAAAAGGCTGTATTCATCTGTATACTTGCTGTTATTGTTTAATGAAGAGCTTTATAACCCGTCTTTCTACCAACAGTCTGGGATGGCTGTGCATTTGCAGCTTCTCGTAAAGAAAAAGGGTATTTATCACACACCCATAAGAAAGTTGGTATTAATTGGAACATCTGAGATTGTGTGGGTGATTTCTCTCAAGTTAAAAATCAGAATGTGTTGGGGGGAGGGGGATCTGCTAGTAGTACAATAATAACCAATCCTCCAAGAACCAAGCTTCTTTGAAGGAAGGCTTTTTTTAATTGAAACTCACCAGCTTCGCTTTACTATGGATACACTTTCAAGCCTATGCCTTTGCTTTAAGGTGAAACTGAAGAGCATGTACCTTTGCTTTGCTGTCAGTAAACTGATAAGCCTGTGCCTTTGCTTTGCTAGGGTGAAACGGTATGTTTGTTTTGCATTAAAGAGATGTCTTGCTTTCTCCCAGGGCTGGGAAGGGAAGGATCCAATACGATCAGAGGGTGGAAGAGTGCTGGGTAGACACCCTTTAAAGCCCCTGTTGAAGCTGCCCCTACCATCCATGAGCGGGTGTAGGAACCTATCCCTGTTCTTTCCATGTTATTCCTACCTGTGGTACCAAAGTTTCTGTTAAAGAAGTAATGTCCAAGAACACATCTTCTTTGTTAACTGAAGTAGTACTGTAATTTAGTCTTCTCTGACCACAACTCCCAAGGTCCTCTCTGTGGCTCCTTTTCTGTTCCTTTCTCTTCCTCCTCAGACCTTTCTTCGATCTTTATCCTAGATCTAGATTGGAAAGGGAGGGAGGAACCTTCAGATTTAGATAACTAATTTGTTCCAGCTACAGAATATGGATCATCCGGTCACAGAATTGTGTCTCTTGTATCCATGGTTATATCCATGTTCTTGTTTCTTTTTGGATCTTTATATAGGGCTGTTTTGAAGATGTGAAGACAGCCACTGTAGACATAATAATTGGGATCTACCCCATCCTGTTGTAACAGTCCAAGGACTGGGATGGAAGCCTGACTGCTAAAGTCTCAGGTTGCTTCCAGATGACTAGTTTATCGAGCATTTATCCTGATTTGTTTGCACAAAATCTACAGGGAGATTAGACACTGGCTCTTTATTGAGCATTCATATTAATTTGTTTGCACATAGTTTGCAGAAAGATTAGACGGAGTTGGCTATTTATTAAGCATTCATTCTGATTTGGTTGCAGGGAGTTTGTATGACATCTGGTCAACCAATCATTAGCCTACACTTTTCAGTGAATTTCTCCATGACTTCCCTTATAACAAAAAGTTGTGCAAGTGTGCTAAATCAACTTTAATTGCACAACTTGAATATGCTAGTAGGTGGTTGAATCCTACGCTAAAATAAAATCTAGAAGTGCCCTTAATTCCTTCTTCAGGTGTCCCCAGCTCTTATATCTTATTTCACAAAGTCAGTTCAAGGAGCCTGGTCCATGTGTGTCAGATTTAGTATTTTTGCTCTGCTTTTCTGTTCCGCAGAACAGCTTGCAAGATTTAAAACAATAAACAATAAGTAAAACATAAATAGCAAACAATCATAAAAACAAACAGTTTTAAGACAGGCACAGATGAAAACCAGCCAAGGATTCTCCACCCAAGCTGCATTTGGTGCTTTTCAGTTTTAGCCTTGGTTGGCAAAAACCAGACTATTCTCTGTAACTGACACCCTTTGAGTACACACTTTTTACAGAACATTTAGATGAAGTTATTGTTGGCTCATGTTGTGAATCTGCCCTTCACCAGGGATTGTCCCTCCTGATGCCACACGCTTGGCTCAGGAAATCCCCACGGGGGGGGGGTGCTTGCCTCAGCCTGGGGCATATATGCTTTCTGCACCACAAGCTTCACCGCTTCCACCTTTTGTCCCACCCAAATAGTGACTGACCATTGGTGTGCCCTGTTAGCACAATAGGATGTAGGTACAAGAACTGAATAGGACCCTGATGTGGTAGCACATGTGGCCCGGCAGACATGCAGGAATTTAAATGAACAAAATAACTTTATTAAATGACAAGATGTTAAATAGTATATTGTTGTATAGTCCCTATCTTCCCTACCTGTCCTGCCCCCTCTAACTAATATATCATCCATCCTTTTCCATCCAGCTCACTTCCACAACACAACCTCCCTCCTTTCACTCCATATCCCTACCACAAACTCCTAACTGTCAAAACCAACTGTCTTTTTATTCAAACCTCCCTTAGAACTCTCACTCACACACCCCTTCTCACCTGGCAGACTTACATACTCCCAGGCATTCCATTAACTCCTTCAAACCCGTAACACATTTACTAATAGATCCCAATAAGTAGTTTCATCACAGCTCACTCCAACAGTTTTTTCTGTGTTCTTGTGATCTTGTTTTTTCAAAGGGGGGCTGATTTGTGCCAGCTTTTTTTTTTTAAACAAAATACAAGTGCAGCACAAGTCTGTCTAGTGTAGAGAAGCAATGCACTTTTAAGGGCTTGTTTGCCTTTAACTAAACATTTTCTCTTGTAGATTCAGCCGATTTAATAAATGCCATGAGGAGGGTGAAGGGGGTTAATATTAGGTCAATCAATAGCCTCTCAATTGTTCCAGTGTCAGTTTCTGTTCATACTGGGGTGGGTGGGGGAGCATGACAATTTAATGACTACTTTTCATTGTGTTACTTGTTTTCCCTTCTTTTTAAAAGTGAGACAAAGCCAGCAATTAAATCTCCCTCCCCTCAACTGAAAAGAAAGTGACACTGGGACAGTTTAGAGGCTCCAGGGTGGATGGGACAATTGGACTCTCTTGGGACTCTCAGTTCTTGTTGTTGTTTAAATGAACAGATAGGTGACCACAGGTAAGAGCTTTAAAGCCCTGGGTCAGGAACAAGAGCTGAGGGAATATAGCCAGAACTGACAGTGATTAAGGAAACTCCCTTTCACCCCAAGCTGCTAGGCTCAGTGAGATGGAACAAAAATATTTGCAACCAGTTGTAGATTAGGTCATTTTATATTTCACTTCTCTTTAGCCTAATTCTAGAAGCAGGACTCTCTCCCCCCCCCCCCCGCCTAGCTTCTGCCCTGCAAATTTCAAGTATAACAACAGGAAGAGTTTATAACTCTCTCATGCAGTAACTGAAAGGAAATGGAGCATGTCAGGTGGTTTCAGAAGTAAAGCCACCCACTATTGAGAGGTCTAGATCCTAGTTTCAACCTGCTATGTGGGTTATAGGAAGCTGCCTTATACCTGGTCAGGCTTTTTGTCTACGTAGCCCAGTCTTCTCTAACTGGCAGTGGCTCTTCAGGATCTCAGGCAGAGGTTCTTTTTCCATCAGCTGCTACCCAGTCCTTCTAACTCAAGTGTGTGGAACCTGTGGCTCTCCAGATGTTGCTGAACTACAACTCCCCTCATCCCTGGGTAATGGCCATGCTTGCTGGGTCTGATGCGAGTTGTTCAGCAATGTCTAGAGGGCGAAAGGTTCCCTGCACCTATTATCTGGATTGGACCTTCTATATGCAATGCATGTGCTCTGCTACTGAGCTATAGCCCTTAGACCTGGGCCAATGTATTCTACCCAGTGTGTCTTGTCACTTTTTGGCAGAGGGGAATGGGAGGAAAAAGATTGTTGCCGTTCTTTCACACTCTTTTCTTTACAGAAAAGCAGCATTGCTGCTGCTTTTGAAATGGACAGCCTGGCTCAAGAAGAATGATGCTACTTCACAATGCGTCATCATCCCCAGAGGCAATGTTAGCAAATGCTGGCTGCCCCCGCTGGTTGTTAAGTAGCATCATTCTCGCTGGGCGGTTCAGTTACGGATGAGGAATCGTGCCAAGCTGCTTAGAGCAACTCTGCCACTGTTTGAAGGAGTAGCAGAACTGAGGGTTTAAAAAAAAAAGTAAAAGAGAGACTGTGAAACTCTGTGCCACCTCTTCCAACATGGAGAGTTACTTGCTCCCCTGAAAAAGAATAGACTTTCTCTCAAACCTCTAAAAGGCTCTGACCCTCTCCCCAGTCATTTTCACAGAAGACAAATGGCCCTGGGTGGGTGGCCTGGCATAAATAACAGCCTGTCTCTGGGATGCTATTTTAGGGCACTTGTCATTCATCCACCTGAGACTAAGGTTGGTAATACAGTGAATGTTTTCACACATTGTTAAAAGCAATGTACACATGTGAACACTGGTCATGTAGGGCAGAAAGCAGAAAAGTCAGTTTTAAAAATCGTACTGGCTGCTAAGCAATAAATAAACTTTTTTTTGCAGTGCTTTCCAATGTTACATGATTCAGGGTGTGCATCTCTTCCTCTTGTTTTCTTGCTGTTTTGAGCAGGAACTTGCATTTGTCTTATGTTAACCTGGGGTGGGCTGGGAGAATGTAAAGAAAGTGAGCTCTTTTTATTACCCTCCACCACCACCCCAGTAATTTGCATATAAGACGGGTGCAAATTCTTGCTGAAAACTGCAAGAATACAAGAGGTAGAGATGTGCTTGTGCTAACACAGTTCAAGAGTTTGGCTAACCCTCAATATAGATAATGTGTTCTTTATACAAATCACATTATTGATTTGTTGAACATAGGAGTCTCTGGGTGGGCTTTATAATTATGACTTAGAGAACAAGGTGACAGGCATGTGATGAGTATGTGGCTTCCTCTGAAACAGTTTTCTGGGGATATTTATTCCTTGGTACATATTAATGGATCAAGGCATAGGAGCCTATGCCTACATGCCAACGACAGTAGAATAAATGTGAATTGCTCATTTCCCCCTCATCACACCACTAGATTGCCATCTTGGTTCTTGGCAGCTGTTGAATTCACATGTTGTGAAACTTATGCTGTGGGCACCCTCCCGTTTTGATCAGTATCAATACATATAAAACCAGATAAAATGATGGCAATAAATAACCTATGTTTTATGGTTTTAATTTTTCTCATAGTTTAATGCTTTTTAATTGTATACTTCTGTATGTTTTAATTGGTGTTGTTTTTAGTTGTAAGCCGCTCTGGGTCATATTGGGAAAAGGGCGGGGTAGAAATAAAGTTTATTATTATTATTATTAATAAATGGGTCAGAGTTCAACAACTGGGAAAATAAGAAGATGCTTGTTTAGTGCTGAAAAGATAGTAAAGTAGGCACCAGGCAACCCTCTCTCGGGAGGGAGTTTCATAAACAAGGCACCATAACTAAGAAGGTCACTTCTGGCAGGAAAGGTCTCCAATGAATATCTCAGTACATGGGCAGGGTGATGTAGCAGAATGTGTGCATGTGTAACACTTGTTGAAGCTATAATCCAGAGAGAGCCAATGTAGTGCTCTCCAGATGACATTGGACTACATTTCCCATCAGTCCCATCAAGAGTGGCCAGGTGTAAGGGATGATGAGAATTGTGGTCAAACAACATCTGGTGTGCACCAGGTTGGCTATCCCTGCTATAATCCTTTGGATCACTGTATTACATTACTGATTTTGGATCATAACCCCACATGGGAGAGTCTAGCATGCTTATAGCTAGACAATTAACAACACCCTAAAAGAGATTGGGCTGTATGTACAAAACCAGACAAAGAATGATTTGTACCTCAATTCTAAAAGAGATGGGGACTATGCATGTGCATAGAAGAAAGCACAGAATGAAGTACTGGGTGCAGAATTCAGTTTCCTTGAAAATCTAAACTTCCATCATCATCATCATTATTATTATTAAGGGTTTCTGGGCCTTTTTGCAGTAAAGATATGCCTGTGCAGTGCCTGCTGAAATCTCGTCAGCTAGAGAGTGGCTGATCTAATTTACCAATGGCTTCATTGCTAGCATAGTTCCTTGCCCCTTCCCATGGTTGACCAAAACCAGAATAAATTATTGTAATTTGCATAGATTGCAGACTCCAGCTTTTTTTTTAGTGCAGAATTTGTAATTTCTATGACTCTGTGCATCCTGGAGAGACCTGGCAAGTAAGATCCAGATTGAATTCCATTGATTGGGAAGTTTGTATATAAGATCAACTCTCCCAATGAAGGTGACACCATTTATGCCCTTGATTTTGGGCTGTTCATGTCTCTTTTCTACTGGTTTTTCTGCTGAACGATAAGTTTTGTTTAGAAAAAAATATCAAGCCAAGAACGCAGAGTTGTTTCCTGCACATACGCTCTCTATTTTGGTAAAGCTTCCTTTTCCTGTTTGGTTACAAGACCCTGTGTAAACTTTCAAGTAAGCTTGGCTTACTTCATGTTCTGCTTTGTGTAACGTGGTTACGAAGACGACATGTTATAATGCAACAGTTGTGCTGAACAGATCATTAGTACTTGGCTTTCCCCAAAGCGTACACCAAAGTTATTTCTCCAATGGCAGCAAGGTAAGTACTTAGCAACTTTACTGAGAATGTATAGATTCTCTACAGAATACTAATCCTGTTTTAAATGAAGAATAGGAGTTCATATCTGAAGAAAATGAGTGAAAAGTGAGTGAGATTTATTTGATGCAGTGGTATGTGTGCAAATAGGAACATACATTTGATTTGATTTTGATTTTAATAGTTCTACCTCGCCTTTCAGCCAAAAGGCCCTCAAGGCGGCTTACAAAAGAGCACCAATATAAAGATACACCAATAAAACATCAATAATACATCAATAGAAGATCAGTAATACATCAATAAAACAATAAAAACAATACAATTTGGAATACATTTCAAGATTGTCACAATCTACCTCCCCCCTCACTTTGGCAAAATAGATATTATAGACATTGGGCTACTTTGCAAGGCTAGCCACCCTCACTCAGTCATAGTCCTATCCCCTGTAATACAAATATAATAATTATGAATTTTATTTGCATTGGCATTAACAGAGTCATTTTAAATGTTTACATTAGAAGAAAATTACACATTACACTCCTGTATTTATTGCTACATTTTGTTTTTGAACTGACACACTACTCCCAGCCACAGCTACACATCTCCAGATAAAAAGCTGGTTTGTTGGTCTGGGGATATACCTGATGTGTTTTTGTCTTCTCTCATTACATTTCTAGTGTTTAGCGAATTTCAATGGAAATCCATTAAAGATACAATCTCCTCTTCCCTTTCACTACACAAAGAGGACTGAATGGTATTCTGCTTAACTATATGTGATTTCTCTGATTTCATTATCAGTTTTGCAGTGTGCTGTTACTGCATTAGATTTGGAATATGCACCAAACTGCACAAAAGTTTTGCAAAGTTTACAACTATGGGTTTTTTCAATTCAAGGTGGAAGAGACTAAACCTGCTGATCCATTTACTCAAGTAAATTTACAGACCTTAAGAAGTGGCATATTTCCATGTGAAAGTTTATTCTTGTCACTGATCCATGTGAAAGTTTGTTCATGGCTCTGATTTAAATTATCTGTGTATATCTCTTAAAGCAGTATGTTTTAAGAGGATTCTTATCATTTTCCGGTTTAGCTATATACCTCCTTTGTATAGCATAATTAAGAGTTAAAACTAATGCAGTTAATTTGACTAAAAAGTCCCTTAATTAGTTGATGTACTGTGAAAGGCTCTCTGTGACAGTAGCATCTAGCAGTTTGGGCAGCTGCTGCATTCACTCATTTGCTCACCTTCCCACTGGCAGTGCCTGCTGCCTTTTTGGATTTGGGTCGCAGAGAAGACCAAGGCAGTTGCTGTTCACTGTGATTTCCTTGCTCCAATTGCACAAAGAAGCCAGGCAGTGTCTAAGGGAAGGGAATTACAAGCAGTGGTGCTGAGAGATGTTTGAAAGAGGCCGCTTACTGTGACTGTTGGGACTAGTAGTTCTACAATCCTACCACATGGTGTATCCTTTGTCGGATGTTTTGGGTTTCTCTGGATGACCTGTTTGTTGAACATTCATCCTGATTTCTTTGCACATAGTTTACTTGAAGGGCAGACAGTGTGTGCTCTTCAATGAACATTCTTTCTGATTTGTTTGCGGGAAGGTTATATGATAGTGCGCCTTCATCCTGAACTTACCCTGATTTGATCATCCCACAATTTTCAGTGTATTTCCCCATTACTTTCCTAACCAAAAAAAAGTCGATATGTTGCACCAGAGCTACAGAGTACTTTAAGTCATTCTAAATTCCCAAACCTCATTTTCCAGTATGCGATTGAATCACTTCCACAAAATACAGACAGTCTGGTGGTGACATAAGTGAACTAGGAACTTCCTGTGCTCATGCTTTGACTTTTGGCTTTGGGGTTGGGATTGTTGGACACTTGCTGAGGCCCATATCTTGACAGATGGCCCATTGCACCAACTCAAAGAGTCCCTTGGCCCTGCTCCTCCTCCTCTTTGCTATTGCTGCTTGTTTGCCTGCCTTCTCTAAGTGAACAAACAGTGACAAGACAAGGTAAGGAAACTGCAGCACTCACCTTGCCCTCTCCCACTGGGTGACTGTGAGGAGTAGGCCCAGAAGAAGAAGACTGTAGCTTAGTCTCAGAGCATCTGTTTTGTATACAGAAGGTCCCTGGTACAATCCCCAGTATCTTCAGGTAGAGGTGGTAGAAACTCCTGCCAGAAACCCTGGAGAGCTGCTGCTAATCAGTGCAGACAGGACGGAGCTAAATGGGCCAATGGTATGACGCAGTATAAGGCAACTTCCTATGTTTCTGTGTATGGTAAGAAATAGGCAGCAGCCACAATGGTGTGGAGGAGGTGGGCCCACAGAGGGCATCTTGCCCAAGAGCCTCCTGATACCAGGAGCCAGGACTTCTTAGCATTGCAAGCAAGACTCCAGGACCAACGCAATATGGGAGAAGCCCATGCAGACACCACTTTTGCCTAAATTCTACTCCAGATAGAATTTTGTAATGAATTTGAGGCTGTGTGCCTGGTGGAACCTCACCCGAACTGCTTAAGCATTTATTGAAGTGCAGTGGTGTCTGCCATGATCTGCTGTGCCATATATGGAGGCCTCTTGCACTAACGTGGCTACTTGTACTTGCATGAGTCATTCTCAGAGAAATAGGGAGGGCTGTATTTTGAATAAAAACGTAGCATTACAGCTCATTGATGTCCAGAGGAAGGCCCCGAGCAAATTAGGGGTGCCTGGGAGGAACTGAGATTCACTCCACCCCCCCAAGATCTCATGTGCTTTAGAACTTGATGGCTGCTGCTTTCCCATCACAAGGAGGCCTTATCTGAGGTTGATTTTAAGGTTGAGAGAGATTCATGTAGGAGAAGGTGGCCCCAGATATCCAGATTGCTCATCATATCTCAACAGGATTGGATGTTGCAATTTCACTTTCATGCAGTTTTGCATTTTCTCAATCTTAAATTAAGTTTGCTACATTTCTGCATCTGTTTGTGTGTGTGTTTTTAAAAAATTCCTCACGAAAATTCACCAGTATTTTAGTGCTCACTTCTCCTTATACACACTTTTGTATGCAATTTTGCCCTAATGTACCCATTTTTGCAAGCAATTTTCCCTACTATAATGCCATTTTGTGTGTTATTTTCACCCATATATGCTTTTTAGTGCACATTTCCCCATAAAGTATGCATTTTCCTACACATTATTTGGGTGGAGAACTGCATCACAAAATTTGGCGAAGTGTGAATTTTGAAGGATAGCTGTGCTACAGTTTGTGCACTGTTTCATGAAGTGTAAATTAAGTATTCTAAGTTAATTAAGGAATTAAGTGAATTAAAATGTGGACTGAACCAAATTTCTGCCTCATTCTTAGCTACAAAAGAAGTCAACAGTGTAAAAGAAATTAAGCAAGTGTGCCCTGAGAATGAGAAACCTACAAAGACTCTCGAGGTCTTTATATGCACAATCACTCAAAATACCCTAGCAGTTGAGTTTACATCTGTATTTCACATCATGTGATCCTGACAGTAAGGACTGTGAAGATGATCAGTATTCTCCCATATTGCAGATGCTGGGAAGGGAGACTGAGGCTAGCTGAGTGATTGTGGCTTACTCAGGGTCAGCTACTGACTTCATGGCAGAGGTGAAATATGACCCAGGACCTCCTGATTTGTAGCTTAAGCTCACAAATAAACGTTTCAGTAATGTTGTTTCAGTGGTAATGGAGAACACCACACAACATTTTTTTTAAAAAAAATATTTATGGTTTTACTTCTACGTTATCCTCCTCTGTGGCAGGGTTTGAGGAAAGATGGGATATAAATATTTAAAATAGAAAAATAATTACAGATGTAAATAGAAAAAGAGTTATTCCTCCGTCGTGCCCATAATGGCTGAGTGGCCTTGCTGCTGCTTTGCCCAGGTGTTTTTAAATGCCTCTAGCTGTGCAGTCTTGAGGTGTGCAGTAGTAGAAGATGCAATCTGCTAGCAAATAAAATGTTTTTAAATGATTTAAAAAATACGCCCTGGTATTACGCCAATATACCCAGTGTCGTTATGCCAACACTGACATCTTTGCAGCACCAGTTAAGACTTTCCTCTTCTCCTAGGCATTTGATGGAATATGATCCCAGCAATATCAAGGCTTTATGTTAGTGTTGCTCTGGGTTGCTGATAAGGCAGTCTTTCTCTCTCTCTGTCTCTCTCTCACTCCCTCCTCACAGATTTGTTGTGTTTTTATGTTTTATGTATTGCTTTGTTAAATTTTGATGACTTTTAAAGACAATTTTGCATGTTTTTAAACTTGATTGTAAGGCTTTTTTTAAAAAAAGATATTATTAAATTTACATCCCACCTTTCCTCCAAAAAAGAGCCCAGTTGCCTAGAGGCTGCCCTATGTTAAGCAACTGACAAATCAAATAAATAAACATAACTTTTGGATGGTGCTTAGTTTTTGAGTGCTATAGAAATGTATGATAACACTGTCAGAAACTCTAGGTGCCTGTGACCCTTTGTTGTGTGAAATGTGCTTGCACATTGGAAATGAATGCATGCTGCTGTGGAAGTATTATATTTATCCCAGGACAACTGCTTTGACTGCTTAGAACATGCAACTTATTTATTTTATTGCATTGCATTTATATCCCACCTTTCCTCCAAGGTGCTTAAGGTGGCTTCCATGGCTCTCCCCTCTTGAGCTTGGATCCGTA
This sequence comes from Rhineura floridana, assembly GCF_030035675.1. Classification (NCBI taxonomy): domain Eukaryota; kingdom Metazoa; phylum Chordata; class Lepidosauria; order Squamata; family Rhineuridae; genus Rhineura; species Rhineura floridana. The sequence continues at coordinate 214,618,187 of NC_084481.1, forward strand.
TGTAGCCAAAACAGCGCCATCTGTGCACAAGAGGGATGCTTGTTGCTACTTATTATTATTTATTATTATTTATGCAGTTGATTAGACACTTGACATTTAAGGAGTCTCCAAGCAGCTTACAAGTTTCTTAAGGCATGACATAAAATCAGAAAAAAGAACCACGATTACAATAAAAACCATACAATAACCTACCTCCCCCCCAAAAAGGTACACACATAAGCTTTAACGTGGTGGTGGTGGTAACCCAAAAGCAGCCGATGAGGACTGAGCATGCTCTGAATGTTATCTGACTGTTTATAGGGAAGTAAACTGAAAAACCAGGTTGAGGGTGGAATGGAGTATGATGGAATAGGGCATGGCTGGCTGGCTGAACAGAAGGACTCCTCGCTGAAATACTTGGTTGCAAGTCTCACTTGTGTGGCTCAATGCCAGTTGCTGGGCAGGGGCAGTAGCAAAGAAAAACTATTGCCTTCACACCCCATCTGTGCTTTTTGGAAGCATTTGTCTGCTTGCTTCTGGGAAGCAGAATGACAGGATGTAGTCTGATCTACCAAGCCTCTTATATTCTTGAATTGGTCCATTGCAATCTTTTTGCCGACTGCTGCCTCTCTCCATGCTCCATAATGAACTGTTGTTATATGCCTTCGACTATGACTTATGGCGACCCTATGAATCAGCGGCCTCCAAGAGCATCTGTCGTGAACCAGCCTGTTCAGATCTTGTAAGTTCAGGTCTATGGCTTCCTTTATGGAATCAATCCATCTCTTGTTTGGCCTTCCTCTTTTTCTACTCCCTGCTGTTTTCCCCAGCATTATTGTCTTTCTAATGAACCATGTCTTCTCATGATGCATCCAAAGTATGATAACCTCAGTTTCATCATTTTAGCTTCTAATCATAGTTATGGTTTAATTTGTTCTAACACCCAGTTTATTTGTCTTTTTCACAGTCCATGGTATGCACAAAGCACTCCTGCAACACCACATTTCAAAGAAGTTGATTTTTCTCTTATCCGCTTTTCTCACTGTCCAACTTTCACATCTATACATAGAGATCGGGAATACCATTGTCTGAATGATCCTGAGTTTAGTGTTCAGTGATACATCTTTGCATTTGAGGACCATTTCTAGTTCTCTCACAGCTGCCCTCCCCAGTCCTAGCCTTCTTCTGATTTCTTGACTATTGTCTCCATTTTGGTTAATGACTGTGTCAAGGTATTGATAATCCTTGACAAGTTCAATGTCCTCATTGTCAACTTTAAAGTTACATAAATCTTCTGTTGTCATTACTTTAGTCTTTTTGACGTTGAGCTGTAGTCCTGCTTTTGCGCTTTCCTCTTTAACTTTCATCAGCATTCGTTTCAAATCATTACTGGTTTCTTTTAGTAGTATGGTATTGTCTGCATATCTTAAATTATTGTTATTTCTCCAATTTTCACACCTCCTTCATCTTGGTCCAATCCCGCTTTCCTTTTGATATGTTCTGCATACAGATTAAACAAATAGGGTGGCAAAATACAGCCCTGTCTCAAACCGTTTCCGATTGGGAACCAGTTGGTTTCTCCATATTCTGTCCTTACAGTAGCCTCTTGTCCAGAGTATAGATTGCGCATTAGGACAGTCAGATGCTGTGGCACCCCCATTTCTTTGAAAGCATTCCATAGTTTTTCATGATCTATACAGTCAAGGCTTTGCTGTAATCTGTAAAGCACAGGGTGATTTTCTTCTGAAATTCCTTGGTCAGTTCCATTATCCAACTTATGTTTTTGTTTTAAATTGTTTTTGAAAGATGTGTTTTAAATTTGTATATTTGTTTTTAATGTTTTTAGTTACTGTAAACCGCCCAAAGAGCTTCGGCTATGGGGCGGTATACAATAAATAAATAAATAAATTATGGTTGTGATATGATCTCTGGTGCCTCTTCTGGCTTGGACGTCTGGCATTTCTTGTTCCATATATGGTACGAGACTTTGTTGTAGAATCTTAAGCGTTATGTTACTTGCATGGGATATTAAAGCAATAGTTCGATAATTACTGCATTCCCTGGGATCCCCTTTCTTTGGAATTGGGATGTATATTGAACGCTTCCAGTCTTTGGGCCATTGTTTAGTTTTCCGTATTTCTTGACAATTTTTTTTCAAAATGTGGACAGATTCAGTCTCAGTAGCTTGTAAGCAACTCTATTGGTATGCCATCTGATTCTGGTGATTTTTTTCTTCCAAGTATTTTAAGAGCAGCTTTCACCTCACATTCTAGAATTTCTGGTTCTTCATACTGGTCATTAAATTGTCGACTTGTTTGTCATAAGTGGAAATACTCTGCCCAGTAACATTTCCCCCTCTTGAAGGCCAAACAAGAGATGGATTTATTCCATAAAGGAAGCCACAAACCTGAACTTACAAGATCTGAACAGGGTGGTTCATGACAGATACGGTTGGAGGTTGCTGATTCATAGGGTCGCCATAAGTCACGATTGATAACAACAACAACCACCAAACATGGGTGTTGTATTTGATATACTTCAAGCATCTTCTTAAATGTTCCCAACAAATATAGTTCCTACTATATTTTTAGTAATGTTCACTTCCTGTGTGATCGATTTGGAGCAAGCAGCTTGTGGCAACAGACCTGTGGCCTCTTAGCTCTGTCTCACGGACCTGTTGAGGATAGCGTAGCAGGACAACCGCATGTCCTGTGCGCTAACATTTCTCATGCATTTTTTAAAATTTGAAAAACCCCAGCTAATGCTGAGTGAGGTTTGCAGTGGCTCTTTAGCTGGCCCTTTCAAGCACCATAGGTAGACCCAAAGGTCTATGATTTCCTCTAGGCTTGTGTGGGGGGGTAAATGCTGTGCAAAATGGTACCTTGTCCACTTGTACTGCATTTTTAAAAAGAAATGCTTGGTTAACCAACAGGAAGTAGAGCTGCTGGGTCCTCACCATATGATGCAGAAAGGACCCTTGTTTTCAGCTCCCTCCTAAACTGCAGGATTTCCTGGTTATGTTTTATGTGGCTTGTGTGGCCCTCGTTGTTTATAAGTGAGGGGCTGTGGTCCAGTGTATGTTAGACTTGGACTGGAGACACCTTTTTGCAGCTATGCAGTTTGCCACGTGCCTGTTGAGATGGAATGCATAGCTGGAGTGGACTCAAATGCCGTACTTCCCCATGCCTCTTCCTGGTACTGATAGAGCTGTTTGCACAGCTTCCATAGCTCTGCACATAAGACTCTCTCTTTTAGCTTTACAGAACCAGTAACTTCTTCAGGCTTGAAGAAAGAGGAGACCAACAACAGCACATGCAGCTTCTGTGAGGGACTTGTGCATGTTTCCCCCACTCTGTCTTCTTGCCTGTAAAAAACTGCTGACTCTTCTAAAATCCTAGAAAAAAGACAGAACAGTTCATGGAGCTACCATAGCGTATTGCACTGCCTCTGTGAACTCATATATTGGGGGAGAAACTGTATGGGTAATATTTGTCATCCTTCCGTCCTGAATGCCCAACCTTCAGGTTCTAGCAAGAGTAGGGGAATAGTCTTGAAATGTAATTAGCCACTCGCTCAAAAATACGCACATGCAGGAGGGTCATGGCCCAGTGGCAGAGCACATGATTTGCATGCAAAATGTCCCTGCTTCAATCTCCAGCATCTCCAGGTGGAACTGGGAAAGTCCCTTTTGTAAAACCCTGAAGAGCTGCTGCCAGTCAGAGCTAGATGGACCAGTGGTCTGACAATATAAGGCAGTTGCCTATGTTCCTAATTCCAGTGTTTTGGCTCTCTGTAGTTCATCAGATCAGTCCTTTCTGTTCTATACATTAGAAAATGATGTGTCTTAAATATGAACCCTGGGAATAAGCCTTGCCTTATTCTGAAAGCACTTAGAGATTTGTTTGTATGTTTGTTTATAAAGTATTTCCATACTGCCATTTCATTTAAAAAAAAAACCAGGACATTGCACAATGTTAAAACATAAAACACCATTTAAAAATACAAATAATCATTAAGGTAATTGGCTAATCAAAAATAAAAATTAAACAGCTGCAAAGGTTCTGCAAGAGATACCTGAAAGTCAAAAGCAAGGATGATTGCTGAATCTCTGCTGGGAGAGCACTCCGCAGCATGGCATCACCAACAGTAAATGCCTGGTTTCTAGTTGAGGCCAGTCGGGGCTGTGTAACACGGGGGACAACTAAAGGCACTCCTTGGGATGATCTCAGATGGTCCTTAAAGTATTTTGGATCCAAGTTGTTGTCAAAACAAGAGCCTTGAGCTTAAATTGTGTGTCCAAAGAAACAGTGTGACTGCTAATAGAAATTACCACTATACTAGGACTGGAAAGTGATGAAAGAATTAATACTGTACACTTTTTACTTATTGGCCACATTAACTAAATGCATAAATTACTAAAACTTCATTATAAGTGTATTTCCAAAATATTGGAGGTGTAAAATAACATTATAATGATATTTCTTGGAAACTGCTTAGAGTTTTTATTACAGTCGATATATTCCTTTTTTTAAATAAATAAAATAAATAGCATTACAGTTGATTAAAAAAAGGCATTACTTTTTAGAAGGAAGAACAGCCTTTCTAGTCTTTTCTTGTTTTATTCCCCATCCAGTAACATCACAAAACCAAAATAACCTCAGCTAATACATGAGCACCCTCTTTCCTTTTCCAGTTGCGCTATATCTTCATTGATTAAAATGTCCTTCCCTGTTTACTCAACTACAGCGTTGGTAATCAGTTATATCACTATTATCATCCCAGCTAGCCCTTGCATCCATTTAGCAACCGCAAGTAAAAGCCCATTATGCCAGTGCAGAGGCACTACATAGGGGCTTTAAAGGGAATAGGTAGATGTAGAAAGGTCTGCATTCCTTCCCCCAGCACTGCTTATGGGAGTGGTTCTCTAGGCCTTACTACAGTAAAAAGAATTGGGGGGGGGCCTACAGACTCCCATTTTTGGGGGGTGAATTCTGCAAGACATCATTGATATAATAATAGTGCATTAGTTGTAGATGTATACTGGACCACCCACACATCATTCTACTTTATTGGTTGTTCTGCAATGCTTCCATAATGTTGTTCCATTATTGCCATCTGGAGGGGCGCTTTTGCATTATAGCACAACAAAAATGGGACAAAATAAATAAATAAACTGGAATATTTTGTGAAAAGTTACATGATTTCAGCAGAAAGTTTATGGGACATGCACTGATTGGAAACGGAGTATGTCTGCCTTGAAACTTGAAGGCAGAGAGCATTGAAAGTAGGATTGCAGGGTATGACTGTCCTGATATCATCATGAAGAAAAATAATCATGAATGCACAATACATGCACAGATGGGCATCTGGAAAGGCCCTCAGTAGCTTTATCAAAGAAATCAGGGGACAGCTATATGACTCTACTGACTCTGGATTAACATGGCTGTGTTAGCATTCGTTCATTTACGTACATTCACCAAGCTATGTTAACGGCATATGAAGTTGCCTTAGACCAGGGGTGGGGGAACCTGAGGCTCTCCAGATGAAGTTACACTCCAACTTCCATCAGTCCCAGCCAGCATGGCCAGTTGTTACAGATTATGAGTGTTGTAGCTCAGCGGCATCTGGAGGGCCACAGATTCCCCATCTCTGCCTTAAACCATTGGTCCATCTCGCCTGGTATTGTCTACTCTGACTGACAGAGGTACTCCAGAGCTCTAGGCAGAGTCCTTTCCCAAACCTGGATCTTTGCAACTGGAATCCCGACGACTGAACCTGCATAAAAAGCAGCCCTCTACTAAGGAGCTCTGGCCTCTTGCCAAAAATGATGTTTTTCTTGCATGATAAATTCTACTTTGGTCTTTAATGATTTGGGGAATTAGAAGCATTATCCATCTCCTACATCAGCTTGATTGAAATGACTGAGAACTATAGCACTCTTCCACAGCTGTGGCTCATTTCTCACCAGATGTGTCAGCAGATGTGTGGCCTCTGCCCAAACCAGCAACCCCACATCTCCTCTCTAAAGTTGAGGAATATAAAAATGCATGGCATTATGTCATCACTCTCCAAGAGTTCCCTTGCTCCCCTCAGCTTCATTGGGGGGGGGTGTCAGGAAACTCATTTAATGATGTAACATGACATTGCACAATCCCACACATCCCTGGGAGAAGGAGGCAGGGACTACTGTTTTAAGCATCAGTCCTATAGCTACTGTAGTGTCTCATTCTGGCCTCAGTGGAACTTGGGGCTGGAGAAGATCAGGGCTGATTGTGCTCCAAGTGTTTCTGTGTGTTTTTAAGGACTGCCTCTTATTTAAAGCAGATCCTGTTCATTCCAGTGCTCCCCATTAATCACTCGGCACAGTACAGTATCCCTCTTGTTAAGTTGCCATGTTTCAGGTTGTTCCAATGGAACGCTTCATTGCAGCCATGTTTTTACCCATTTTGAGGCTTTGGGAGAAATGTGTTCTGAGTAACTGGCCATACTGAAACATTAATTAATTTTTTTTTCTTTTCCCCATTACCATGAAGCAAAACCCTTGTTTACTCTCCAAAAGATGGTGTATGTTTTCCAAGTGCAATAGGGTCGATGTGTGCACACACGCACACACACATGCGCACGCACACACACACACACCCTGCATATAAAAGAAAGAAAAGTGGGAAATGATTTTAAATACGGGCATATGATGAGCCCTGTTGCACCAGTGATCTAGGGTCCATCTAGTCCAGAATCCTGTTTCCAACAGTGGCTGGCCAGATATTTGTAAGAAGCCAGCAGCCCATTCCTGTTTGCCTCCCAGCAAATGATTTTTGGAGGAGGTACGCTGCCTTTAAACAAAGGGGTTCCAGTTAGCTATCATTCCCTATGTTTCCAATGTTCAGAGGTGAGTGCTGTTACTTAGGTAGCCAAAACGGTATGATCCATGCACAGCAGCGAGGAAACAGTAGTCTTGGGAGGATCCCAAAGTTTGCAGATGTACAAAACAATCTTTTGGAAATACACCCTAAGTGGGAGGGAGCCCAAAAGAGTCCAGTGAGGACTGAGTGTGTTCAGAGGCTGTGGAATGCTGACTGACTGTTGGAACGGGTGGAACGGGCCCTGGCCAGCATGGGGAACGGAATGGAGTAAAGTGGTGGACGGTATGACTGACTGACTGAAATAACAGTTTTCAGCTTGACACAGGGATTGTCCAGACCTCACCTTGAAACTAGTCAGTTTCAGCTGTTGTGCAAGCTAAGCACAACAGGCTACCTCTTTGGTACATGAGAATGCATATTTAGCCCACATAGTTGCATGACAACTATTGGATATATAATTAATGCTATTGTCTTTTTGCATTGAGACTTGCACTTTGATCCAACAAAAAGTGGTAGGGATATATTTTTGAATTACATTGTCAGGATGCCTTAGCAACATTTACCAGGACTACTGCCAATTTCACAGAAATGCTGTATAACTCCTCCTCTGCCTGAGAATGCTTCTACTGTTGTGTACCAATTTCAGTGAGAAGGAAATGATAACTTTAAGTCTCAGCCTGTGGAAAATGCACGGCTGCATGTGTATGGCTTGTGGAGTGGACGTCACCTCTGGGTTGCAGAGTAAATGCTGCTGATCTGCAGCAGCTGCATTAGGAAGATGCCCCCCCCAACCAATGCACCTATGTTGCATTCAGGCTTTAGAAGCTCTCCTGTGTGTAGCAGTCCTGAGCACTCTTTTAAAGCTGTGTTTCCCTGATTGTGCAATTATTTCAGCTATAAGCCCTTCAAAATATTTGCAAAATGAGTTTGGCATTGTGTTGTTGCTGCTGCTATTTTCAGTGAAAGTATGGAACAGTCTAAGCAGATCATGCTAGGACAGCCTTTCTCAACTAGTGGGCCACCAGATGTTGTTGGACCACAATTCCCATCTTTCCTGACCATTGGCAATGCTGGCTGAGGCTGATAGGAGTTGTGGTCCAGCAACACCTGGTGCCCCACTAGTTGGGAAAGGCTGTGCTAAGACAACCTAAAAGGTTTGATAGATCAAGCAACTTCCAGTAGGTTACACAGACATACCCAGTTTTCTACTCGGATTATTTACTATGCCCAGATTATTTACTAAGCACTAAGTGGCCTGATTCGTGTGTGTTCCTTTGGTGGCATGATAGTAGCTGAAAACCACTTCTGCAGAGCAAGAACTCCACATTGCAGATAATTCCCATGCCCGCAGCCCTAATAAATGTACAAAAAGGTACTCTACGTATCCATTCTAAAGGGCAACCTATGGTCTCCTCCAGGCAAACTGTTTATTGAGCACTCATCCTTGCACAAAGCTTACATGGAGATTAGACTATGCCCTGTCATTATAGAGGCTTCATCCTATTTGTTTGTGGGGAGGTTATACAACAGAGCATTTGTCATCAATTCATCCTGATTGCATGGTGGTTAGGGATGGGCATGAATTTCGATTCAGTTCACATTTCAAGCTGCATTTATCAAATTCACACGTTTTGAAACAATATGAGAACCAAAACACAGCCATCCTTTAAAATTCACACTTACTTGAATTTTGTGCTGCAGTTTGCCAACCAACCAATGTTTATAAAAATGCATATATTGGGGAAAGTGTGCATAAAAATGAATAAATGAGTGAAAATGACATGCAGAAATGCATTATATGATGAGAAATGGCTTGCAAAAATGTGTACATTAGTCAAAACTGCATACAAAAATGTGTTTATTAGGAGAAATTCTCAGTAAAATGCTGACTTTTTTTAAAAAAAAATCACTAATTGCTACAGAAATGTGGAGAACTGAATTTAAGATTGGAAAAATGAATAACTGAGAGAACCAAAATTTGACAGATCTTTACATCCCTAATGGTGGTTATACGTATTCCCAATCATTCATTTATCCCACACTTTCAGTGCATTTCTCCATCCCTTTTCTAACTGCAAAAAGTTCGTGGTTTTTTTAAGTGGATTTGTTGCACCAGAGTTCTTTAATCAACTTTATTTTATTTTATTTTATTTTATTTAACTTTTTAAAACTACAACTGCCATCAGCCCCAGGGATTGGGCTCGTGGGAGTTGTAGTTTAAAAAAGTAACTTTTCCAAGCTCTGGATTCACGTGGTGGTGATGAAATGCCTTGTGCTACCAATTTGTTATTACTAGTTAATATACATTTGCCATTTATGAAGGAGTCGGAGTCGAACAGTAGAAAAATAGAGGAGTCGGAGTCAGAGTCAACTGTCGGTACGACTCCACAGCCCTTGCTATAATGGCTAGTAGCCATTGATAGCCTTATCCTCCATGACTTTGTCTAATCCTGTTTTAAAGCTATCCAAGTTGGTGGCCATCACTGCCTCTCGTGGGAGTGAATTCCGTAATTTTAACTATGCTATGTGTGAGGAAGTACTTTCTTTTGTCTCTCCTGAATCTTCCAACATTCAGATCATTGGATATCCACTGGTTCTGATGTTATGAGAGAGGGAGAAAAATGCTGTACTCCATACACTGTATTCCATACAATGTTTAGATGGCTTGTTTTATTGTTGATTACAGGTTGTATAGCTCAAAATAATCCAACAGTACAATTTGGCTGTAAAAAAAAGGCAAATGCTATTTTAGGCGGCATTAACAAAAATATAGTTTCCAAATCACGTGAAGTACTAGTTCCCCCTATTCGGCACTGGTTATGTCTCACCTTGAGTACTACGTTCAGTTCTGGACACCACACTTTGAGAAGAATGGAGACAAACTAGAACGGGTTCAGAGGAGGGCAACAAGGATGACCAGGGGACTGGAAACAAAGCCCTATGAAGAGAGACTGAAAGAACTGGGCATGTTTAGCCTGGAGAAGAGAAGACTGAGAGGAGATATGATAGCACGCTGCAAGGACCTGAAAGGTTGTCACACAAAGGAGGGCTAGGATCTCTTCTTGATCATCGCAGAGTGCAAGACACAGAATAATAGGCTTAAGTTACAGGAAGCCAGATTTCGACTGAACATCAGGAAAAATTTCCAAACTGTTAGAGCAGAATGACAGTAGAACTGGAAGCATTCATAAGAACATAAGAAGAGCCTGCTGGATCAGGCCAGTGGCCCATCTAGTCCAGCATCCTGTTCTCACAGTGGCCAACCAGGTGCCTGGGGGAAGCCCGCAAGCAGGACCTGAGTGCAAGAACACTCTCCCCTCCTGAGGCTTCCGGCAACTGGTTTTCAGAAGCATGCTGCCTCTGACTAGGGTGGCACAGCACAGCCATCATGGCTAGTAGCCATTGATAGCCCTGTCCTCCATGAATTTCTCTAATCTTCTTTTAAAGCCATCCAAGCTGGTGGCCATTACTGCATCTTGTGGGAGCAAATTCCATAGTTTAACTATGCGCTGAGTAAAGAAGTACTTCCTTTTGTCTGTGCTGAATCTTCCAACATTCAGCTTCTTTGAATGTCCACGAGTTCTAGTATTATGAGAGAGGGAGAAGAACTTTTCTCTATCCACTTTCTCAATGCCATGCATAATTTTATACACTTCTATCATGTCTCCTCTGACCCGTCTTTTCTCTAAACTAAAAAGCCCCAAATGCTGCAACCTTTCCTCGTAAGGGAGTCGCTCCATCCCCTTGATCATTCTGGTTGCCCTCTTCTGAACCTTTTCCAACTCTATAATATCCTTTTTGAGATGAGGCGACCAGAACTGTACACAGTATTCCAAATGCGGACGCACCATAGATTTATACAACGGCATGATATTGGCTGTTTTATTTTCAATACCTTTCCTAATTATCGCTAGCATGGAATTTGCCTTTTTCACAGCTGCCGCACACTGGGTCGACATTTTCATCGTGCTGTCCACTACAACCCCGAGGTCTCTCTCCTGGTCGGTCACCGCCAGTTCAGACCCCATGAGCGTATATGTGAAATTCAGATTTTTTGCTCCAATATGCATAATTTTACACTTGTTTATATTGAATTGCATTTGCCATTTTTCCGCCCATTCACTCAGTTTGGAGAGGTCTTCTTGGAGCTCTTCGCAATCCCTTTTTGTTTTAACAACCCTGAACAATTTAGTGTCGTCAGCAAACTTGGCCACTTCACTGCTCACTCCTAATTCTAGGTCATTAATGAACAAGTTGAAAAGTACAGGTCCCAATACCGATCCTTGAGGGACTCCACTTTCTACAGCCCTCCATTGGGAGAACTGTCCGTTTATTCCTACTCTCTGCTTTCTGCTTCTTAACCAATTCCTTATCCACAAGAGGACCTCTCCTCTTATTCCATGACTGCTAAGCTTCCTCAGAAGCCTTTGGTGAGGTACCTTGTCAAACGCTTTTTGAAAGTCTAAGTACACTATGTCCACTGGATCACCTCTATCTATATGCTTGTTGACACTCTCAAAGAATTCTAATAGGTTACTGAGACAGGACTTTCCCTTGCAGAAGCCATGCTGGCTCTGCTTCAGCAAGGCTTGTTCTTCTATGTGCTTGGTTAATCTAGCTTTAATAATACTTTCTACCAGTTTTCCAGGGACAGAAGTTAAGCTAACTGGCCTGTAATTTCCGGGATCCCCTCTGGATCCCTTTTTGAAGATTGGCGTTACATTTGCCACTTTCCAGTCCTCAGGCACGGAGAAGGACCCAAGGGACAAGTTACATATTTTAGTTAGCAGATCAGCAATTTCACCTTTGAGTTCTTTGAGAACTCTGGGGTGGATGCCATCCGGGCCCGGTGATTTGTCAGTTTTTATATTGTCCATTAAGCTTAGAACTTCCTCTCTCGTTACCACTATTTGTCTTAGTTCCTCAGAATCCCTTCCTGCAAATGTTAGTTCAGGTTCAGGGATCTGCCCTATATCTTCCACTGTGAAGACAGATGCAAAGAATTCATTTAGCTTCTCTGCAATCTCCTTATTGTTCTTTAGTACACCTTTGACTCCCTTATCATCCAAGGGTCCAATCGTCTCCCTAGATGGTCTCCTGCTTTGAATGTATTTATAGAATTTTTTGTTGTTGGTTTTTATGTTCTTAGCAATGTGCTCCTCAAATTCTTTTTTAGCATCCCTTATTGTCTTCTTGCATTTCTTTTGCCAGAGTTTGTGTTCTTTTTTATTTTCTTCATTCGGACAAGACTTCTATTTTCTGAAGGAAGACTTTTTGCCTCTAAGAGCTTCCTTGACTTTGCTTGTTAACCATGCTGGCATCTTCTTGGCCCTGGCGGTACCTTTTCTGATCTGCGGTATGCACTCCAGTTGAGCTTCTAATATAGTGTTTTTAAACAACTTCCAAGCATTTTCGAGTGATGTGACCCTCTGGACTTTGTTTTTCAGCTTTCTTTTTACCAATCCCCTCATTTTTGTGAAGTTTCCTCTATTGAAGTCAAATGTGACCGTGTTGGATTTTCTTGGCAATTGGCCAGTTACATGTATGTTTAATTTAATAGCACTGTGGTCTCTGCTCCCAATCGGTTCAACAACACTTACATCTCGCACCAGGTCCCTGTCCCCACTGAGGATTAAGTCCAGGGTTGCCGTCCCTCTGGTCGGTTCCATGACCAACTGGTCTAGGGAATAGTCATTTAGAATATCTAGAAACTTTGCTTCTTTGTCGTGACTGGAACACATATGCGGCCAGTCTATGTCCGGGTAGTTGAAGTCACCCATTACTACCACATTTCCTAGTTTGGATGCTTCCTCAATTTCATATCTCATCTCAAGGTTTCCCTGAGCATTTTGATCAGGGGGACGATAGATCGTTCCCAGTATTAAGTCCCTCCTGGGGCATGGTATCACCACCCACAACGATTCTGTGGAGGAGTCTGCCTCTTTTGGGGTTTCGAGCTTGCTGGATTCAATGCCTTCTTTCACGTATAGAGTGACTCCGCCACCAATACGTTCTTCCCTGTCCTTCCGATATAGTTTATATCCAGGGATAACCGTATCCCACTGGTTTTCTCCATTCCACCAGGTCTCGGTTATGCTCACTATATCAATGCTCTTCTCTAAGACCAAGCACTCCAGTTCTCCCATCTTGGTTCGGAGGCTCCTAGCATTAGCGTACAGGCACTTGTAAGCAGTGTCTCTCTTCAAGTGTCTTTGGCACTTGTGGTTAGGCCTGTGGTAATTTTGCTCTTCTGAATTTATATCCTGTGCCCCTGCTCTCACAATGCCTACTTCTAGGCCTACCCCTTTTAAAATTTCATCATTTCTTTGGTTTTTATCCCAGGGGGGAGGTTTATTCCGAACCGGACCTTTCTCAGCTCCTGTCGGGTTTCCCCCCTCAGTCAGTTTAAAAGCTGCTCTGCTACCTTTTTAATTTTAAGTGCCAGCAGTCTGGTTCCATTCTGGTTCAAGTGGAGCCCGTCCCTTTTGTACAGGCCCGGCTTGTCCCAAAATGTTCCCCAGTGCCTAACAAATCCGAACCCTTCCACCCGACACCATTGTCTCATCCACGCATTGAGACTGCGAAGCTGGGCCTGTCTGGCTGGTCCTGCGCGTGGAACCGGTAGCATTTCAGAGAAAGCCACCTTGGAGGTCCTGGCTTTCAGCATCCTACCTAGCAACCTAAATTTTGCTTCCAGGACCTCACGGCTGCATTTCCCCATGTCGTTGGTGCCAACGTGCACCACGACCACTGACTCCTTCCCAGCACTGTCTACCAAACTATCTAAACGACGGGCGATATCCGCAACCTTCGCACCAGGCAGGCAAAACACCTTGCGGTCTACACGCCCATCACACACCCCACTGTCTATGTTCCTAATGATCGAATCACCCACTACAAGGATCCCTCCACCCCCTGGAGATATATCCTCGGCACGAGAGGATAGCTGCTCATCCCCCAAGGAATGGGTCCCTTCTAAGGGATCTTTTCCTTCTTCCTCAGCTGGATGCTCTCCTTCCCCGAGACCATCGTTCTCCATGATAGCAGGAGAGCTATCATCGTTGGAGTGGGACACAGCTATAACGTCCCTGAAGGCCTCCTCCACACACCTCTCTGCCTCTCTCAGCTTTTCCAGGTCCGCCACCTTGGCCTCAAGGAAATGAAGTCATTCCCGGAGAGCCAGGAGCTCATTGCACCGAGAGCACACCCACGACTGCTGTCCAACAGGCAGATAGTCGTACATGCTGCAGGCAGTGCAAAACACTGGAAAGCCCCCACACGCCTGCTGGCTTCTTACCTGCATAGTTTTGTTTAAGGTTTATTACGTCAATGGGTTGGAGACTGCGGTTTAGTTGAGGTCAGGGAACAGACAGGCAGAGTGGGGGGCCCTAGCCTCCTCGCCCTGCTGCCGAACTCGCTCTGCTGCTTAACTCGCCTTGACGCTTCATCAGCTGGGGCTCCCTCTAGCTCGTGGAGCAGGCTCCCTCGCTAGGTTGCTCTGACTTTATATGTGTGGCTGGTTCCTCCCAGCTACTGCTGCCAGCCAGTGATGTGTTACTTGAGGCTGATGGCTATCAGCTGGGGCTTAACACTTTAATATTCTCTCAGGCTTCCTTCCTTCCTGAGCGAGGGGCGGGGCTGTTTAAGCTTTTGGCTGCTTTTAATCTAATCAAGGGGCTGCGCCTTCCAGGCAAGTCTTTTGTGTTTGTTGTTTTCCCACCTAGAACAGCCTGACCTTTCTTTAACCTAGGGAAACAGAGCTTGTGGTTGTGTTTCAGGAAGGCTGAAGCTGCCCTTTTTAGCAAGGACTGAGCTGACTCTCTCCCTGTATGTGTCGGTGGAGTTTCCTTTTCCCCCTTCTCTCCGACTGGAATTTAGCCTTGTTTACAGTGTCCCCTGAAGCTTTCCTGCTAGGGTGGTGTTGAAAACTAGCTTTCTATGGACTTCCTTCTCCTAGGATCTGTCTCCTAAGATATAGGTTCTTTCAGGATTTGGCTCCTAGCTCAGGGTGACCTTGGGCTGCCCTTATTACTTATTGCTCTGAGCTGTTTTACTTCAATTAAATAATGGAATAAATGGGAGCTACTTACCCTCTTTTCGCTCTGCTGCTTAACTCGCCTTGACGCTTTGTCAGCTGGGGCCTTGACGCTTCGTCAGCTGGGGCTTCCTCTAGCTCGTGGAGCAGTCTCCCTCGCTAGGGTGCTCTGACTTTATATCAAGAGGCAGCTGGACAGGCACCTGTTGGGTATGCTTTAAGGTGGATTCCTCAATTGAGCAGCGGATTGGACTCGATGGCCTTATAGGCCCCTTCCAACTCTACTGTTCTATGATTCTAGAAAAATACTTGTACCTGTTGTGGTAGCACCCTGTCTGTAAGAAAGTGTTGCACTGAGGACTGTAAAGCAGTGTTGCTGGATAGGTTTGTCTGCCTACTGCGTATTGTTTTCAACACTATCTCTCCCCCAGACACCTCTCTTGGACTATCTTGGCTAGGGGATAGCGGCCTGAGGAGGGGATTGTGTGTGTATGTGTGAGCAACAGTGGCCTGAGGAGAAGCTTGACATGTACCTAGGAACAGTGAGGGGGATCCATTTAAAGGTGAACCTACCTAATTCACATTTCCCAAAGCAATATGCAAACCGAAGCACAGCTGTCTTTTGAAATTTACACTTCTCTGAATTTTGCAGTGCAGTTCTCTAGCCAAGTAAAATGTACAACAATGCATAGGGCAAAGCATGCGTAAACATTAGTGAAAATATTAGTGAAAATAGCATATAAAAATTAATTATGTTAGGAGAAATTGCCGTGCAAAAATGTTTATATTCGGCAAAATTGTATACAAGGGTGTGTGTATTAGAAGAAATGCACACTAAAATGCTGATGAATTTTCATGAGGGCTTTTATTTTAAAAAAATCACGAACTTATGGGGAAATGTGAAGAACTGAGTGGTGTTTATTTTGGAAAAAATGAGAAAGAGAAACCAAAATCGACAGATTCACTCATCCCTACTTGCACAACCTCTGGATTGCCACTTTGGAATCATTCCCACTTCACTACTTTTACATAAAGATGTGAAGGCTCTGGAAAAAAACAGAAGAAAAGGCATGGGGAGGGACAGTTTTTCCCCTTTTCTGAAAAATTGGAAAAAAACATTTCCCCCCTGCATTTTTCCGTTTCCCCCTGGGCCTTCACATCTCTACTTTTAAAGGTGTTTCAGTGAATCCACGTTCTCTAAGTCATGGATCTGTGTTCACAACATCTAGACTGCTCCTAAGTTAGGCATTGATGTGACAGCAGGGTGGTTGAGGAAAGATTTTGCAAAAGAAATGGCTCTTTTTTCAATTTGTAAGACAGCAGAATTGA
Organism: Rhineura floridana; assembly: GCF_030035675.1. Lineage (NCBI taxonomy): Eukaryota > Metazoa > Chordata > Lepidosauria > Squamata > Rhineuridae > Rhineura > Rhineura floridana. Next base: position 214,634,393 of record NC_084481.1, read on the forward strand.
AATGTTCTTTTCAAAAGCTTGTTTTGTTGTTTAGGAAACTGGCCAAGACGTACTCATTCTGGCTGCTTTTGATGTCCTGCCCATATGCTAATTTGGGTTGTGAAGTTATTTTATTTTAATGGAACATTAGCTGATTTAATGTGTGTAAAATGGATTCTTATTCTTCCTCTGCATTCTGTATTTAAATGCATTATAATGAAATGCTTCAAAACATAAATTATAAACTTTGTAAATATCACCGTATCTCATTTCATTGCTGTGTTGAATTTGCCAAAGAAAACCAATATATTAGACTATAAAATACGTCATTATGCTGGGGCATTACTTCTGTGATTTACTTAGCAGCTATAAAAATTCTTCCCAGGATCTGTGAGGGCCAGGTTGGGGCTCCGGACAGCCCATGTTGGAACTAGAGCACGTGTTGGGAATATTTGGCCCTCTAGATGTTGCTGAACTACACCTCCCATCAGCCCCAGCAAACATGGCCAATGGCCAGGGATGATGGGAGTTGTCGCTCATTAACATCTGCAGAGCCAAAGGTTCCCCACACCTGAACTAGAGGGTGTTCTCCAATGCAGTGGGGTGACCGAGAACCAGGACTTGAGTTGGAGATGTGATAACAGCCAGCAATGCTTCAGTATGGCAGTTCCCCCAAAGAAACTGCAAGCAACATAGGAAAATTGAATACTATTAGCAGAAGCCAATATAGAGGACCAGCTTTTTAAAACACCTTTAAATGAACCAAATTGGGGGGGGGTATCTCAGTGGTACAGCACACGCTTTTGCATGCATTTGATCACAGGTTCAAAGCCTACCAGCTCTAATAACATTTTGTCTGGAAGCAGGTTGGGAACCTCTGCTAGACAGAATAGGCAATCCTGGACTACATAGATTAACACCCTGATTCTGTATAAGGCAGCTTCATGAATGAATAGAAAATCACAAAAATAACCAAACCTATTTTCAGTTATTATGCGTCTTTGATTGTGAGTGCAAAAGAGTGGATAAAGCATGTTGAGTGGTGATCTCCACTAAGGCCCCATCTGCACTATACATTTCAAGCAGTATCCTACCACTAATAGTCACAGCTTCCCCCAAAGAATCCCGGGACTTCTAGTTTGTTAAGAGTGCTGAGAGTTGTTAGGAGACGTTTATTCCTGCAGTTCCCAAAGGGGTTCAACAGTCATTCCTTCCCAGAGAACTCTAGGAACTGTAGCTCTGTGAGGGAAATAGGGGTGTCCTAACAACTTCATTATGATCTTCATTATACAGTGTGAGTCAGTATTTTGGCAGAACAAAAGCTGCTTTATACCAAGTCAGAGTTCTGGCCCATCCAACCCTGCATTATCTGCATCAGGGCTGAGGGAACCTATAGCCCTGCAGGTGTTGTTGGACTCCAGCTCCCATCATCTCCAGCCAACATAGCCAATGGTCAGGGATCATGGGAGTTGTAGTCCAGCAACATCTGGAAAGGTACAGATTCCCATCTCTGATTTACACTGACTGACAGCAGCTTTCCGGGGATTCTGGCAGAAGCCTTTCCCAGCGCTACCTGGAGAAGCCAGGGATTGAACCTAGGACCTTCTACATGCATGACAGTTGTCCTGCCACTGAGTTATGGCCCCCTTGCCTGCAACAAACAACATTACCACTCTGGAATATTTTAATAAAATACTGAAATAGTATTTTCCCCCCTCTGCCTCTCAGACTAGAAAATGTGCCACAGTTTTTATGCTTGTCATTGCCTTTTGGTTTATGCTTTTGGTTTATGCTTTGTTTGTTTCCTTTACAGTGAACAGAGTATTTGCCAAGCTCGGGCATCAGTTATGGTCTATGATGATACCAGTAAGAAATGGGTGCCAATAAAGCCCGGCCAACAAGGCTTCAGCCGAATCAACATCTACCACAACACTGCCAGTAACACATTTAGAGTAGTCGGTGTTAAACTACAAGATCAGCAAGTGAGTAATTGTGTTTTTTCACCACTTCCCTTCTATGTGTTTTAAAATAAAAAGCAAGGCCTGTGGTTTTGTGCTTTTTTAAAAAGAAAAGGTGTGTATATTTTGCCCCATCTTCAGTCTGTGGCCGGAATACACTATACACGCTGAACATAGGAACGGTGGGAAGCTGCTTATACAGAGTCAGACCAGCTCAGTATTATCTACACTGACTGGCAGCAATCTCCAGGATTTCAGGCAGGGCTCTTTCCCAGCCCTACCTGGAGATACAAAGGATTGGCCCTGAGACCCTCTCCATGCAAAGCATGTGAAGACTGAAGCACAGCCCTTCCCCTCTTCCCTTGCAAGTCTTTTGCAGTAATGCATTCCAATTCCAAGATGTATATGTTTGAAACGTTTGTGAGTACAGAAGGGTGAGAGTAATGTGGAATGGAAAGAGGGGTGCATGCGGAGGTTGGGGGTAGTTGGGCCAGGGACCAAGCCATAGGGGAGGAACAGTCCTGGATCTCCACACACACCCGCACACCATTCAGTACTGGAGGTCTTGCTCCAGCTTCGTTGCTGGAGGGGACATAGCTCAGTGGTAGAGTACTTGCTTTCCATGGGGAACATCTCGTGTTCAATCCCGGGCATCTCTAGTTAAAAGAATCAGATAGTATGTGATGGGAAAGACTCTCTGCCTGAGACCCTAGGAAGCTGCTGCCAGTCAGAGTAGACAATAATGGGCTAGATGGACAAACAGCTAGACCTGCCATAAGACAGCTCCCTGTGTTCCTTCCTCTCCTGAGATTTCAAATACTGCTACCTTTTCCACATTTTCTTTTCCAAAAATCCAAAATAAGTTTCCGAAGGATGAAAGAACCTAACCCCCCCTCTTCTCCGAAGCATGATTGCTACTAACATATAATATTTGTCTATTGTTTAATACTAAGTCTGCACTAGATTTTAGGAACATAGGAAGCTGCCTTATACAGAGTCAGACCATGGGTCCATCTAGCTCAGTATTGTCTACACTGACTGGCAGTGGCTGCCCAGAGTTTCAGGCAAGGCTCTCTACCAGCCCTTCCTGGAGATGCCAGAGACTGAGCCTGGGGCCTTCTGTAAGCACAGCAGATGCTCTACCACTGAGCTATGGCCCTTTTAAAAACTGCCTGGATGGCTATACTATACTTTCCCACTTATTTCTTGTCAGCCTGTACACAGATACTATAACATTCTAGCTCTCCCTCCCCTCTGAGAGTTTGCTGAGTGACTGTAAAGTGCCCCACCCCACCCCCTCCCAAATCGTTCTATTTGGCTAAGGGAGTGGGGGGGAACAGTATTTTAAAACACTAAGAAGTGTCTTCATCTGACTGCAGAAGAATAAAGGAGAGTGTTGAGACTTTAAAACAAAAAGCTTGAGTGTGTATTTTTAAATCTACAGTTTCATTGGCTCTGACTACCGATTGTGATACTCTTACACATGTGGTCTCATCATTGTATGAGGCAGCTCTCAGCATCCCTGACAAACTTGCCTGGAAGTCGCAGCCCCTTGCTGAGATTAAAAGCAGCCAAAAGCTTAAACAGCCCCGCCCCTCGCTCAGGAAGGAAGCCTGCCTTCCTGCCTTCAAAGGAAGGAAGCCTGAGATAATACTAAAGAGTTAAGCCTCAGCTGATAGTTGAGCCATCAGCCTCAAGTAACACATCATTGGCTGGCAGCAGTAGCTGGGAGGAACCAGCCACACATATAAAGTCAGAGCACCTAGCGAGGGAGCCTGCTCCACGAGCTAGAGGGAGCCCCAGCTGATGAAGCATCAAGGCCCCAGCTGACAAAGCGTCAAGGCGAGTTAAGCAGCAGATCGAGTTCGGCAGCAGGGCGAGGAGGCCAGGGCCCCCCACTCTGCCCTTCTGTTCCCTGACCTCAACTAAACCACAGTCTCCAACCTATTGACATAATAAACCTCAAACAAAACTATGCAGGTAAGAAGCCAGCAGGCGTGTGGGGGCTTTCCAGTGTTTTGCACAGCCTGCAGCATGTACGACTATCTGCCTGTTGGACAGCAGTCGTGGGTGTGCTCTCGGTGCAATGAGCTCCTGGCTCTCCGGGAACGACTTCATTTCCTTGAGGCCAAGGTGGCGGACCTGGAAAAGCTGAGAGAGGCAGAGAGGTGTGTGGAGGAGGCCTTCAGGGACGTTATAGCTGTGTCCCACTCCAGCGATGATAGCTCTCCTGCTATCATGGAGAACGATGGTCTCGGGGAAGGAGAGCATCCAGCTGAGGAAGAGGGAAACGATCCCTTAGAAGGGACCCATTCCTTGGGGGATGAGCAGCTATCCTCTCGTGCCGAGGATATATCTCCAGGGGGTGGAGGAATCCTTGTAGTGGGTGATTCGATCATTAGGAACATAGACAGTGGGGTGTGTGATGGGCGTGTAGACCGCAAGGTGTTTTGCCTGCCTGGTGCGAAGGTTGCGGATATCGCCTGTCGTTTAGATAGTTTGGTAGACAGTGCTGGGGAGGAGTCAGTGGTCGTGGTGCACGTTGGCACCAACGACATGGGGAAATGCAGCTGTGAGGTCCTGGAAGCAAAATTTAGGTTGCTAGGTAGGATGCTAAAAGCCAGGACCTCCAAGGTGGCTTTCTCTGAAATGCTACCGGTTCCACACGCAGGACCAGCCAGACAGGCCCAGCTTCGCAGTCTCAATGCGTGGATGAGACGATGGTGTCGGGTGGAAGGGTTTAGATTTGTTAGGCACTTGGGAACATTTTGGGACAAGCCGGGCCTGTACAAAAGGGACGGGCTCCACTTGAACCAGAATGGAACCAGACTGCTGGCACTTAATATTAAAAAGGTAGCAGAGCAGCTTTTAAACTGACTGAGGGGGGAAACCCGACAGGAGCTGAGGAAGGTCCGGTTCGGAATAAACCTCCCCCCTGGGATAAAAACCAAAGAAATGATGAAATTTTAAAAGGGGTAGGCCTAGAAGTAGGCATTGTGAGAGCAGGGGCACAGGATATAAATTCAGAAGAGCAAAATTACCACAGGCCTAACCACAAGTGCCAAAGACACTTGAAGAGAGACACTGCTTACAAGTGCCTGTACGCTAATGCTAGGAGCCTCCGAACCAAGATGGGAGAACTGGAGTGCTTGGTCTTAGAGGAGAGCATTGATATAGTGAGCATAACGGAGACCTGGTGGAATGGAGAAAACCAGTGGGATACGGTTATCCCTGGATATAAACTATATCGGAAGGACAGGGCAGGACGTATTGGTGGCGGAGTCGCTCTATACGTGAAAGAAGGCATTGAATCCATCAAGCTGGAAACCCCAAAAGAGGCAGACTCCTCCACAGAATCGTTGTGGGTGGTGATACCATGCCCCAGGAGGGACTTAATACTGGGAACGATCTATCGTCCCCCTGATCAAAATGCTCAGGGAGACCTTGAGATGAGATCTGAAATTGAGGAAGCATCCAAACTAGGAAATGTGGTAGTAATGGGTGACTTCAACTACCCGGACATAGACTGGCCGCATATGTGTTCCAGTCATGACAAAGAAGCAAAGTTTCTAGATATTCTAAATGACTATTCCCTAGACCAGTTGGTCATGGAACCGACCAGAGGGACGGCAACCCTGGACTTAATCCTCAGTGGGGACCGGGATCTGGTGCGAGATGTAAGTGTTGTTGAACCGATTGGGAGCAGTGACCACAGTGCTATTAAATTAAACATACATGTAACTGGCCAATTGCCAAGAAAATCCAACACGGTCACATTTGACTTCAAAAGAGGAAACTTCACAAAAATGAGGGGATTGGTAAAAAGAAAGCTGAAAAACAAAGTCCAGAGGGTCACATCACTCGAAAATGCTTGGAAGTTGTTTAAAAACACTATATTAGAAGCTCAACTGGAATGGAAGTCTTGTTCGAATGAAGAAAATAAAAAAGAACACAAACTCTGGCAAAAGAAATGCAAGAAGACAATAAGGGATGCTAAAAAAGAATTTGAGGAGCACATTGCTAAGAACATAAAAACCAACAACAAAAAATTCTATAAATACATTCAAAGCAGGAGATCATCTAGGGAGGTGATTGGACCCTTGGATGATAAGGGAGTCAAAGGTGTACTAAAGAACGATAAGGAGATTGCAGAGAAGCTAAATGAATTCTTTGCATCTGTCTTCACAGTGGAAGATATAGGGCAGATCCCTGAACCTGAACTAACATTTGCAGGAAGGGATTCTGAGGAACTGAGACAAATAGTGGTAACGAGAGAGGAAGTTCAAGGCTTAATGGACAATATAAAAACTGACAAATCACCGGGCCCGGATGGCATCCACCTGAGAGTTCTCAAAGAACTCAAATGTGAATTGCTGATCTGCTAACTAAAATATGTAACTTGTCCCTTGGGTCCTTCTCCGTGCCTGAGGACTGGAAAGTGGCAAATGTAACGCCAATCTTCAAAAAGGGATCCAGAGGGGATCCCGGAAATTACAGGCCAGTTAGCTTAACTTCTGTCCCTGGAAAACTGGTAGAAAGTATTATTAAAGCTAGATTAACTAAGCACATAGAAGAACAAGCCTTGCTGAAGCAGAGCCAGCATGGCTTCTGCAAGGGAAAGTCCTGTCTCAGTAACCTATTATTTATTTATTTATTTATTATTTATTTCGTTTCATTTTTAGACCGCCCATAGCTAATAGCTCTTTGGGCAGTGTACAAACAGGATTAAAATACAATAGTATAATAACATCAATAACACATAACAGCAAGTTAACTAACAACGTTAAACATGAAAACATTAAACATTAAAATACCTGGGAGTATAGCCAGGTCTTAACCTGGCGCCTAAAAGAAAGTACCGTAGGCGCCAGGCGTATCTCCTCAGGTAAGCTGTTCCAGAGTTCGGGGGCCACCACAGAAAAGGCCCTAGATCTAACAACAATCCTCCGGGCTTCCTGATGAGTTGGTACCCGGAGGAGGGCCTTAGATACTGAACGAAGTGGACGGGTAGGTTCATAGCGGGAGAGGCGTTCCACAAGGTATTGCGGTCCCACACCGTATAAGGCTTTATAGGTCAAAACCAGCACCTTGAATCTAGCTCGGAAACAGATGGGTAGCCAGTGCAGGTGGGCCAGGACAGGTGTTATATGCGCAGACCGATGGGTCCTCGTCAACAGCCTGGCTGCCGCATTTTGCACTAGCTGGAGTTTCCGAACAGTCTTCAAGGGCAGCCCTACGTAGAGCGCATTACAGTAGTCCAATCTAGAAGTTACCAGAGCATGAACAACTGAGGCGAGATCGTCACTGTCCAGATAGGGGCGTAGTTGGGCTACTAGACGAAGATGGTAAAACGCATTCCGTGCCACCGAGGCCACCTGAGCCTCAAGCGACAAGGAAGGGTCAAAAAGGACCCCCAAACTACGAACCTGTTCCTTCAAGGGGAGTGTAACCCCATCTAGAACAGGATGAACATCCACCATCTGGGCAGGTAAAGGGCTCACCAACAGTGCCTCGGTCTTGTCTGGATTGAGTTTCAGTTTATTAGCTCTCATCCAGTCCATTATCGCGGTCAAGCAACGGTTCAGCACATCAACAGCCTCACCTGAAGAAGGTGAAAAGGAGAAGTAGAGCTGCGTGTCATCAGCGTACTGATGACAACGCACTCCAAAACTCCTGATGACCGCACCCAGAGGCTGCATGTAGATGTTAAAAAGCATGGGGGACAGAACCGACCCCTGAGGGACTCCACAATGGAGAGTCCAGGGTGTCGAGCAGTGTTCCCTAAGCACTACCTTCTGGCAATGATCCGCCAAGTAGGAGCAGAGCCACTGCCAAGCAGTGCCCCCAACTCCCAACTCCGCGAGCCTCCCCAGAAGGATACCATGGTCGATGGTATCAAACGCCACTGAGAGATCAAGGAGAATCAACAGGGTCACACTCCCCCTGTCCCTCTCCCAACAAAGGTCATCATACAGGGCGAACCTATTAGAATTCTTTGAGAGTTTCAACAAGCATATAGATAGAGGTGATCCAGTGGACATAGTGTACTTAGACTTTCAAAAAGCGTTTGACAAGGTACCTCACCAAAGACTTCTGAGGAAGCTTAGCAGTCATGGTATAAGAGGAGAGGTCCTCTTGTGGATAAGGAATTGGTTAAGAAGCAGAAAGCAGAGAGTAGGAATAAACAGACAGTTCTCCCAATGGAGGGCTGTAGAAAGTGGAGTCCCTCAAGGATCGGTATTGGGGCCTGTACTTTCCAACTTGTTCATGAATGACCTAGAATTAGGAGTGAGCAGTGAAGTGGCCAAGTTTGCTGACGACACTAAATTGTTCAGGGTTGTTAAAACAAAAAGGGATTGCGAAGAGCTCCAAAAAGATCTCTCCAAACTGAGTGAATGGGCGGAAAAATGGCAAATGCAATTCAGTATAAACAAGTGTAAAATTATGCATATTGGAGCAAAAAATCTTAATTTCACATATACGCTCATGGGGTCTGAACTGGCGGTGACCGACCAGGAGAGAGACCTCGGGGTTGTAGTGGACAGCACGATGAAAATGTCGACCCAGTGTGCTGCAGCTGTGAAAAAGGCAAATTCCATGCTAGCGATAATTAGGAAAGGTATTGAAAATAAAAGAGCCGATATCATAATGCCATTGTATAAATCTATGGTGCTGCCGCATTTGGAATACTGTGTACAGTTCTGGTCGCCTCATCTCAAAAAGGATATTCTAGAGTTGGAAAAGGTTCAGAAGAGGGCAACCAGAATGATCAAGGGGATGGAGCGACTCCCTTACGAGGAAAGGTTGCAGCATTTGGGGCTTTTTAGTTTAGAGAAAAGGCGGGTCAGAGGAGACATGATAGAAGTGTATAAAATTATGCATGGCCTTGAGAAAGTGGATAGAGAAAAGTTCTTCTCCCTCTCTCATAATACATAGACTCGTAGACATTCAAAGAAGCTGAATGTTGGAAGATTCAGGACAGACAAAAGGAAGTACTTCTTTACTCAGCGCATAGTTAAACTATGGAATTTGCTCCCACAAGATGCAGTAATGGCCACCAGCTTGGACGGCTTTAAAAGAAGATTAGACAAATTCATGGAGGACAGGGCTATCAATGGCTACTAGCCATGATGGCTGTGCTCTGCTACCCTAGTCAGAGGCAGCATGCTTCTGAAAACCAGTTGCCGGAAGCCTCAGGAGGGGAGAGTGTTCTTGCACTCGGGTCCTGCTTGTGGGCTTCCCCCAGGCACCTGGTTGGCCACTGTGAGAACAGGATGCTGGACTAGATGGGCCACTGGCCTGATCCAGCAGGCTCTTCTTATGTTCTTACAGCTCTCAGGATTCTTTTTGGGGAACAACTATTTAAAATGGTATGATAGTGCTTTATAACCCCTGTTCTAAAAGAGCTGCATTGGTTGCCTGTTCGTTTCCAGGCTCAATTTAAGATGCTCACACTAGTGTTTAAAGCTGGAAATGACTTAGGTCCCAGGTATTTGAAAGACCACCACCTTCCCTGCAGACCTTCTCAGGTGTTCAGAGGTAGTAGTTCTACCATACTGGGAAGCTCAGGAGGTGGCAGCCCAGGAGAGGGCATTCTTTCTGGCAGCCCTGAACTTAGGAACTTTCTCCCCACAGAGGTGCGCCTGGCAACTTCACTGCACAGCTTTTCAGCAAATGCTGAAGACGGACCTCTTTACCCTGGCCTTTGATATCTGAGGTGTATATTTTTAGGATATTTGTTGTTGTTTTAAATGTATAGTGCAGATGTTACCTAGGAAGGGCTGTACACAGGTACCTTTCCTGCAGCTTGTTCTCTATAATGCTAAGGGGAAAGTTCTTAAAAAAATACAGTGGTCTGTTTCCTCTCCTGTGGCAATTGCTGATTTTTCTTTCATTCTTTCTATCTCTCTTATTTTTATCACTCCCATTTTAAATCCCAGGTAGTGATTAATTATTCAATTGTGAAGGGACTGAAGTACAATCAGGCAACACCGACATTCCATCAGTGGCGCGATGCGCGACAGGTTTATGGATTGAACTTTGCTAGCAAGGAGGAGGCAACCACGTTCTCAAATGCAATGCTCTTTGCCCTGAATATCATGAACTCTCAGCAAGATGGAGGTATGACTGTCCTTTCCCCTCTCTCTTCTGCATGCCTCTCCTGTTGTCATAACAGTGGTTGCTCGCCATGTTTATTTGACTCATTCTTAGCACAGGATACAGTCTCAAGCAATTAAGGGTGAAGAAGATGGATATCACATTTTTAGAGTAGATTTTAGAGTAGAGGAAAATGTTTCTTTAAAATAAACTCCCCCCCCCCTTCTGGGACAAGCTCGTAATAAGCTGATTCTGCAGGTTTTCAATGTAGTGCAGCTTGAATGATTGAAATCCAGCTGCAGAGAGGGTGACCATTGGTTAGCATCCATGAGATCACACACACAGATTTCTGTTACACAATTGGAATGCACTTTGCAATGCTTGGCATGAAGCCAGGCTTACACTGTGGGTGAAGAAGCCAAGTAACTGGTCTCTGCCCAATGCATTTCCATTTTACCGAAACGTAAAGGTAAAACTGTTGGCTGTAATTGAAACAATCACCATGGAATTACTCCTTTCCCAACCAAAAGCAGGGCTCTAGGACAGGAATGGCAAACTGCCAACCCCTTTAATGTTATATCTGGCTTGGGGTTTTGTGTGCAACAAGTCACTTATTACTTGTGCCACAAGTGCTCCAGAACTGGGAACTCATTGCACAAACGTTATTATACAGCCTGACCACCTGTGATGGGGGTCAGTTTGGCAAAATACATTCCTTGACAATAGAGTTTTTTTGCTGCATTTCATTAAAAAACACAATGTTGGGAGACACAGTAATGAATTTCCCACAAATGCGTAGTTTTGGTCTTGTAACTTAAAAAGCTGGTGAGTTTTGAAGGATTCAGGTGCTGATGGTAGGGTGAGCTCTTGGCATCAGGATCCTAGGTATTCTGATGGCAGACCACTGGCTTACAAAGGAACAGTCTTATGGTAATTAGAGATGGGAGAGAAAGGCCTAATTCATACTTCCTGAAACAGTGCACAACCCAAAACACAGCCTTTGAAATTTGTACTTTTCTGAATTTTGCAATGCAGTTATCTAGCCAAGTTATGTGTACAAAAATGCATATACTGAGGGGAAGTGTACATAAAATGCATATAATAATTCACACTAAAATGCTGATGAATTTCCATAAGGACTTTTTTTAAAATTGCAAACTGGTATGGGAATGTGGCGTATTGAACTTCAGATTAGAAAAATGAGAAACAGAGCAACCAAAATTGACAGATTTGCAATCTCTAATTGTAATATTTATCATTTACTTTAGCTTGATTTGCTCTCCATGATGCTTTGTTTAGTTTTCCTCAAGACATTTCAGTGGTTGATTCTGAAGGCTGAACTTGAGCTTGTGCAGTCCTTAGATTCTATACTGGTAGTCCATGACTAATAATGTAAAGCTTAGATAGATAATTAGACTGAAATTTTTAAGTGTGCTTATTTGGAAGTCAAGTTCCAGTGAAATCAGTGGGACCCAGTTCGAAGTGAGAGTGTTCAGGTCTGTAGCTTTATGAACTTCATGAAAGTTTATATATTAAAACTGAGGCTCAAGTTTCTACAAGTCTATTTACACTCAGCTGCAAACATTGACCCAGCTGCCTTCTGCAGAGGAAGAGCATATGTACAGTATGCAGCGTTTAGTAACATGACCCTGTAATACCAAATGTCTTACATTCTAGGCATCAGTGTATGCTCTTAAATACTAGATACATTGCCACAATGAAGATTTATATTGAACTCAGCAGTATCATGCATTCTGGTGATTGGCTGAAGGTCATTTGTGCCACAGACATAAGAAGACTGGTCACTGGTTGAATGACAGAAAGTTAACTCAGGTAGCTGTCGTTAAATTCCTATGTCTTCTCCAAGGGCTTTAGAGAGGATCCCATATCATTCGTGCCAGCTACTTACATGGCAAGGCTGGGACAGTGCCCATTTTATCCTTACAAGAACCCTGTAAGGTGGTAAACTGAGAGGGATTGACTGGTCCATGGTCGCACAGAGTGTGTCATGGCAGAACAGGGGTCTGAACCCTGGCCTTCCAGATCCAAGTCTCATTATCCACTGAACCATATTGGAATCCTTGTTAATGCCCCAAACATGGGAGCTTATATGGCATAATGGCTTGGAGTATTAGCTGGGAAGTGCCCATGTTGAATATCTTCCAAGCTATGAACTCACTGGTTGGCATGCCACTACTTGTCCACTTTAGCTCCCACCATCTACTACAGTAGGGCCCCACTCATACGGCAGATTAGGTTCCAGACCCCTGCCGAAAAGCGAAAACCGCTGAAAAGCGGATCAGCTGTAGCACAGGGGTCTGGAACCTAACCCGCTGATCACGCCGGAGGAGAAGATCAGCTGTAGAGTGCTACAGCTGATCTTCCCCTCCTCCGGCAAGATCAGATTGAGCGCGGGAGTCTGATCGCGCCAGAAGAGGAGGAGATCAGCTGTAGCGCTCTACAGCTGATCTTCCCCTCCTCCAGCAAGATCAACTGGAGAGTGGGGAGCTCCAGCCCCACCTCCAGCTGATTGCCCCACTGGCACCTCATTAGCAGAACACGAAAAAGCGGGGCACCGAGAATCGGGGCCCTACTGTATAAGGGGATAATATTCATGGTGTGACTTGCTGTATATCATCATCACTATCATTAGGGGGATAATACTCATAGTCTGACCTACTTTATATCATTATGTTGTTATTACTTACCTACCTATCTACCTTATATTATTAGTAGTGGTGGTGGTAGTAGTGTTTGAATGTAATAGTCGCTTGCTGCACAAAGTCTCTAAGTGATGTACAGAATTATAATAGCAGAAGATATAACATAAAATTGGAAAAAAGAACATAATATTACAATAAAAGCTCATAGCAGAGACCTAATAAACAGAGCTAAACAGCAGGAAAAACTTCAGCAGCAAAAACATACCTTCAGTAAACAGTGAAATCATCATAATCTGGCAAATGTCTAGGAAAAGTGATACATTTTTATCTGGTACTGAAAGGATGCTAATGATAGCACCAGACGAACCTCACAATGGGAAGCCACAAACAAGAAGGGGCCCTCCCTGGTCATCATCCTTCAAATCTCCCACAGAAGGTACACCCAGATGATGGCCTCAGATGAAGACCTAAGGGTTTTGGTAGGTTTATATTGGAAGAGGTGCTCTGAAAGATATCGGCGTTCTGAACCATATAGGTCAAAACCAGTACCAAAGCATTCTTGTAAGCATGATTTAAAAAAAAAATGTTTAACAACTAGAGGGGCAGAACTGCTCGCTCCATTCACCAACCCTCCTCCCCAGGGAAATATCAATAATTTGAAAGGAAATATCAACAATTTGAAAGGAAATATCAACAATTTGAAAGGAAATATCAACAATTTGAAAGGAAATATCTTTTTCGCCCTGGGCTCCTACTGGGAAAAAGGGCGGGATATAAATCTAATACATAAATGATAAATAAATAAGTATCTGTTATGGGCTGACCCATGTTCAATGTATGTAAATTTGCCATCGAAGAGTCTTTAATATGTATGTATTAATCCTAACATATAGGATATTTTAAAGATGATTTTAAAGCTTTTTTTAAAAAAATGTTTTTAACGTTTTGTTTTAATGTATTTTAAGGTCTGTTTTTATATGTTTTAAAGTGTTTTTAGCATTTCTGTTTGCTGCCCTGGGCTCCTGCTGGGAGGAAGGGCAGATTATAGATCAAATAATAAATAAATAAATAAATAAATATTATGTGTCCAGGTATGTAGACCTCCTCTCAGTATCCAGTTAAGTCTTGTAAACTCCAAACTGGAAAAAGATTTTCTGCTTCTCCCTCCTTTTACTTGTTCTGGGCAGTCAGCCAATGTACTCTTGCTTGTGTAAACAAAAGAGATAACAACGCGTAGCTGTCAGCTACAGCTGCCTTATGTAGTGTGGACGACACTTGCTTCTGGTTAGTGACTTGTTGGAAGGTTAGCTGGTTCTGCTTGCTGCCTTTGCAAGGCGGCACAAAAAGAAGTCACGTTGCGGCAGCAACTAATAAGCAGGTAGCTGTTGAGCCAGGTTATAGCCTTGAGACACTCCTATAAACATGGGAGTTCAGGAGCAGTCTTTTGCCAGTCTCCTGCTGGAGAGCTGACTGAACATTACTGTGTTGCTGCTGGAGGTCCAAGGCTTGCCTTGACTTACATCACAGTTGGTGAGATGATTCCATTTCTTGATATATAAGAGATTGAATTGTACTAATAGGGAAATGTAACTTGTTTGATGTTGATTCCTTGCAATATAACTTCACAAATATTGCAATGCAATTTGTATAATGTATTAAGTCTGAACACATAATGAGAAGACATGATTCATTAGAAAAGATAATAATGCTGGGGAAAACAGAAGGGAGTAGAAAAAGAGGAAGGCCAAACAAAAGATGGATTGATTCCATAAAGGGAGCCACAGACATGAACTTACAAGATCTGAACAAGGTGGTTCATGACAGATGCTCTCGGAGGTCATTGATTCATAGGGTCACCATAAGTCGTAGTCGACTTGAAGGCACATAACAACAACAAATTAAGTCTGAATTGATAGAACATTATACTTTAAGATATGTTAACTGTATACTGCAATGTGTACTGATATATAAGCCTGATATGTAATTCTGAGTGACAAGCCTGATATTTGACTTCTAATCATAACTGACTCTACCTGTTTGGCGTATACTAAGATGTACTCGTATGGAAGTCATATCTACACACTTTGTGATGTACTTTGAATTGATTCTGACGTGATGGCTAAGGCCATTGTATGCATTTCTAGTAAAGATGTTTAGTGTTTAAAGAATAAATAACATGAGATTTATAAAGATAATCCACTGTTGAACTCCCATTGTTCCTGAGATATCCCTAAACTGTTGTATGTTCTTTGGTGGGACCACCAAACGTTATTTCGCCCAGACAGACCTAACTGCTGACAAAAACTGTGGAACCTCGTGACCACAATGTTTGTCATATAAGTTGTCTGCTTAGATACGGACTAAGGGGAGTACACCAGAATTCTCAATCCAGTGCATTCAGAAGATAGAGATGGTTCAAGGCCATTTCATAGCAATAAAATTATCATTCTTAATATTGATATTTTAGAGGCTTTTTTTAAAAAAAACCTGTTTTTGAAAATAGCTGTGGAAAATCACTACATACATATCTGATCTACAGCAACAGAGAATTAGCGAATTAATGGAAAATTCAGTACCAAATCCTAATTGAACAGAATTCTAGCACATCCCTAGTCTCTACTTATGATGGAAAAACAAGAGATGTTCTGCCGAGTTGCATGCTTCCTCTATTTCCTAGCCCCTTTTCTTTTGCATACATGAGTTCCCTTTCCTTCATAGACTTGACAATGGTCAGGAGTAACAACTTCATTGATGCTCACTCTGGTTAATGCTTACCAGGTTTCTTCTCAACCAAGAGGTGCAGACAAGCTTCAAATCCTGGTTGCTGTGGGTATTCTGGTCACCAGGTCCAGGCCAAACATAATTGGCAACATAATTGGCAACAAGTGTGTGTTGAGGGCGAGCATTTGCAAGAATGGTTACCATATTCAAAAGGTCAGCTTATAGAGCTCCCCTTGCCTGTTTCCATCATCATTGAATCAAAATGTTTATGGGAGAAAATGCATCTTATCTTTCCAAATCCAGGGGTCGGGTTCACTGACCCATCGAAATTAATGACTAACTTAGGTTCATTAATGTCATTGGATCTACTCTGAGTAGGAGTTAGTTGAATACAACCCCAGGTTATCATTTTGTAGCATTTAACGCGGTGGAGTTCTGGGTAGGGATTTCATTGTGGATCCTTATTGTGATTACAGTATTTGAAAACCAGTTCCTTGGAACTGAATACAGCATACAAAATCATTTCACAAATGCATATACATACATCCCCACCCTCTTATCTAGAAAAGGAGGATTTGTGGGATTTTTTCCTTATCTCTAAAAAATATTGAAAGTTTAGCTACAAAGGGGCCATAATGTGGACAGTTTGTCATAAACATAACACTGGTGAACAAGTAAACACATCAAATTGGTGGCTTCAATCTCTGTAGAATATTCTTGGATGTCCTATTTTTAACATTCATTTGCTTCATAAAACTAGCTTGTCCACCTATAATGTTTAGGTGTTTGCAAAGCTTACAATAGCTTAGTCAAGTACTTGGCATCATCACTCTCACTACTGACTTAACTCAAACACCCACTTATATGCCCTAAATTAATCTGTTGGATGGACTGTCCAGGATGGATGGACAGGGGAAGAATTATGAGCACCCTGTGTGCTTTCAGTAGAGCCTGTTTGTTTTAACTTCAGAGAAACTTTTTGGAAATGGCATGTGCTCAGGTCAGCCTTAAATTTAGAATGCTAAGCAAGGACAGTGGTGTCCAGTTTTTCAGCAATGAAAAAAGTCTTAGCTTGTGCTTTTACATATGGGCGTAGTTATACAATTTCTCCAAAACAATAGCCACTCTCAGTTTTAGTCCAAACTGGATTTCAGTCCAAACAATACGTTTCAAACTTTCAACTCCTTGAACGTTCAGACATTCCACTGCCCCACTGACATGGAGCCGCCAGGCGCCACTGGCCACATGGCATGCAGGCCTTCAAATCAATTTTCTTTTGTCATGTATGTGCTGTCTTTTTCTTCTTCCCATCTGAGTTCAAAGTGTGCATTGCATTAGTTCTTGTTCAATATGCAACAATTGAGGGGTTGTATTTAACGTAGTCCTTAGGAGGTTGTTCCATCAGTGCAAGCATTTGTGCTTGCCTGACAGAACCACCTTGTGAGGCGTCCTTCCCTGGCTCTCCCTGTCAGGTTCCTACCTGCTCGTGGTTACTGCCTGTCACTAGGCACCACCAGGGACTCCACCAGTCCGGACCGCTCTCTCTTATGGTTTCTCTCCCCGCTCTAGCACAGATCTCAACAGATCCCCCTGCTAGGCAACCACCAGTAACGTCCCAATACTAGTATTCCCAGAGACTCTGAATACTGGTATTGTTATTCTCTTCACCGCTGCCACCATTTGTTACAGTTCCCCTTCAGCCTTGGTCATTACCTTACCCTCCCTTCTGGTCTGTGAAACCCCAGCCAAGGATCAGGCCTTTGGTAAACCAAATTAAGTATTTATTACAGATAACAAAGCTAACAAGATTAACAAGATTTCTTCTTAAGGCACATAAGCATATGGTTTTACTCAATACTAATCCGAACTCCACCTCCCTCCTGGTAAACAACTCTCTAAACCCCACCAAGCAACCCACTCAGTTCTCTTCTTCCCCCCCCAGATTCCACTCTCACTCTTCCTTTTATACATTCAGCCATTTTAAACACTCAGCCAATCATCTCGCATTCTACTGCCCATTCACTCCCCCTCCTCTTTCACTCCACTTACCATGTATCTTCTAAACAACAACACTTACCATATATACATTAATATAGGAACATCACATACCTCTCCCCCACCATGCTGTTCTGGGGGTTCTCCTGTCCCAGTAGAGCAGTAGGGGGGGTGCAGAGGGGTGAAAGGGGGGGAGTCCTGTTGCACTAGCGGGAATCCTTGTGCTAGCTTCCGCTAGTGCAACGACTTAGTTGAATATGCCCCTAGTTTTTTTAAAAGTTGGGATAAGGGTGCTGTCTTGAGTAAAGCAATAGAATCATTCGCTTCTGGCATGCAAACCTCTGCATAAGCTTGTGCAATGAAATCAGGATGAATGCTCAATAAACAGGTCAATTGGAGGAGCTCGATACAGGCATACCCCGCTTAAAGTCGCTTCACTTAAAGTCACCTCGCTATAACGTACATGCTCCATACTCCACCATACCCCACTTTAACGTACGTGCTTCGCGATAACGGACACTTAATGGCATGATGCCGCTGCCATCTAGTGGCGATTGCAGTACAGTACATGCATAGAAAATTGCTTCACTTTAAGTACATTTTCACTTTACATACATGCTCCGGTCCCATTGCGTATGTTAAAGCGGGGTATGCCTCTGTAAGGGTTCATTTTATGTAGGGATTACAATAGCCAAAAATTATTTATAGTTTTCCCTTCCTTCCTCCCTCCTCGGGTACTGAAATGCAGTAATTTCCTGAACAGAACATCTTTTGATGTGAATCTAGAACAACTAAGGGTGATACCCCACCCCACCCCACCGCCATCATGTCACCTTTTCTTTTACAGCTACCATGCAGTGAGAGGCCCACAGAAGGAGACACACCATGTTTATAGGCAGGCATCAGAAGTCTATGTTGCCAATAATATGGTGTGCAGTGACATTACAGTCCACTGATTTGGACTAACAAATGTTCCACCTATTGGGGGTCCCTGGGGAGTTGTGGCTTCTTGCTTAACATTAAATTGCATTTGCCATTTTACTGCCTACGTACCCAGTTTGGAGAGATCTCTGTCCTCTTGCCTGTACCGTGGGCTTCAAGATATGTTGAGATTTATTTATTTATTTATTTAATTTAATTTAATTTATATACCGCCCTAAGCCAAAAAGGCTCTCTGGGCGGTGTACATAGAGGATAAACAAGAAAATATATGAATAGAACAAATATAAGAAAATCAAAAAGCAAAACAAACAAAGAACAAAAACCAAACAACATCAGAATATACCAGTAATGAAATACTGTTTTAAAATACACTATAAAACATTTTTTTTTAAAAATAGAATATTTTTAAAAAATTTTTTAAATGCCTGGGAGTATAAAAAGGTTTTCACCTGGCGCCGAAAAGATAGCAGCGTCTGCGCCAGGCGTACCTCATCGGGGAGACTATTCCACAATTCGGGGGCCACCACCGAAAAGGCCCTGGATCTAGTCACCGCCCTCCGAGCTTCTCGATGTGATGGCACTCGGAGGAGGACCTTAGATGTCGAGCGCAGTGTACGGGTAGTTTCATATTGGGAGAGGCGTTCTACCAGGTATTGTGGTCCCATGCCGTGTAGGGCTTTATAGGTCAAAACCAGCACTTTGAATTTAGCCTGGAAACAAATAGGAAGCCAGTGCAGACGGGCCAGAACAGGTGTTATATGAGCAGACCGTCTGGTCCGCGTCAATAGTCTGGCCGCTGCATTCTGGATTAACTGTAGTTTCCGAACTATCTTCAAGGGCAGCCCAACGTAGAGCGCATTGCAGTAGTCCAACCTAGAAGTTACCAGAGCGTGAACAACTGAGGCGAGGTCATCACTGTCCAGATAGGGACGTAGCTGGGCTACCAATCGAAGATGGTAGAAAGCGTTCCGTGCCACCGAGGCCACCTGGGCCTCGAGAGACAAGGAAGGATCGAAAAGAACTCCCAAGCTACGAACCTGTTCCTTCAAGGGGAGTGTAACCCCATCAAGAACAGGATGAACATCCTCCATCTGGGCAGTGAAGGCACTCACCAGCAGCGTCTCGGTCTTGTCTGGATTGAGCTTCAGTTTATTAGCCCCCATCCAGTCCATTTTAGGAGCTCCTCTCTAGATGTGAATGGCTGGTATAGCACAGTGAGGAGGAGAGCCTGGCTGGGAGTCCAGAGTCTGTGAGTTCAAATCCCCACTCGTGTCTCCTGGGTGTCAAGGGCCAGCTAAAGATCACCCCCACAGGGAGTGGCTAAAGGGTTACGTGCCTTGCCACCTGTGCAGCCGTGGGCAAGCTGCATAGTCCCAAGGAGCCCAGTTGCCCCCCAGTTCACAGTTGTGGACAAGGAAGGGGTGGCTTGTGCAGCTGTGGCAAGCTGAGCAGGCCCTAGCCAGCTGGGGAGGACTAGCCTCAGAGGGAGGCAATGGTAAACCCCCTCTGAATATCGCTTACCGTGAAATCCCTATTCATAGGGCCACCATTAGTCAGGATCGACTTGAAGGCAGTCCATTTCTATCTTCTCCTCCAGGCTATTCAGCAACCATGTGAAGCTGCTGAGAGCAGTCATCAGGAGTTTTGAAGTGTCACCAATATGTTGATGGACACTCACCTCTTCTTCTCTGTGCCATCTGAATCGGGAGAGGCAGTTGAAATGCTAGACAGGTATCTGGAGGCAGTGATGGGCTGGATGAGGACCAATAAATTGAGGTTGAATCCTGAAAAGACAGAACTGTTGTGTGTTCCAAGTACTTGAGTGCAAGAGATGGGAAGATGGCCTGTTCTGGATGGGTTTGCACTCCCTTGGAAGGAGCAGATTCATAGCTTGTGGGTACTCCTGGATCCAACATTGTCACTGGAGGCTCACGTGGCTTCAGTGGCTAGAAGTGCCTATTTCCAGCTCTGGCTGGTTTGTCATCTACAGCCCCTTTTGAACAGAGATGACTTGGCACAGTACTTCACGTTCTGGGTAACTTTCAGATTGGATTATTGCAATGCGCTCTACATGGGGCTTCCCATGAAGATGACTTGGAAACGTTAGTTGGTCCAAAATGCAGCAGCCAGATTACTGGCTGGGGTTCTTTTTAGAACTCATATAACGCCTGTTCTAAAACAGTTGCATTGATTGCCAGTTCATTTCTGGGCCCAGTTCAATGTGCTCATGTTAGTGTTTAAAGCCCTAAATGACTCAGGCCCCAAATATCTCAGAGACCGTCTCCTACCCCACAGAACATCTCAGGTGTTAAGTTCAACAGAGAGGGTCTACTTGGTGTTTCCACTGCGCTCAGAAGTTCAGGGGTTAGTGGCCCGGGAGAGGGCTCTGTGGCATCCTCTAATTTGTGGAATTCCCTCCCCACAGAGGTGTGCCTTGCACACCCACAGCTTTTGGCACATGCTAAAGGCACACCTCTTTACCTTGGCCGGTGGCACTTGAGATGTATGTTTTCAGGACCCACCATATTCTCGTGAATGTAATTTGTTTTAACTGTTTTTAATGCTGTATTGCAATTTTCTATAACCCGCCTTGGGACCTACTGGTGAATTGCAGGCAATAAATATAATAATAATAATAATAATAATAATAATAATAATAATAATAATAATAATAATAATAATAATAGACAACAACAACCAATACTCTTCACAATTTGAAGTAAGATGAAAATTGTCATCTTAGCAAAATTCTGTAATAAATTTAAAAAGTAACACATTAAGTACAATTTAGAGCAGAGACTTGGAATCTTATCCTGTTAGCAGCAAGTCCAGATGATCTCACTGGGGCTAACTTTCAAGTAACTGTGCATAGGATTGCGGCCTTCACGTGTGTACAGATGATTATTTCTCTGGAGCAGTCAGAATGAATTCCCTCTAATGGCTGCTGTGATCTAGTGCTTATATCGTAGTCTGGGAGTTCTTTTCGATCCTTCCTTGTCTCTTGAGGCGCAAGTGGCCTCGGTGGCAAGGAATGCGTTCTACCACCTTCGGTTGGTAGCCCAGCTACGCCCCTATCTGGACAGGGATGACCTCGCCTCAGTTGTTCATGCTCTGGTAACTTCTAGGCTGGATTACTGTAATGCGCTCTACGTAGGGCTGCCCTTGAAGACAGTTCGGAAGCTTCAGCTGGTGCAAAACGCAGCAGCCAGACTGCTGACGAGGACCAGCCGGTCAGCACATATAACACCTGTTCTGGCCCGTTTGCACTGGCTACCTATTTGTTTCCGAGCCAGATTCAAGGTGCTGGTTTTGACCTATAAAGCCTTACACGGCGTGGGACCGCAATATCTTGTGGAACGCCTCTCCCGCTATGAACCTACCCAGTCACTTCGCTCAGCATCTAAGGCCCTCCTCCGGGTACCAACCCATCGAGAAGCCCGGAGGACAGTTACTTGATCTAGGGCATTTTCTGTAGTGGCCCCCGAACTGTGGAACAGCCTCCCCGAAGAAGTACGCCTGGCGCCTACGCTTCTATCTTTTCGGCGCCAGGTTAAGACCTGGCTATGCTCCCAGGCATTTTAAGCGTTTATGTTATAATTTAATTTTTTTATTTTTTATTTTTTTCTTTAGTTGCTGCTTGTGTTTATTGTTTGTTGTCTGATTTTATTGTTGATATTTTGTATTTTAACCTTTTTGTACACCGCCCAGAGAGCCACTCGCTATGGGCGGTCTATAAATGAAACAAATAAATAAATAAATAAAATAAATAAATCCCAATGAAAAAATGGAAATGGACTGCCTTCAACTCGATTCCAACTTATGGCGATCCTATGAATAGGGTTTTCATGGTAAGCGGTATTCAGAGGAGGTTTATCATTGCCTTTCTTTGAGGCTGAGAGGCAGTGACTGGCCCAAGGTCACCCAGTGAGCTTCATGGCTGTGTGGGGATTTGAACCCTGGTCTCCCAGGTTGTAGTCCAACACTAACCACTACGCCACACTGGCTCTCTATATCCCAATAACCATAGAAAAATAAAGGCCTTTTGGCTCTAATTCTTAATTACAGATTTTCCTCTTAGTTTCTTAGAATTCAGAAGAGTTCTGAACTAGAATTGACGAGAGTATCTTTTGGTTTGGCTAATTTTAGCCATAAGACAAGCTGCACTTTAAGAGTCGTCATAGTTGCACTTTTGGGGGCTTGTTTTGGCTTTTTTTATGAAGTGCTAAGAGAGCCTGCTAAACAAGAGATTGGGGTGGAGCGCAGAAAATAAATGTGTGCACTGCAGGCATTTACTGCTATACAACATTGCCTCCAAGTGTCTGAAAAGCTTTAATCTTTACACAGTCTGTAGTGACACTTTGGATGCAGTTAAGACAAGACAAAAGAGTAGTTTGCAAAAAGATCAAAACATATTAGCTAATGTCAAGAACTGAATGGTCACAAGGCAAGAATTGAGGAACATCAGAGGTTTTGTTTTTATGCAATGATGCTTCTGGCTTACTCTATATATGATCTTTCACTTTTCACTTGTTTTGGCGGTATTTACAAGTAGGCACCATAACAAATTATGATGAAAAAAAAGTAATAATGGAACCGAAAGACAGCCATCCGTCAAAATTCACACTTACTCAAATTTTGTAATGCAGTTTGCTAACCAAACCATGCTTACATAAATGCATATATTGGGGGAAGTGCATAAAAATGAATATATGATTGAAAATAACATGCAAAAATGCATTATATGACAAGAAATGGCTTGCAAAAATTATATGTTAGTCAAAACTGCCAACAAAAATGGGTTTATTAGGAGAAATTCACATAAAAATGCTGGAGAATTTTCATGAGAACTTTGTTTTTAAAAAATTGCAAATTGCTGCAGAAATGTGGAGAACCAAATTTAAGATTAGAAAAATGAGGAACTGAGAGAACCGAAATTGACAGATCTTTCCATCCCTTGTCTGTACATATTTTGTGTGTGTGTGTGTGATGTATTTGTTCTCTTTATATGTACTTAAACAGAAAAAACTTCAGTGAAGGGAGGGATTATTAAAAGAGGGGTGGCATGGAGGGGTGCAGTACCAAGAAAAGGAGAATAAGAAAACTGAGAAACACACAAAAAACAAGTGGGTCTTGCAACAAAATGTTGGATTGTGTGGAATACTTCTGTTCAGGGGTCTAACCACCAATCCATGACTTCTTGGCTATTCCATCCCATCCCACCAAGACCGTTTCCCATTGCCCCCTCCCCCAGTGCCAAGGCCTACTGAGCATGCTTAGTCCTTACTGGGCTGTTGTGACTCTCCTCACCCCTTTAGATTTTTGTCTCTATAAAGATCAAGCCTTCTGCAAATATATATTTTGACTGTTTTTAATAATGAACTTTAAATTGTAACCTGCCCTGGGACCTGCTGTTGAAGGGTGGCTGCTGGTGGTAGTGGTGGTAGTAGTGGTAGTAGTAGTAGTAGTAATAGTAGTAGTAGTACTTCTGCAAACCTTGGGATTTCTCTGGGCCTGCTAATAATTGCCTCTTGTGCATCGATGATATTGTTTTGCTGAATCTGTTACCCTTTTAGGTGCCACAAGGTTGTTTAAGTTAGATGTTGTTCGGCTTCAGCATTCATGTATGATGGTAATATTAGACCAGGTAAAAAAACCAAAAGGTTTCCACCCCCTCTTCTTGCCATTTTGAAATGTTTCTTGAATTTGAGTGAAGCTGGCACATTCTATTCCAGTTGTCTTGGGGGCCAGGGCATGGGGCAGAGGGGATCCAGAGCTTGGAAGTAATTAGTCACAAGTAACAAATTACTTGTAATTCATTACTTTTTGGGAGAATGAGTGGGTAATTCCTTTACATTTTGATGGTAATAGAACTAGGAGTAATTTTATTACTTTTGTGGAGTAATTGTAATGTTTCCAGCATTACCTTTGGGCATTATTTGGGGTGGGGGGGAAGCAGGGGAAGTCTTCTGCTCCTCTGATCTGTGGAGGAAAAGCATGTGCCTCAAACTGGGCTTCTGTGCAGTGTCATTCTTCCTTCATGCTCTGTGGGTGGGTAGAAGACGACAAGGGAGGAGGTGGAGAGTGAGACAGGGTGGAGTAGAGAAAACAATTGTTTAAAAAATGGATGGTGGTGAATGGAGTGAAAGGGAAAAGGAGCCAGAGGGCAAGAACATGGATAAAGGAGGAGAAGGAGGCAGCAGCAAAATGGAGATAAAGAACTGTGGAGGTGAAAGATGGCAACATGTGTGTGTGTGAATACTGTGTTTGCACTTGGCACACAAAGTGGCCTCCACCACCCTATCTGGCTACTGTGCTGCATTTGCAGTATTATTTTTGCATCTCAGGGGACAATGTTTGCTTGAGTGAGTGTCCCTTAGTTGGTGGCAGGGCAGGATCTGGGAGGTGGTTAAGTGAGAGAGATTATGCTTGCTGGCTGAGTGGGGGGGGGTTGCACTTGGTTTGACATGAAAAGATCTGAGTAGTGGCCTCTGCCTCCTGCCCTGCCTCCCTTACCAGCAGAGAGACCACCATTGCTATCTTATGGATAAAAAGCATTATTCCACTTCCTCTATATGTGTGTGTTTATTTTTATTGTTGTTTTAGTCTACTTTGATGTGCAGCAGCCAAGGCCAGCCCCTTGTAGGCGTTTTTTAAAGTAACTGAAATGTAATCGTAGTGATTACTTTTGAGAAAAAGTAAAGTAATCAGTTACTTTCAGAGCAATTGTAATTATAACAGTAATTACTACCTTTTGGGCCATGTAATTGTAACTGTAATTTGTTACTTTTTAAAAGTAACCTTCCAAACTCTGAGAAGATCTACTATCTTTGTTTAGAAACCAAGTTGATGTGGTCTGGTGTGCTTCCCTCTACAGGGAACTCCACAGCAAAGGCACAACTACCATTGAATCTGTACTCTGCCCCCCCCCCAAGACAGACAATTGTCACCTCTAACAGATCCTAACTTGACTATCTCAATTGGTGGGGAAGTTCATATTAAAGTCTATGTGAAATATTTGAGACTCAAGATCACTAATGTAGACTAGAGGTTCTAAATGACCTGAAAGAGTGGAGGAGATCCATCTTGTTACCTCCTTCATATGATCATAACAGGGTGGCTAAGGCTGTAATCTTATAGCCACTTATCTGGGAGTATGCCCCAATTAAACCCAGTGGAACTTACTTCTGAGCAAACATCTTTGATAATGTTGAAAAGGGCAACAATTAATCCACATTAACAAGACAATGGTATGCATGTCATCGTAGAAGTAAGTCCCATTGAGTTTAGTGTGGCTTACTCCCAGCTGAGTGGGTATAGGATTGCATCCTGATTATTAAAATAAACTGTAGCTCAGTATGTTGATTTACCATTTCATTGTTTTTATGAAAACTGTTGTTTACAAAAGGATCCCAGATGGCATGGAAAATGACCAACTTCTTGTGAAATGTTTCCATTTGACCAGCTGTAGCTGCACTGAGAAACTACACATGGTGAAGAAGTGGCAAAAATTATTTGAGTTTCATTTAGTACTTAATAATTTTGTGTGAAGGAGTAGTTCTTTTGAGAGAGCCAAAATGTTCTCTGAAAACCACCCAAATGTTTATCATTTTTCGTGTTTGTTCATTGCTGTTTGCTGCCTTTCCAGCTGCTACTTCAGCATCTTTAAAAAAAAAAGTGGATAATTTTCTTCCTGTGAAGTGATCCCAGCCAATCAGGAATCATGTAGTCAGCATGATGAAACCAGTCTGGGATCATGTAATTAGCATGTTGATGTCACAACACATGTAGTTCTCTGAAGATCACCCAAATACTTTATAATTTTTCATGCTTGTTCATTATTGTTTGCTGCCTCTCTCAGCTGCTGCCTTAGTGCCTTTTTAGAGAAGTGGATAATTTTCGTCTTGGGAAACTTTTCTTCTTGGGAAAGGATTCCAGTCAAACAGAGACTGTAGCCAGCATGATGATGTCACAGCACATGTTAGCCATTCAGATTCAGCTACATTATGATTTTTATACTTTTTAATTATATCCTGCTTTTCCCTTCAAAAGGAAGCCCAAACTAGCTAACATAACATCCTTGGGAACATACAATAACAAAAGGCAAACAATATGAAACATTAATCTGGCAATGATCCTCCAATAAACCTGTAGAGTTTCCAGCAGTCCAGTTAAACTCATAAACAACATATAAGAGGATGATGATATCCTGTTCTGAAGCAAATTCAGAATGAGGGTTGCGCTTTCTGCATCACATTTCCCTCCTGCATATATCCCCCTTGCCAACACAACTGGGCCAGTGCTCCCTGTTTTTGCCATGTTCCAGGGTCTTAACCTCCTGCACCATCACTTTGGCTTCCTGCAGGGTGACTGTGCTCACCGTTAACAGCCTGGGGCAACTGGGCTGGCGTTACCCAACCTGTTGCTCCACCATGGCTCCAAACCTGGTGCCATTGCCTTTGCTCTTGGCAGGAAGGTCACTCCCCCTGCACAATTGTTTTGCCACCTTCCATGGTGGCTGCTGAAACATTGTTGATAGGGACGAAGTTTCTTTTTTAGCAGCTGTCAAAGGTTCATGTGAAAATTGCCCCCCCTCAGCCCAATCTTGCCTCAGTTGTAGTTCCATTCATCAGTAGAAATCCCAGAGGGTTGGCCATGTTGGTGCATCTGATGAAGTGGACTCTAGTTGCCGCCCTGGGCTCCTACTGGGAGGAGGGTGGGATTTAAATCTAATAAAATAAGTAAATAAATAGTTCAGGGATCGGTAACTTGATCCAGCTGGCCAGATCCTTATCTCCCTCACCTCCCCACCCACCAAATGCCAATGAGGTCTGGTGTTCTGCAGTTTGAAATCAGTTCACACAGGCAAAGGCGCAGTGCTTGGCAGGTACTGGTGATCAGCTGATCATCGGAAGCACAGAGCTTAGCAAGCCCTGGTCCGCAGGGCTTTGCAACTCCTGGAGATTGTTGGCACTTGTGAAGCGCTGTGCTCAGGGCTTTGCCAGCACTGCTGACCAGCTGATCACTAGTGCCCGCAAATATGGCATCAGGTGGAGGGCAGGTGGGCATGACTTGGCTGAAACAGCCCACAGGCCAGAGGTTATCTAGTCCATGAATGTTCTGACTGGGATCAGGCATTATGAACGTATTTTACCAGATCTTTTTTGTCTTCATTGACTCTTGATCAGTTTTTTGATCAGTAAAGCCCTGCACTGCTTGAGACGTTGGTTCCTAGGGGATCACCTCTTTCCTTGTGTACCTGCCCATATCCTGGCATTAAAGGTTAGGGGCTTCTTTGTTATGGCCCCTCAGTTCTGGAAGGCTCTGCCCCAAGCGGTTTACCTGGCATTTATGTTTCTTTCTTCTTTGGCACCAGGCAAATACTTTTTTGTTCACCCAGTCTTTTTTAGGCTTTTATTGTTTTAATGTTGTAATATTTTTAATCAAGTAATAAATTTTAATCAATTGTAGCCTCTGTCTTCTGGATGGAAGTGTGTTTTCGGCTTCTGAGACTGCTCTCATGCTTTTATGTTGGTAGATATATTTAGAGTTGCATTGTGGTGCCTCAGTTATTGGGCTCCTACTGGGAGGAAGGGCGGGATATAAATCTAAGGAAAAAAATAGTGTTTGCATGTTACGATTTTGTTAAGCTGTTTGGTTTGCTCAGAAAACATTGTTACAGAGTGATTCATGAATATAATGGATTGTATTCAACGTAGCACTAAGAAGATCATCCCAACAGCGCAAGCTTTTCTGCTTGCCCAATGGCATGATCTCCCCTCTCTGTCCCCCATGCACTGTTCGGGGTACGAGTCTCATGACCCTCTGGATCAGGTTTGGGTAGGGTCCTGGAGGCGCACAGGGGGAGGAGACGGGTGGAGTCCCATCACGCTAGTGGGAATCCTTGCACTGGCTTCCGCTACAGCAACGAGTTAATTGAATATGGCCCAATGAATGAAAGAAAGCTTCTGCTCTAATGAATCTGTTAGTCTTTGAGGTGTCATGAGACTCAGTGTTTAAATTAGATGCCAAATTAATTGGAGTTTCAGCATTAACCTATGGTGATATGATATTATACCATGTAAAGAAACAAAAGCTTTTTTTCCCTTTCTTGCTGCGCTGAAATGTTTATTCAATTTGAGTGCACAGATTCTCTTCCAGTTGTCTTTAGGAGTTTGGGGTAAGGAGTACCCACTGTCTCTGTTTACAAATGCAACAGGAAAAGAATCGTTGCTATTTGTTTATCTGAACCCGCTGAGGTTTTCCAACAATCACTTTGAAACACATTTAAAAAATGCAGTAGCTTTTGGGAAAGCTTCTTGATATTTTCACCACATGGACAGAAAATGTCTTTAGAAGCCAAGTTTTTTTAAAGGGGGGGGATTAATACAGCTTGAATAAAGCCAGTGAATAGATGAGTGTTTAGTTGCCTCCAGATTGTCAGTATTTTGTGGGAGGGATTCAGTTGTATACTAGAAATTTAGATTTGTGCTATTGTTGTTGTTGTTATTATTATTATTATTATTATTATATCCCACCCTTCCTCCCAGTAGGAGCCCAGGGCAGCAAACAAAAACACTAAAAACACTATAAAACATCATAAAAACAGACATTAAAATATATTAAAACAAAACATCTTTAAAACATATTAAGACAAAACATATTTTAAAAAGCTTTGAAAACATTTTAAAAAGCAAATTCCAACACAGATGGAGACTGGGATATGGTCTCTACTTAAAAGGTTTGTTGAAAGAGGAAGGTCATCCATAGGTGCCAAAAAGATAACAGACATAGCTCCTATCTGATATTTAAGGGGAGGGAATTGTAAAGGGTAGGTGCCACTACAGGAAGGGTCTGCTTCCTATGTTGTGTAGAATGGACCTCCTGATAGGATGGTATCTGCAGGATGCCTACACCTGCAAAGCGTAGTGATCGACTGAGTATATAAGGGTAAGACAATCTTTCAGGTATCCTGGTCCCAATCTATATAGGACTTTGTACACCAAAGCTAGAAACTTGAACTTAGCCTGGTAGCTCATGGGCAGCCAGTGCAATTCTTTCAGCAGTGAGGTGACATGTTGGTGATACCCTGCCTCAGTGAGCAGTCGCACCACTGCATTTTGCACCAGCTTCAACTTCTGGACTGACCTCAAGGGCAGCCCCACATAGAGTGCATTACAGTAATCCAACCTGGAGGTTACTAGTGCATGGACAACAGTGGCCAGACTATCCCTGTCCAGAAATGGCCACAGCTGTCTTACCAGCCAAAGATGGTAAAAGGCACTCCTAGCCACTCAGGTCACCTGGGTCTCTAGCAACAAAGATGGATCCAGGAGCACCCCTAGACTACAAACCTACCCTTTCAGAGGGAGTACGACCCCATCCAAAGCAGACAACTGACCAGTTATCCGATCTTGAGAAACATCAACCCACACAACCTCCATCTTGCTAGGATTCAGACTCAGTTTATTGGCCCTCATCCAGCCCACCACTAAGTCCAGGCAGCGGTCCAGGGCTTGCACGGCCTCTCCCAATTTAGATGTTACAGAGAAATAGAGCTGGGTATAATCAGCATACTGCTACCTCGCCCCAAATCTCCTGATGATAACTCCCAAGGGCTTCATATAGATGTTAAATAGCATGGGAGACAAGATGGTACCCTGCAGTACCCCACAGCACAACTGCCAGGGGGCCGAAAGACAATCACCCAATGCTGTTCTCTGAAAACGACCCTGGAGGTAGGATCAGAACCACTTTAAAACTGCCTCTGATACTTATCGCACCAAGTCAGTTCAGAAGGATACCATGGTGAATAGTATCAAAATAATAACAGGGTTGCACTCCCCCTGTCCTCCCAATAAAGATCATCCATCAGGGTGATTTGTTTCATCCAAAAGGACTTGCAATTGCTGTGCCACAACCCTCTTAATCATGTTCCCTAAAAAGTGGGTGTTTGCAACTGGGCAGTAGTTGTCACAAACCAGTGGGTTCAGAGTGAGCTTTTTCAGAAGCGGTCAAATCACTGCCTCTTTCAGGCGGCTGGAACCACTCCCTCCCGCAACAACATGTTGACCACACCCTGGATCCACTCTGTCAAACCCCCTCAGCAAACTTTAATAGCCAAGAAGGGCAAGGGTCGAGAAGACACCTTGCTGGCTGCAGTGTCACAGGCACCTTGTCGACGTCATCAGGCTGCATCAGCTGAAACTGATTCCAAGAAGTTGCAGCAGATGTTGCACTGGACGTCTCACTGGGGATTACACTAGTTGCGGACGGGGCATCAGATTGCTATGGAGGCGAGCAACTTTACCCTCAAAGTGCCT
Organism: Rhineura floridana; assembly: GCF_030035675.1. Lineage (NCBI taxonomy): Eukaryota > Metazoa > Chordata > Lepidosauria > Squamata > Rhineuridae > Rhineura > Rhineura floridana. The sequence goes on from NC_084481.1 coordinate 214,665,068, forward strand.
TGCAAACAATTCACAGTGGGCCTCCAAAGGGTCTAAAACTCAATTTTCTGGAGTTGATGTCAACAGACCCCTAAGAATACAAAAAAGCTCCACTGGACAGCTACTTGAGGATGCGATGGTGGTGAAGTGGGCCTTCTTCGCTGCCCTCACTGCCTTACAGTAGGAATGATTATGATGTTTTTCTCGTGCCCGATCAGCCTCACAGCACGTCTTTTGCCACCTGCCCTCTGGCCATCATTAAAACACTCTGGACATTTGGATTCTAAATCTAAAAACAGATATATATTTTTTGCATTATGAAGGTGTTAGGAAATGCATTAAAAATGTAGGACAAATATTGATTGACAGGAAGATGTATAATCTCCACTAAAGATGTATATCTTTTACTCAAGCAAATCTTGATAAATGCCGCTTGTTGTGTAACACTGCCGCAAACAAATCAGAATGAATGCTCAATAAAGATGGGACATGGTATAACCTCCATTTACATTAATGCACCCAGCTCAGTCTCCTCAGAAGGATGCCTAGGCCAATGGTATCGAAAGCCACCAAGAGGTCAGGGACACACACACACTATCATTGCTGTAACTAGTGGTCTCTGCCAAAACCAGGTTTAAACCCTGATTGAAATAATTCTAGAATATTAGTCTCATCAAAAAGCGCCTGGGATTGTACCATAATAATTCCATGTATGATTCTCCCTCAAATTTTGCTATAGAAAGTTTGCAAGCATGCGGATACCAAAATATGAATGATCTGCTTTATGGTCAAATTTACCTGCGGTGGCCACTTAAACATTGCCTAAAAACAGGCTATGTATTGCCAAAAAAGAGGTTGCATAGAATCGGCATATGCTAATTAAATGTATATATGCAAATTTGGAAAAAATTGCTGTAATTTAAATAGAAATGTAATGCATTTTGGAGTAGTTGGGAAGACTGAACAAGTGTGTCTGCTCTGCAGGTGCAAGCTATTGATGGGCAGCTTCAAGGTCCATCTGCTCTCCCTCCTTAAGGTTCTTTATCCTTGGACAGCATAGCCCTTCAAATAAAGGAGCATCCTTCGTAAAGTAGGACAGATATACACCCTAAATTTGCCAGTCTTTCTCTTTTATTTTAGTGGTCTATTTAGAAGGGACTGCAGAATCATCTTTTGGATGTTAGTTCCAAAGTGGCATTTGGATGAGTCACCTGAGCCTCTTTCAAAACACGCAGTGCATTGAGGAATGAATTTGTAGTGGAGCCTTCCTGTCTGTTATCTACAGTTTAATCTGATCTGTTGAGTTTCTGAGTTACATCTTTGGCTCGGCCTGTGGGAAGTTCGCTTGAGCATTCATCACATGTTTAATTTCCTTCAGCCCAAGAAGGATTGTTCTCACTAATGGGCTTGATTTTTAAATCTGCTTCAGTTTTATCTCTTCTTCCTGGTGGCTTGGTTTCAACAGCTTTGATAATCAATATTTTCTGTTGCTCTTTAGGAAGAGATAACTTCATTTCGTTTAGGCACCAGAATGATTTGGATGTAACAAATGATGTTCCTCTCCTTTTTTCTTTTGGCTTACTATTTTATTTTTTTGTACCTCTGTCCAATAGTATATTAATTAATTGCTCTACACCTCATTTTTGTTGCTAAAATTAAAATTTCTTTGGCTTTTCGTGTGTTGAATTAGTTCTTGTTCTTCCTTCTGTAGGTTTATTTATTTATTATTTGATTTATATCCTGCCCTTCCTCCCACTAGGAGCCCAGGGCGGCAAACAGAAGCGCTAAAAACACTTTAAAACATCATAAAAACAGACCTTAAAATACATTAAAACAAAACAACGTTAAAAACATTTTTTAAAAAGGCTTTAAAAACATCTTTTAAAAAAGGGTTAAAAACATTATTAAAAAAACATATTAACAAGCAATTCTAACACAGACACAGACTGGGATAGGTCTCAACTTAAAAGGCTTGTTGAAAGAGGAAAGTCTTCAAAAGGCGCCGAAAAGATAGAGATGGCGCCTGCCTAATATTCAAGGGGAGGGAATTCCACAGGGTAGGTGCCACCACACTAAAGGTCTGTTTCCTATATTGTGCAGAACAAACCTCCTGACAAGATGGTATCTGCAGGAGGCCCTCACCTGCAGAGCGCAGTGATCGGCTGGGTATATAAGGGGTAAGACAGTATTTCAAATATCCTGGTCCCGAGCTGTATAGGGCTTTGTACACCAAAACTAGAACCTTGAGCTTGGCCCGGTAGCAAATGGGCAGCCAGTGCAATTCTTTCAGCAGCAGGGTGACATGTTGGTGATACCCTACCCCAGTGAGCAGTCTCGCCACCGGATTTTGTACCAGCTGCAACTGCCTTGTGTTTTTTTCAGGGTGTGGGGGGAAGGCCCAGTTTTTCTTTTCCCATCTTGTTGGGGAAAAGGTTAGCATGCTAGGACTGATGGGAGTTGTAATCCAACAACATCTGGAAGGCACCAAGTTGGGGAAGGCTGGGTTAAGCACATACACCCTGCAAACCAGTTTTCCCGTTGCAGAGGAGAAGTGGCACCCCAGGTTTTCAGATGTGTGTCTGCTGTTGAATGTCTAGTTTTAACACACCTGAATGACAGGGTTTGTTGGAAATCATATATAATTCAGCTGTAACTGGCTTGGGTGGTGGTGGGCTCTCCAACACTGGAGGCATTCAAGAGGCAGCTGGACAGCCACTTGTCAGGTGTGCTTTTACTTGGATTCCTGTATTGAGCAGGAAGTTGGACTTGATGGCCATATAGGTCCCTTCCAACTCTACTATTGTATGATAAGTTGTTTTAAAGCCTTGAAAATTTCTAACAAAATAATAGTTGTTGAGCTCAGTGGCAAAAGTATACAATGGCAAGCTGTGGTACTGAAACAGGATCTGGAATACGTTTACCTAGTATTCTGTTGATGAAAGTTGGCTATTTTAAAGTCCTAGGTGTCAGTAAGACAAACTGACCTGTCATGAGTACATTTTTTGGCTATCATTTGACAACCCTGTTACTGACTTCGGCCAGACTGGAACTTGTGACTTAGGAGTGAAGAATTTCCTACCCGATTGCTCATAGGCACAGATCTGGCTAGTGCTGTTACTTTGGGGATGGTGGTGTTTGTTTGGTATGGTATGACATTTACAGAAAGAGAGAGAGAGAGAGATTGTCCATATATTATATTAATCAATATGGAATAAGTGCAGCAGTTGCTCCCAAATGGGCATAATCCAGCCAATGTTAAGCATATTAAAACATGCTTCACTCTCTCCCACCGAAATCAATGAGGTATAAATGTGCTTAACTTTTCTTAGGCCATGCCTCCTTTAAAAAAAAAAAAAACTGCTGCATTTTCCCCATTCAAAGTCATATAATATTTGAGTTTACTGGCTGATGTGTTGATTCAGAATGAGTGAGCTGTACTTAATTAATTGCTGACATTAGTGTTGTTCCATAGAACTGAGTACATTGGAGTAACTGCTTTGTGAAATGAGTCCTTGGCCTGTATAACCTAAAGAACGAAGCTGCTAGTTAACTGAGCTGAATGAAAGCATTTCTTTTAAAGCAGTCTTTGCCAACCTGGTACCCTCCAGATATTTTCCAACCTCGCACGGTTGGAAATGACTGCTGGATGAACCTTTAAGTAAGGGTTGCAGAATATGTGCAGAAAAGACAAGTGGTCTTCATAGTTCTAATTAGGAGGCACAATCCACAGTGCCATTAAATGTGTCTTGCCTTTTAAGTATGAGGGCCCCCTCCAGGTGATAAGCTTAAATATTGCACTGGTATTGGGTGGGCATCTACACACTACAGTGTGCAGAGCTGCCATCGTTCTATATGTTAACAGCGAACTTATTATCTGAGTGTGGACCCTTATGTAGCTAAAACACCACCACCCCCATACAAGAAGGTCACATCAACAGGCTTTAGGGAATACCAAGGTTTTCAGAAGTGCAAGCAATCTGTAGAGAGAGTCTTTAAGAGGAGGAACTCCCCAAACAGCACAATGAGGGCTGAGCATGTTCAGTGGCCATGGAATGCTGGCTGACTGTTGGAGGGGGTGGGGAAGGAAAATGGAATGGAGTATCTTGGAAAAGGGCATGCCTGGTTAACTGAGACCCTGAACAGGAGCACTCCAACAGCAACATTTTGTTGCAGGACCCATGCGTGCATATTGAAAGCACGCACTGATGAACTGATTGAAGGGCCTCATTGGAATGTCTGCATTTCAGGAATGTATGCGCTTCTCTTCTTATTGATCTGTTACTGTGTTTTGTTTTGTTTTAGCATATCTGTTTTTATCGCTTTAAAAAAAAATTGGTCATACAATTGATGCACATTGCCCCGGGTGCTTTCAGGGAAAAGGTAATTAATTAATTATAAAATGATTCCGTCTGAAAATGCCTGCAGCGAACTCCCCCCCCCCAAAAAAAATAAAGGATCTGCACACAGGGGACTTTGCTTGTTCATTGCTGCATGTAGAGCGTTGACTGAATCATACCCCCAGTTTAAAAACAAAACACTGAGACTGGGTTCTTGAAAGAAAGCCATGCGGTAGTTGCTCCTTGCTGTGCCACTGGGATAATGTGAGATGCCCTGGGATTATTGGAGGCTGCTTCATTAGGCCAAATGGGGCACTGCCCCACCAAGCTCAGTCTGCCCTCAAACCAGCCCCCACATCCTTCTCTTCTTACTTACAACCAGTCCATAGGGTGACACTGCCTGTCAGCCTACTCCTTAGTGTCATTATTGCCCCTTGTACAACTCAGCAGGGAGGACAAAGGGGACAAAACCAGAATTCGTCCGTTCCTCCTGCCATTGCCTCTGGCTGCACCTACTGTTGGCCCTCTGTCTCACTAAATGTCTCTGGGCTCCCACTGCCTGGGATGTGTGGGAGGAGCCATGCTGTGGCTTCTCCCCATGCTAGTATCAACATTGGAGTAACACTGGCCCAGGGAATAGCCATGGCTTTGGTCCATCACACGTGGCACAAGGCTTCCTGTATTGTCCAAGTGACACAGGGGTGATTGTCTCTCCAATGGCTTTCACACCACCAGGCTAACATAAGAACCACTCAAAGGCTATGATCCAGTGAGGACAATTTCCACTGTCCGCTAGCAAAAGGAAAAGAATCATCTTTGCATTTTGAACTCTGACATTGCTGGCATTTGGAGCCCTTCAGAGGCAGGCATCATTAGACTGCGCCAGCATATTTTCTTACAAAAAATCAGATGTTTTAAATGCTCTAATGATCCTTTTCCACATGTACTCTTGATTGATTTAGGAAGGGTGTTTTATAAATGATTCTGTGCGGATCTTATAATTTTCCTCTCTGTTGGTGAATTACACATAATATTACGCCAGAGAGTGACAATTTAAATAATAAAACTCTAATTGAAGAGTGACGGCGACTTGAGAATTTCCAGGCAGCCTCCCCCACCACCCACCCTATAATAAGCCCTTCAAACATCTGTTGATTTGGGACTCTGTTTCCTGCCGCAGATTAATTGAGATTAATCTCATTAGAGAATTCACCAGGGAAATAAGTGCCTGGGCAAAAAAGTTTTGGCAATAAAAACCAGGCTCTCATAAATGAGCTACATATTCCTAGTTTTTGCTTCCAGATTCAGCAGTTCCTTGATTCTTTGTCAGCTTCCCTGATTTACCGTGTAACAAAAAGCTATTATTTTTCACTTTGACCCATTTTCAGATGCAGAGACATGCTCCTAGTGATTTTGTTTTTTGGGTCATAGAAAAAGTACAATGTGCCAATAATGATATTTTATTGAAAAGAGAACTTTTTTGGATCCTCCAGCTCAGATGTGTATCCCCCACAGGTTTAAATGAAGATTTAGGAATAGCTCCCTCGCTATAGCCAGTCTTATGACATGTATTTGTTTTAAGTGCCACCTATATGGATGTTTGTATCTACCTTTAAGAGGCAGTCACTCTCATTGAAATCAGCATCATATACAGCCATGAGAGTGGCTGTATACTATAGCCAGCGTGGATTTTTCACATTCCGCAATGTTAAATCGAAAATACCCCCATGCTATTCTGATGCTTCCCATAAGCTCATTTCAAAACAAAACCTTACAAAACTTAAAGTCCTGAACTCAGAAACGCTTGCTTAACAACCCTCTCAATTTTCATGGCGATACACAAAACAGTCAGAGAGAATACAGAGTTCAAAGTGTAAAAAGAGAGAGAGAAAACCCAGAGCCCTTTTAGACTTTTCTGAGAGTTCTCATAATCTGTTGAAATTCTTTAAAAATCAGCCATGTTCACAGAGTACCTGTAATCCTATTACTGACCTTGCCCCATACTCTGACCTTCATCTTCTGCAGTTTAAAAGTTTAAAAAATGATTTTTAATTAATTTAATAAATTTTGCATTGAACCGAATGATAGTGTCAGGCATGCTCAGTAAGAACAAACTGTCAGAGTTCTAAAAGCCAGACTCACAGCTGCTGGATGTGCCTAATCAGGGGGCTACACCCACACCAGACTTTGATTTCACTTGAGACAGTCATGCCTTCCCCCCAAGAATCCTGGGAAGTGTAGTTTGTGAAGGGTGCTGAGAGGAGACTCCTATTCCCCTGACAGAGCTCCAGTGGCCAGAGTGGTTTAATAGTCAGCCACTCTGATGGAAGGTCTGTGAGGGGAACAGGACGTCTCCCAGCAACTCTCAGCATGCTTCACTAACTACACTTCCCAGAATTCTTTGAGAGAAGCCGTGACTGTCCAAAGTCAAATAAAGACCTGGTGCGGATGTGGCCAGGGACAGCTTTGGTTGAAATTTGGATGGGAGGCTACATGTGCCTGCTGTAGAATAAAAAGGTGGGGGAAATGCTGGAAAGCAATCATACTGTTCACAATGTTGTTCCTTTGGAAAGGAAAAGGGCTTCTCCTCTGCCCAGTGCACACCCATGCAATCTCCTCCCCTCCTCCTCCCCTCCTTGCCTCAGTGTTGACTATGGGTCAGTGTTGGACTACAGTCTGGGAGACCAGGGTTCGAATCCCCACACAGCCATAAGCTCACTAGGTGACCTTGGGCCAGTCACTGCCTCTCAGCCTCAGAGGAAGGCAATGGTAAAACCACCTCTCAATATTGTTTACCGTGAAAACCCTATTCATAGGGTCGCCATAAGTCGGGATCGACTTGAAGGCAGTCCATTTCAAAACATGATTGCACAGAAATAAATCCCACTGAACTCAAAAAGTATGCAAATGATCAAACCCACCCTCCCTTCTCCCACTAATCCCCTCCCTCTTGCCCCTTCCCTCCCCCTTCCTTTGCCCGTTCCTCCCCATCCCCATCCCCCTTCCAATCCCCTCCTCCCCTTCCTCCCCATAGTCAGTTTTACCTATCTTAAACATGATTGCACAGGAGTAAATACTATTGAACTCTATAAGCATGCAAATGATCAAACCTGCCCTCCCCTCCTCCTTCCTTTGCCCCCCTCCAATCTGCTCCTTCCCCCTCCTCCTCCTCCACCATGGTCAGTTTTACCTATCCTAACCATGATTGCATAGGAGTAAATCTCATTGAACTCAATAAGCATGCAAATGATCAGAGCTACCTTTCCCCTCCTTCCCTTCCTCTCCCTTCCTCCTCTCCTCTTCCTACTTCCTCCTGCCCTGCCCACTCCAGCCCTCCCTCCCTCTCCCCGCTGGTCAGTTTTACCTATTCTAAGCATGATTGCATGGGAGTAAATCCCACTGAACTCAATAAACATGCAAATGATCGAACCTGCCCTCCCTCCCTCCTATCCCCTCCCTTCCTCCTCACCTCTCCTGTCCCCTTCCTCCTCACCCCTCCTGTCCCCTTCCTCTACTCCTCCTCCATGGTCAGTTTTATCTATTCTAAGCATGATTGCACGGAAGTAGATCCCATTGAATTCAATAAACATGCGAGTGATCAGACCTGCCTTTCCCCTCCCCCTCCCTCCCTCTCTCCTTCCCCTCCCCTCCTGCCTGCTCCCATCCCCCTTCTCCCATCTGCCCTTCCTCCCCTCTCTCCCCCTCTTCCCCTCCCCATCCCCTGTGGTCAGTTTCACCTATCTTAAGCATGATTGCAGGGGAGTAAATCCCACTGAACTCAGTAAGCATGCAAATGATCAATCCATTCTCAGCAAACTTGCACAGGATCCCATTTCTTACCTCCCGGATTAAAAAGCAGAGAAATTCACTAATACGCAAAAAACCTTGTGGTTTAAGAGCATACCTATAGCCCACAGATATTTCTATCAAACTTTAAAAAGCAGGGAAATTGGGCGGCTATAGTGAATGCACCAGGGGAGCAGGAGACCTGAACTCCTCTCTGAGATATTGTACTGCCCTACAAAGTTGTCAAAATGCAAACCACAATTTGGGTTACTCTTTCCATGGTGCATTCACTATACCTGCCCAATTTCCCTGCTTTTAAAGCTTGATAGAAATATCTTTAGGCTATAGGTACATTCTTAAACTGCAAGCTTTTTGCCTATTAGTGAATATCCATTTTCTTTGTTGTGGTTTATTTTAACCAGTTAATAGCTCTGTAAGAATTTCCTAAGTTGGGGTGCATGTTTAACCAGTTTAAGTTTTTGAGAAGTTTTAGTGTATTTCTAATTTTTTTCATTTTGGTTTTCCTTTCCTTATTAATTGTTGTTTTTGGCCAGCATTATGCAGAGTGTTTTTTTGCTCATTTTGAGCAGATGTATTTATGTGGTTTTTTATATTTCAGAATTTACTCTGTAATTGATTTTAATGGTGTTCATATATATACGTTTGCAGATTGCCCTTGATTAAGGGTTGTGCCTACACCTAAAACACGTTGGGCTGCAATAAAAATTCCCCCTTCCACTCTCTGCTGTTTGCTGGTTTGGCACCTTGAGGGTTTTCCTCTCTTTGGCTGGAACGTTTTTGCGTGCTTCCCACCTTGCTTTTTTGCTATGGTTGTTTCTAATAGTATCCCATATCATCGTCTTTATGATTGTTATTATTTAAAGCTTGACACATGTTCTTTCCCACACACTAATTTCACTCCTCAAAACAGGACCTCGGAACCCTGCAGTAGTTCATGTTGACAAGTGACATGTGATGCCGGTTGATGGGTCTCAAAGACTCATCTCCTGTTTCAGCCTCTCCAAACTCTGCCTAATCTAAGACATATATGGTGTAGGGAGGCATGTGTTCGTTTTTTCCTGTCTCCACGGCTCTGATTGGAGGACTTTTCAGTCCAAAATATCCCAAGGAGTCTTTAGGGTTACTGGCTGTGTTTCAGGTTTGCTTTTCTCTCTCTCCCCCTCCCTTCCTTTCTTCTCCCTCCCACCCCACCCACTTTGGAGTTTTTCTACACAAGGGATTTCCCTTGTTACACTGGAGACTGGTTCTGTGGCTGCTCAGCCCTCTTCCGGATGTGTCATTTGGATACACTGTCCTCTATGCCTAAAGCAGAAATCAATCGGACGGATTGTTTAAACTATCACTCTTCATGTTGCAACGTGGGAAGTAGCTTAATTTGTTTAACATGCCAGTCCGGCGGACTCGGCGCGGTCATCTGAAAGGAGTCAGCTGGGCCACAATCAGCCTGAGCACTCAATGTAAGTACGGCTTTACATAGATCCAGACCATTGCAAGTCATGCAAGGCCCTATCAAAGCCCTGCCCTGGTGCGCTAAGTCTGCAACGACTCAGCACTTTTTGGGAGGAGGAGGGCTTCATTCCAATGACCACAGTAATAAAATCTTGCTGTGCCAGTCATCTTGGACTTTTTCATAGGAATTCTTACCTATATAAGCTTTATGGTTACTACAGTTTTGACTGAAGATGGCAAGGGGAGAACTGATGTTTTTCACAGAATCTCCCTTGTATAATGAAAACCATAATAATAAATGCTTTACTTTAAAATGAGGGGGAATTAGATTAGATTTAGTATTTATACCCAGCCTTTCTATTAAAATAATACTCAGCTGAAAGAATAGCAGATAATAATTGTTGGATTATAATGCATTACCGTTTGTTTAAGGTGCCATGTGCATTCTACAAAAGTCAGTGGCTACTCCCCCATGGATTTTAGCAGATGTGGAATCTGAGCACCTTGATTGAGCTTTATTGTATATGTCTCTCTTTCTGTCTTTCAACTCAAAATGAAAAAGAGAACAATTACTAAACAAGGACAATCAACAAAAAAGTAACTTCTTTAGAATGCGATCAGTGCTCTTTTTTCTTTTGTTGTACATTATGTATTGTTTTATACTTACTGATATATGTATACCAAAAAAGAAATAAAATATTCTTGGGGGGGGAGGAAAAAGGAGGACCAGGAAAGATGTAAAAGAGGTGGACAGGGAGTACCAGGGTTTTGGAGATTGGATATTTTTGTAATTCTAATAATTCTTATTGGTATGAGTGCTGCTCTAAACAGGACTTGTTAATTTTTATAAACCCTTCATGTGCAAGAGTGTTTGGAAGATCACAGGTGGCATGGAGTATGTGTATGAGACTGCAGTCCTTACATGTGGGTAAATCGCGCTAAATTTGTTGGGGCTTAGAAGTAAGAGTAGATATACCTAGGATTGCACTGCACAGACACGTTTCGTGAAAAGTTTGCTAAGTGCGACTTCAGCCTTAAACTTGGAGGAACAAAGAGTGGTGAACTCAGTCGAGGTGTTTCAGATTTACAGCTCTGTGAAGCGGAGATGGCTTTTGCTTCTGGAGACCAATTTGAATTGTAAGCTGTCCCCACCCCAATCCACACAGGAGTAACATTGAAGAATAAAGCCTGCAGTAACTGTGACAGAGCTGTTTTCTCGTTGTCTATTGCAAACTCCTTGTTATGTGTGCCTTGCTTTAAAAAGACACAGAAATCCATCCCCATTTGATGGTGCAAGTCAGCTGACCCGTTGAGTAGTCTATGGCTTTTCAAAATAGTCATGCCATCTGATATACTTTATAGAGCATCTGAATGAATCCACAGAGATGGAAGGCACATTTGCCTAGTGGGCTGGTTTTATTTTCTCCCTGGGGCCATCATTCTGTGTTGACCAAAATGTAGTAAAAGAGGGATGGAATTAATTGGCGCTGAAGAACATAGCATAATCTTAGTAAGCCCTCCTTTCCATGTGGTGAGGGTGTTCGATTGACACAGAACAGACGAAAAAGAAAAGGAAGCAGTTCTTCAGACAGCACTTACTTAAACTGTGGAATAGGTTACTACAAGATGTGGTGATGGCCACCAACTTGGATGGCTTTGAACAGGAGTTAGGCAAATTCATAGAGGATAAGGCCATCAGTAGCTGTATGCTACCTCAAGGACCAGGAGCAGCATGCCTCTGAAAGCAGTAACGGGGGAAAACAGCAGAGAGGGCTGTAGCCTTCCTATCCTGCCTGTGGTTTTCCCATCAGCATCTGGTTGACCATTCACGTGATGGAGGCTGGTCCATTAGGGCAAATGGGGCACTGCCCCACTAATTTCAGTCTGCCCCCAGCCAGTCCCCACCTGCCTGTCTTCTTAATTACAGCCAGTCTAGGGAGTGGCCCTGGCTGTCAGTTTCCTCCTCCTCAGTGTCAGTGTTGCCTTTCTAGAACTCAGCAGGGAGGAGGATTGGTTACAAAATTCAAACTAGTGGGTCCTGTCCTCATTGTTTGTGGCTCCACGTACTGTTGGTCTCTCTGCCTTCCACCCTGCCAGTCCTTATGGGCACTAGCCCCCCTAGACCATTGTCAAAAACAGGACATTGGACTAGCTATGACCCTGTTTATATTCTGTTTAGTTTAAAACATGTAGTGTAGCAGTGGAGAGATAGATTGTGAGTTGGAAGTCCTGGTTCAAACTTCATTTTACCTATAATCCCCTTAGGTGGCCTTAGCCAAATCACTTTTTTTGGGGGGGAGCTTACTCCTTCTCCTGATATGTAGCTAAGTTATGATGCCTGATCATAAGGACCTCAGCTGTGTGGCAGAGCATGTGCGTTGAATGCAGAAGGGTCCAGGTTCAATCTTCAGCATCTCCAGGTAAGGCTTAGAAAGTCTCCTGTCTAATATGTTGGAGAGCCTCTGCAGGAAGGGATGGGCATCATATTTGGACAAATCCTGAAGTGAAGTGGGATTTGTCAAACAGATGCAGGCCTTGTCTGAGATGAAGTAGGCTCTCTCCAAAGTGGCCCAACGCAGGAGCCTCCAAAGTGATTCAGGATGATTTAAAAAAATGACAGACAGTGTGCCTGCAAAAATGGAAACGTTTCTCCTCGAGCTTGCCATATAAGGAAAATGCCATGGTCAGGAGAAGGGGAAGGGAAGAGCGCTTTTGGGACTGACAGGTCTAGCTTCTAATCAGAGAAAAATACTTTAACGGGTTTCTCCAGTCACATCCTCTGGGGAAAATTGAAATGGACTGCATTCAAGTCGATCCTGACCTAGGACGACCCTATGAATAGGTTTTTCATGGTAAGCTGTATTCAGAGGTGGTTTACCGTTGCCTCTCTCTGAGGCTAAGAGGCAGTGACTGGCCCAAGGTCACCCAGTGAGAATGCTGGATATTCAAGTCCTTCTGCTTCTATGCCACATGCTCTCTCACACACCCTTGTCAAATCAGCCTTGCACTTAGTCTCTGTGACTTTGCTGCCAGTTGAGCAGAATACAAGCGTGAAGATATTTTTTTCATTCATCATAACACCCCTCCTTCTAAAATTTTGCAGGTCACTTTTCTAGGGACACAGCTATACAATGTATGCTGCTTTCGTAATAAAATCATTGAGAATGGGATCCCTTTTAGTCCCCACCCACTCAAAATAAACTTTGAAGCTGCCCAGTACAAAATCTCCTGGATCGATTTGTCTATAATTTGGCAGGTTTCTTACCTAGGGGTGCCTCTGCGATGTATGCTACTTTCATACAAATTGCCCAAAAAACAATAGGAGAGGTGAAGGTTGCCCTTGTATGAAAACCACTGCAGCTAACCTGCTGAAACTTTGCAGCATGCATCCTCCCAAAAGGGGCTAACAAACCTGCAAATTTCATTCAATTCTGCCAAAAAATGAAAAGTTATAGCTTTTTCGTTTTTTAAAAATGTAAAGGTGTCCAGCTCAAAAACCTCTGGACCTATTTGTCTGTAATTCAGCTTTATCTACTCAGAAGGGGTCCCTAGGCCTGCAAATTTCATCGAGTTCTGTCAAAAGAAAAAAAAAACACCCAGTTATTTCCTCCATAATGATGAATGACAGGAGCCATGAAGTTTTGTTTTCAAATTGGGATTCGGACCCCAGCCAAATTGCAAATCCCTAAAGCACTTTGAACTGAATCCGACTGTTTTCGAAAACACTGAATTGGGCTGTGAACTGAATCTTGTGCACATCTTTAGCTGCCAGTCAGTGTACACAATACTGAAGTAGGAGGACCAGGGTTCTGACTCAGTCTAAGGCAGGCTCCTATGTTCCAATGATTGTTGTAGCACTAATAGGATGATGTATCAGAAGCACTGTAGGCATACGTGTGAGGGCGATTACTTAAAAGGGAAGCAGATGAATAAAACATCACTTGCTTCCCTTTAAGCTCTCTTGGGTGGTGGGAGTTGCTTTGACAAGAAGGTGGTGCTTATAGAAATATTTGATTGCCTATCCCCCCTCCCAAAAAAATTTCAAGAATTACTATTGTTGCAGTAATCAACTTTCCTTTGCAGTTCTTGCCTGGTCAATCTCTACAATGTCTCTGTAAGAATGGTTGCTAGTATTCCAATCGTACAGACTGAGAAATGAGGCCGAGAGGCCGTGACTTGTCCAAGACAACCCAGTGAGTGCGTGGATGACATCAGAGTCTAATTTAAGTGGGTCTTTACAGCCATTGGGCTACTTCTGCATTTTGGGGATCCTTTTTGTTGTGTTTTTTCTTTTTCATTTTCACTTTTCTTTTGCTCACAGGGCGACTTGTGTAAAGTTATGTTAAAGTTATGTATGCAGCCTGTCTACTTTTCCTAGTGATGACTCTAGGATTCTACATTACTACTTGATCACCAAAACGTTATTTGGAAAACCTGTTCCAGTGTCAGGGTCTGCCTGCACCAGAAGCATTTGGTATGATCTGAAGCTGAGCGCATCATAAAGGACTCGTACCCTAGTCCGTTTCTCATCCTGCTCCTTCTTCCTTCCAAAGCTTTCTCACAAAAGTTTAGTTCCTCATTAGGCATGTGCTAATGCAGTATACCCAATGTTTACTTATATTATTCTTTCCCAACCTGAGGCTCTTCAGTTGTTTTGGGGACTCAAACTGCCATTAGCCCTAGCCACGATGGCCTGTAGTCAGGAGTGATGGGAATTGTGGCCCAGCATAAGGACGGCCCAAGGTTGGGGAAGGTTGCTTTGTATGTAGTTACCAAGCTTATCCTTCTTTCCAGGTATTGCCCTTTTTCTTCTCCACTATAGCAACTTCATTGTTGTTTCCATTTTCCAGGCTTCTCATTGACCGCTATTTACATAGCATAAAGTATGCATGTTAGTTTCATTCAAGCAATTAATGTCACATCTAATTTGACTTGGTCCTTTAGCAGACAGATGAGGAGGAGAAGGGATATGGATGAGCAAGGCTTAAAGATTTTATTTTTATTTAACAAAATGTATATACCGCTTGAATGCAAAGACTTCTAAGCGCTTTACGAAAAACATTGAAATTACCAATAAAACAGTGAAAAACATGTAATTAAAAACATGTTTAAAACAATTATATCAGCTACTAAAAACATTAAAACAGATCAGCATCTGTGTGTCTGGAAAGGCTTGCCTAAACAGAAAAGTTTTAAGCAGGTGCTGAAAGGAATACAGTGAAGGTGGGTGCCTGATGTCAATAGGCAAGGAGTTCCAAAGAGTAAGTGCTGCCAACTAAAAGAACAGTTTATTACAAGTGTGGAACAAGTATTATGTGGCACCTGTAACAGTGTGACTGTCCACTGAGTTATTATTTGAAAGACTTGTTGAAATTACTGCTTCCAAATATGTTACACATTAATCGGTCTCAAGCGCAACATTATTCTTATATATATCCTTTTTTGTTGTGGTGGTCACCATTATTCACAGCGCAACAACTATCTGTATTTAGTAAATAATCCTTGTTTGGGGTGAATGCTTAGTTTCTTTATTTCATTTCTCTGACTATAATCAGTGTGTCTTTATAACACGCCTCTAAATCAAGAAACGAGCATTAAAATAGACTTGAAACATTGACCAAATTGCATTCTCTGGACACATTTTCAAGCCGTCGCCAAAATCAAGTGACCAATGTAGCTTATCTGAGCAAACACAACACTCTATTCTTAGCAAAATGTTTTAATTAACCCTCAGAGAAGGTAGAACTGAACAAGAAATCTCTTGGCTGGCATTTTCCTAAGTAGTTTGCCTCAACAGTTCACACGCTAAATTTAAAGGCAACATTGTGTCCCATAGGGATTGGTTGATGCTTTGATAGAGGCAGCCTTACTCAAATTTAACTCTTTTATTGTTCCCTTCTTGTAGCCTGTGTTGGAAAGAGGTGACTGTGGGGAGAATTTGCATAGCAAAGTTTAATCAAAATGGCAGTCTGATCTCAACACCATGAGGTTGATAAGAATATAATGGGAAGAAAACACTGTTGTACTGGGTCATGCCAATGGTCCATCTAGCCCAGTATCCTGTCTCCAATGAAAGGGGTGTCAGTTGCTTTAGAAGTGGTATAGAAAAGGGAATTATTTCTCTATTGAGAAAAAAGTATAAGCTGCTTAAGCAAAGGAAATCTCTTACGAGGTGTGCATTAAATAATCAGTGGTGCAGTGACAGAAGTGCAGGGCCCCTTCATGGTAGTCATGCCATGCCCCCTCACAGCCATACCCCCTCACTGTCTTACAGTCTGTTATGATCTCCACACTCCTCAGTCCTTCCCACATGCACCTTCTCCCACAATGACAGATGTCCCTAGGAGCATGAAAGGGGAATTTGTTAGAGTGTGTTAACTAGAGTCTCCTCAGTGGCTTCCTTTCACTCTGATTGGCTCCAATCAGCAGGAAAGGACAAAGAATCATGTTGGAAGATTCTTCTCAGTCCCTAACTCACTCCCCTTTCATGCTGATTGGCTTCTAGGATGCTGGAGACATGGGGATCCAGCTGGGACTCTGCTCCCAAAAAAGTAAGAACCCCCAAGACCCCAGACTACTTCATCCCTGAAAATAATATAAAATAATTATGAACAATATGCAAATTAAATCAGCAAAATTTTTAAAACAAGTATGCATAACTAAATTATATGTCAAATCCACACTTTCTGAAGCAAGATAAGAACTGAAATGCAGCCATCCTTCAAAATTCTCACCTATCCAGATTTTGCAGTGCAGCTCTCCAACCAGTGTTCACAAAATTGCATACATTAGGAGGAAATGTGCACAAGATATAAACTATATTAGTGAAAATAACATACAAAAATTCATTATATTAGGGCAAATTGCTTGAAAATGTGTATATTAGTCAAAACTGCATACAAAAATATGTGCATTAGGAAAAATTCACACTAAAATGCTGAAGAATTTTCATGAGGATTTTTTAAAAAAAATCAGATTGCTGAAGAAATGTACAGAACTGAATTTAAGACTGGAAAAAGGAGAGAATCAAAACTGACAGATCTTTCCACCCCTAAAAGAGTGCAGCAAAGGTATGTTACTAGGCAGGGACTTCCAAGGCATAGGGTGCTGCCACACTAAAATATAGACTTCTCACAGATATGGAATGAACTCACAAAAGAGCAAGTTCCACAGACAGAAGTGGTCAAGTAGGCACATACGGGGCAGGACAAACCTTTAAGAAAACTGGTCCCAAGCCGTTATGGCGTGATGCATCTGTTGTAATAAACTGCTTTTTCTCCATGCAGCTACCACGAGATACCAAAAGGAGAGAGAGAGGAAAGAACGTTGACGAGTTTGTTCTAATATAAATTCACTAATAGGCAAAAAACCCTTGCGGTTTAAGAAAGTACCTATAGCCAACAGATATTTCTATCAAATTTTAAAAAGCAGGGAAACTGGGCAGCTGTAGTGAATGCACCAAGGGAGCAGGAGACCTGACCTCTCGGAGATACTGTGCTGCCCTGCAAATTTCTCAAAATGCAAACACCATTTCGGTTGGTCTTTCACAGTCCAATCCGCTTTCTGTGTAGCTTAGAAGAATTTGGTAACATGTGCCTCTGAGCATATGGTGAATGGTGGCAACACCTGCAATCAGCCCAAATAACGGAAATAAGACTTGTGCTGTGCTGATCTTGTTTTAGCAGGGAGGAAGCAACATTTTTAAGACAGTTGATACTAGTTCAGAGGAGGAAGGGAGAGAGGAAGGGAAGGAGGGGAGGGGAAGGAGAGAGGGGGAGGGAGGGGAGGGGAAAGGCAGGTCTGATCACTTGCATGCTTATTGAATTCAATGGGATCTACTTCTGTGCAATCATGCTTAGAACAGATAAAACTGACCATGGAGGAGGAGGAAGGGAGGGAGGAGGAGGGGAGGGCAGGTTTGATCCTTTGCATGCTTTTTGAGTTCAGTGGGATTTACTCCTGTACAATCATGCTTAAGATAGGTGAAACTGACCTGGGGGAGGGGAGGGGAGGAGATTGGGTGGGCGGGCACTGGGCAGAGGGAAAGCCCCTTTCCTTTCCAAAAAAAAACCCCATTATGAACAGTACCATTGTTTTTCAGGGTTTCCCCCACCTTTTTATTCTACAGCAGGTACATGTAGTCTCCCACCCAAATTTAAACCAAAGCTGTCCCTGGCCACATCCTTACTAGACTTTATTTCACTTTAGACAGTCATGGCTTCCTCCAAAGAATCCAGGGAAGTGTAGTTTGTGAAGGGTGCTGAGAGTTGCTAGGAGAGGCCCTATTCCCCTCACAGAGCTACAATCCCCAGAAGAAGGACTGACTGTTAAACCACTCTGGCCACTGGAGCTCTGTCAGTGGAATAGGAGTTTCCTAACAACTGTTAGCACCCTTCACAAACTACACTTCCCAGGATTCTTTGAGGGAAGCCATAACTGTCTAAACTGAAATAAAGGTCTGGTGTGAGTGTGGTCCCCTGATTAGCCAAGCCAAGCAGCTGTGAGTCTGGCTTTTAGAACACTGATTTCTTAAATTAATTAAAAATCAGCCATACATTTTTTAAACTTTTAAACTGCAGAAGATGAAGGTCAGAGTATGGGGCAAAGTCAGTAATAGGATTACAGGTACTCTGTGAACATGGCTGATTTTTCATTAATTTCAACCAATTATGAGACCACAGACAGAAAAAAGTTCAACAGAGGTCTGGATTTCCCCCCTCTTGTTTTCACTTTGAACTCGTTATTCTTTCTGACTGTTTTGTGTATCACCATGAAAACTTAGAGGGTGGTTAAGCAAGTGTTTCTGAGTTCAGAACTATAAGTTTTGTAAGGTTTTGTTTTGAAATGAATGGCATGGGGGTATTTTTAATTTAACATTGTGGAATGCTAAAAATCCATTTTGGCTATATTATACAGCCACTCTTGTGGCTGTGTAATAGTAGCTTGCCAAACTAAATTCCAAAATATATGGGATGGTAGCCAGTGCACTGTTTCCATGAGCACAAGGATTTCTCCTTGCACAACAGAATTCCCCCTCTCTCCTCTTCCTGCTCCCCCCGTGGCCTCTCCAAATCTCCAGAGGGTTGGGGGGAACTCCATAACAAATTTAGGGGGTGCATGGGGAGCACAGGGGAAGAGGAGAGGAAGGGGAAATTCCATTGTGCAGCCAAAAGTCCTTGCGCTGACCAAACAAGTTCATTTAATAGTGCCCATGGTTTCCAGTTCTGTTGATCTCTAGCACAGTCAGAAGGCAAAGCGTTCGCGTGCTACACAGCAAACAGGTGCACATATTCTTTGCCCCCTGGCTTTGCAGTTCTTCTGGCTCCAAATGTGCTTTGACAAACCAAACTTGGTCTCTAGTGCCTTGGACTCCGAATGTATGTAGGAAAGCCAGAGCATTAGAGACCTGAAGTCTGAGGGCTCTCGGATGGTTTGTGTCCTGAGGGTGTGCACACCGGGTGATTGCTGCATTGTGGGTGCTTTGGGGGGGGGCATTTTGGAAAATATAAAACTAAACTAAAATTGGTGAGGAAATGTGCATGTTGCATGCTTTAGTACAAAACCTCTGTGTTGTTTGTGTAACACTGTCAACTGGAAATAGCAGCACAACTGCACATAATTCTGAGTTCCTTATCAGCAAGGAGCCACACATCCATCCACAAATGGAGACTACCCCTGAACCGAACTCTAAGCACAAAAGATCACCTCTCTGTATCGGATTCCAACGTGAACCGTTGTTAACCTGAACCAGCATGGGAAACCTTTGGCCCTCTAGATTTTGTTGGGCTCTCGTTTCCATTAGTCCCAGCCAGCATTGTCAGTATTCAGTGATGATGGAAGTTTCATCCAACAACATCTGTGGAGGATCACCGGTTCTCTTTCTCTGACTTGGACCAAAAATCAGTGAAACTGTTGGCTCAGGAAAACAATCCTGAAAGCAACCACTTATTAATTCTGTTTAATATAAACTGCCCAATTTGCATGGAAGGGTTGGACTTCAGTGCATTTCAACTGCCAGTTGTGTCTCTTAAATGTCCCTTGACTAACATCTGGACAATGAGATTTATCAAAATCTGTATGTGCAAGTGGCTCAAGAGCTTCATGGTCAGTTTTAGGTCAATCTGTGTTCCACATTCTAATAAGTCAGTCAAGGAATCATCTTTCTGTAGTGCAGAGCTCTGTACTTCTTCAGTGCAATTCCTCAAAGATCAAACGAACCTTTGGAGCAGTTGCTGTGTTTGAAGATTAGGCATTGGTCAGTGATATAAGACAGTTAATTATTTAGTTCCATCACTGCGGGTAATGTGAGCTAAGACCTTAATTTGAAGATTGTTTTACATTTCTTCTTTTTCTTTTCTTATCTGTGAAACTAATATACAAGGATAAGTGGCATTACAGTATCCTCCTCAAACAGCTGTTTTTTTAAAAAAATCCAGACACTCGCAATGAGTAATTAATGTTTGAATGTGTTTTTTGTCTTTGGCCCTTTATAGTATGTGAGGCCACCGGAGAAGACATTAAGTCGAAATGAGTTTGGTCTTACTCTGTAGTCTGTATTTTATTATGTATGGGCATTGATTTGTAATTGTATGTAGATTTTTATTAGTGAGTTCTTGCTGCTTTTACAATACATATATATTTTTGTTCTACTTTTATTTTCTGCATTATGTGTGTACCTTAATGTGAGCTATGACCTTAATTTTAAGATTGTTTTAGGTTTCTTCTTCTTTTCTCCCACCTCTCCTCCCCACCATCATAGTAGCAAATTAGACAGTAGTTTAGAAAAAAGAGGGGGAGGGCAGCAAAAAGAAAAATACACAGGAGCAGAAAGCAATTATATAAAGCCCAAAGATTTAAAGATATTTTTAGGCCGTCCTGTCGACCTAAGCACTGACGAGACAACTGTGCCTTCAAAAGCTCCTAACTTGATGACTGCTGTTCAGCAACCAAACAGATGCTCCCCATTTCTTCAGTGAGGAAGTTGCTGTTTGTAGCCAGGGTATCGGGCTGAATTTCAGGTCATTTGATAAGTAGGACAGGCGGCCATGTGTTGAGTTCGTCTTGGGTGATGGGTAGACGGAAGGAAGTGCACAATGTCAGCACAACACAGATGCACTTGAGAGCTCAGGCAGGTGAGGGGGAGTCAGCTGGCCTGGTGGTTTCTCTCCCCCGCTCCCAACCCGCTCCCCTGCCCTCCCCATGTCTGTTTAACAGTGTTGCTTGGAAACAATGCCACTTGCATTTGGATGCGAAAGCCTGCCTTATCTGAGGCAGCTGCTCTCAGTCCCACTGCTAATGATGCAAAGAAAGGGTTTCAGCCCAGAAGCAATTAAGGCAATCAGCACACCGCTTGTGAAGCCTCCTTGTCTTCACGTGGTCATAGCAGGTGGTGTTGAATGATAAAGAGGGCTTATCGTTGAGGGAGGGGCAAAGTGAGAGAAGTCTGAACATTTCCATAACGTTTTCAAATGGTATTGCTTTTTTATTCCCATTTCCTTCAGCAGAAAAGTACGTTGGGCTACACTTTACACACAGCAGCATCAGCACCACGTACACTAATGCTGCGGTTCTTTTCCTTTTCCCTGTGCTGAAAAGTACTTGTACTGGAAGCACACAGAAGCTTTCTTGTATCAGGCCAGAAGCCTATTGGGTCCAGTGTTCTGACTCCCCACAAGGGCCAACCAGGACCCCACCACCCAGCAATCTCACAGACATGAAATTATCGGGATAGTTGTCCCCAATTTTTTGGCCATAGCATCCAGGTAATAAGAGATATAATGCATCAGAGCATGGAAGTTCCATTCTGAGAGGTTGTGTTTAGAGATGTTGTGAGTGTTTGAACTGGTGATTATCCCCTATTCAAATGCCTTCAAGCTGCATTTGAGGCAGGCAGAGTCCTTCTTGCCTCAATTGCTTCTGTAGCTTCTTCACCCCAAGAGAAACATAGGAAGATGCCTTCTATCAAGTCAGAGCAAGAGACCATCTAGCTCAGTAATTGCCTACACAGAGTGGTACCAGGGTTTCAGGCAAGGGTCTCTCTCAGCCCTACCTGCAGATGCCAGGGATTGAACGAGGGACTTTCTGCATGCAAAGCAAATGCTCTTCCACTGAGCTTATGCCCCCCAAAGTAAGAGCCCCCTCACTTACTTTTGGGCACAGGTAGCAGTTGGCACTCCCTAGGTCTTTGTGGAGCATCTTTTCTCACTGGAGAGCAGACTGGTCCTCACAGGGCTTTCTCCCGGTGGAAATGAAATACATAGTGCCGGTTTCCCACCAGGGAACCCCAGTCCCATCCCTGATGGGAATGACCCTCTGCTGGAACCATGTTGGGGAGGGGGCAGGGGGGAGGGGGGAGGGAGGGAGTGCCAGCCATCAACCTGCCTCCTTCCCATGCCCCAGGGTAACTTACAGGGTTCTTGGGGAGGTGGGAGCAGCAGCAGAGGTGTCTTTGCAAACTTGGTGCAGGTATTAAAAGTGAATGTCTGCAAAAAGCTTCAGCCTTTGCTAGGATTTGATTTGAATACTGGCAATGGCTTGCCTTATTTGGGAGGGGAGAACCTGCAGAATTCATGTGTATCCCTAATTGTATTTAATTGTCACTGATATGCCTAAAGCAAGCAACCAGATGCAAAGCAATCAGGACAGAACTTTTGTAATGGCTGTGTGCAAAAGCGGGAACATGGGCTTTTAAAGCTTTTAAAACTCCTGCATGACACGCTCCACCTGCCAAAATTTTAGGACTCCAGGCTTCTGTTGCATCCAATCATCTTAGATATGTCTCTCCTCCATGAACTTCCCTTCAGTAATAGAGGCTATCATCCCAGCCAAGGTTGTGAATTTCATAAGCTGATTGTTTTAATTCTGTTTATTTATATACAAAATGAATGTTTTGGTACTGTTTTTACATTTTGTTTTAAAGTCTTTGTTATTTCTGTTTTATTGTATAAGTTGCTTTGAGACACTGTAGTGCAAAAACATGACAAATACTACTACTACTTAATAACAGAAGTGTCTTAAGCGTTTCACAAAAAGCAATTTTTTCTTCTTATATATAGGCCTTTGTGGTATGAACTTTTTACCAGCAAGTATTTATTGATGTTTTTATTTTTTTATTGTAAGTTTTATGCTGTATACCACCTTGCTGTATTTTTATGAAAGTGCAGTCTATAAATATCTCAACAAATAAATACTATAATAATTCCAAACAATGAAACTGAAAAAACTAAAAAACCAGCTGAAACAATAACATCCCCAAAAGGCAAAAACATAAGAGCATGCTGTAAAAACATCTTAAAGAGTCAGGGAAATGACTGGGTAGCCTGACCACCAAGTACTTGTAATGTGGATAGAAAATTGGGGAGAGGTATGGTGCACAGCCATCTGGACCCCATTCTCCTTGTATGAAATGAAGAAGAACTTATTTTATCTTATACTCAGTAGTGCCTGTAAACCTCCCAGAGCTCTAGAATGTTTGGAGAAAAACTTCCCCTGATAAATTTCTGCATGACAGAGAACTGTGAAAGACACAGGGGGGAGATATGTACAAAAGTTGGCAACCCTGAGTTTGGGTAGGGTTGCCGGGTGCCTGGCCTGAGACTGATCCTGTAACTTTAGGAGAAGAGAAAGTCAGCCAAGTGCAGATGTTCTTGCAAGATAGTAATGAGAAAAATCACAAGGTGGAATTCTTCCTTCCCCCTGCAGAACTTTTAAAGATACAGAAGACCTCTTGTATCTTTAAAAGTTGTGCAGGGGGAAGGGAGAATTCCACCTTGTGGTTTTTCCCATTATAGGGTTGCAAGAACACCTGCACTTGGCTGACTTTCTCTTCTCCTAAAGATACAGGATCAGTCTCAGGCCATGTTCCTGGCAACTCTAAATTTGGGGCGTAAAGTATGATCACTCTTCACTATTATTATTTGCTGGTAACACAGTATGAAAGGCTCTGCTTTTGAAAAGGGCATCTGATTTCCAATAGTTTGCATCCAGGAAAATAAGAACATAAGAAGAGCCTACAGGATCAGACCGGGGCCCATCTAGGCCTGTTCTCACAATAGCCAACCAATCCTATGGGAAGCCCTTAAGTAGGCAATATAGTACCTCTGCATTCCGAGCCAGATGCAGTGTCTCTTTCAAGCAATCCAGAGGAGCCTGCAAGGAAACCTAAAATCATAGAATAGTAGAGTTGGAAGAGGCCTATAAGGCTATCGAGTCCAACCCTCTGCTCAATGCAGGAGTTCAAATAAAGCATAGCTGACAGGTGGCTGTCCAGCTGCCTCTTGAAGGCCTCCAGTGTTAGACAGCCCACCACCTCCCTAGGTAATTGGTTCCATTGTCGTACCGCTCTAACAGGAAGTTGTTCCTGATGTTCAGCCAAAATCCGATCCCATTATTCTGTGTCCTGCACTCTGGGATGATTGAGAAGCGATCCTGGCCTTCCTCTGTGTGGCAACCTTTCAAGTACTTGAAGAGTGGTATCATATCTCCTCTAGGTCTTCTCTTCTCAAGGTGAAATATGCCCATATCTTTCAGTCTCTCCTCATAGGGCTTTATTTCAAGTCCCCTGATCATCCTTGTTGCCCTCCTCTGAACCTACTGCTGGATTTTATTCTTACAACAGTTATTTAACACCAGGTGGTCCACAGCATGTCTGTTCGTTTGTGGTTGAGGGTAGGGACAGCACGCCTGTCACAGTAAATATTCATATTGATGTTTAATTGTATTTTAATTTCTTCTCTTCCTTATATTGTATTACAATTTGAATTCTATGAAATACAATAAAATGCAAGATAGAAAAAATAAAAGAAACAAAAAAATGCATTTAAAAATCACACAGCATCTAGCACAGTGCATTACAATTTCTACAACAGCCAGAAAAATCATTTACGTGGTCTGCCAAGAGCCTCAGCAATTTTCAAGTGGTCCTTGGGAGAGAAAAAAGTTTGGGAACGGCTGGTCTGAAGTGATGGAGAGTGGATCCCCAGGAGTTCAGATAAGATTCTCTCCCAGCTTTACCCGGAGATGCTGGGAATTGAACCTGTGGTCTTCGGCATGCAAAATAGATGCCCTACCCCTGAGCTATGCTCATGGCCCTTCCCCTGACACCGCCAGCAGTAGACAAGTCATAAATGGCCTATACATGTACACCATATAATGTAGGAAATGGCAGCAAGTGTGTTTGAGTTAATCCATCCCCAGTAGAGGAAGGGCCATGTGCTTTGCATGGGTTCCCCAGCTTCATTTCCTGGTGTCTCCATTTAAAATGAACAGGTAGTAGGTGAAGACCTCTGCCTGTGCCTGTGGAGAGCTGCTAGCCAGAGGGGACAATAGTGGGCTAGCTAGACAAAAACATGCTATGAGGCAGCTTCCTGTCTTCCTTACAACTGGTAGAGATGGAGAAGGAGGCAAAGTACTTAGGGAAGAGATTGCTCAGCTCTAATATCAGTTCCTAGGGAAGCAACTGTTGGTTAGCCACAGGAATTGTTGTAACCTTGGGAGCATTCATATGATACAGACACACAAAAATGAACCTTGCAGCATTCAATGACAGAGTCCCCAAGTTATTTCCATCTCCACAACAAAAACAGTAGGATAACATTCAAAGTAGCTGCGGAAGGCTAGTTTCATTTTCAAAAGTGACTGTGCTATTGAACTTTACAGCTGTCCGTTTTTGAATTGCAGTCCCCTTAAAAACGTATGCATTATAATGGAGTAAGCTACTCCCATGACAGCATTCTTCTTTCTGATCTGACTCCACCAGAATGGCTGCAGCTCAGTGGTAGAGCATCTGCCTTGCATGCAGAAGGTCCCAGGTTCAATCCCTGGCATCTCCAGGTAGGGCTAGAAGAGAATCTTGCCCGAAATCCTGGAGAGCTGATGCCAGTCATTGTAGACAATACAGAGCTAGAGGACTGCGTATAAGGCAGCTTCCTATGTTCCACAGAGTTGGGTTGCCTCCAAACTAAGGATGGGGATCTTGTCAATGTCGGCTTCTCTCCGTTCCTTATTTTTCCAGTCATGTGACTGGATGTTCCATGGATGTGACAGCTCAGCGGCAACGTTCTTCCATGCCACACTAACATTTGGAACACAGGAAGCTGCCTTATCCCAAGTCAGACCCATTGGACCATCTAGCTCAGTAATTTCTACAGTGATTGGTGGCAGCTCTCCGGGGTTTTAGGCAATGGTCACTCCCAGCCCTACCTGGAGATGCCGGGGGTTGAAGCAGGGATATTATGTATGCAGAGCAAGCGCTCTCCCTTTCCTCTTTACCGATCAAAGGGATAACTTTGCATGAGATGATTCTACCGGCCTTATTCTTGGGAGGAAGAAGAAGACAGACACAAAATGATTTGGTAATGCACATCCTGAAGAAGGAAAGATTTAAAACAGTGAAGTTGCCCTGGAGCTGCAGAGCTGATGTACAGCACACTCTGGCCTCTACTATCAGCCAGGACATTAAGGCCATTGAGAAGATGCTCCTTAACCTCCCAGGAAGATCATCATGGCAAGAGTGAGACCAACTTGGCCCTGTCCATCAACCAGAGGAGCAGCAGCTGCAGGGGACTTGCTTCACCTCGCCCTGCTAGAAAGAACACTTAGAAGGACTTCAAGGCTAAGAAGTGTAGAGTGCAGCACCAATTTACCAGTATAACCAGTAGAGTCCAGTAGCGTTTTAACTTGCTTATCAGTGCCAGTCGCCGACCGAAATAATAGACCATCAGCCACGTCTTTAAGAAAACAAAACTTTACTGGTTTCACACCGTGCTCCGTCTCTTGCTCACCAACCAACTCTGTAATGCTTCCCTATTACCCCCACACCTCTGTGTGCTCATTGAAGCCTTTTTATTGCTGCTTCACTTATCAGTTACAGCTGCAGCCTGACCTTGGGCGTTTCTGCCAAGTGCTGTCAATTACCGGCTTCACTGTGTCTTTAACTCCTAACAGTCTTGTCTGGAACTGGCTGTGTTGCCCACCTAAGCCTGACAGCCCCCACCTTCCAGACAGACGTTTCAAGTTACAATTTTACATTTTTTTTCCACAGTACAATTATACATTTCCTTTGTTACATACATTTGCTTTTTACTTTGTACAGTCTTCAGGCATTTTTCACTTTTCTACATTCTTTACACATTTAACACATATATGCACAGTCACTGTCACCTTCTTGAGCATACTTTGCCATTCGTTCTCTTATGCTATTTATGAACAGAGTATCACTGTCTGTTATTACTTTGCACTGTTTGTTTTCCTCATTGTTTGTCTCACCCTGTACTGCTGATATTTGGAAACGTTCTGGAGGTTTCCCTTTGTTTTGTCTTGTTGACCTCCTTAATGTTTCTGTTTCTTGTTCCTGTTCTGTATCTATGTCTGTGCTTGATGCACTGCTACTGGAATCAGAGCTGCTTGTCTCTATCTCCTGTTTTGTTTCTTCCCTTTCCTGTTTTATTTGTTGAGCAGGCTCTGTTGCATTTAGGCCATTTGTGTCACTGCAATCTAGATTTACATATGTTTTGTGGTTCTCTGAGTCTTGTTCTTGTGTTCTAACACTCCTGCTGAGTGTTACACTACCATCCTGTGGAACCCACACGCAGTAATTCACATGTTGAAACCCCAACACATATCCCTTTTTCGCTCTGGGAGCCAATTTTCCCTTTCTCTTTCCCTTGGGAACATGCACCCAGCATGGGGAACCAAATTTCAGTATGTGTAGTAGTCTGGGCTTTCTTTTGTACAACAGTTCATATGGTGACATGGCAATAGTTCTATGCAGTACTCTGTTTTGAATATAAGCAGCATACATTAAACTTTCTCCCCAGAAAGATTGATCAAGGCCTGAATCCTTTAACATTGCTCTCATTGCATCCTGCAATGTTTTGTTTTTCCTTTCTGCTGTCCCGTTCTGATGTGGAGAAAACGGGGCGGTTACAGCATGATTTATTCCTTTCTTTTCAAAATATTCTTCCAGGGACTTTCCTGTGAACTCCCCGCCCTGGTCAGATCTAATCTGTTGCACCTGTGTACCATGCTGCACTTCTACTCTGTTTAGAAAACGTTTTAATTGCTCTGCAGCCTCATCTTTTGTTTTCAATAACTTTACATGACAAAATCTTGAAAAATCGTCAACAATCACGAGAAAATATTTAGCACCACCTTTTGTTTTGGGAAATGGTCCCGCTAAATCAACATGTATTGTCTGATAAGGCTTATCTGTATTTCTTTCAGCTACTTTGTTAATTGGAGCTACAGTGGCCTTTGTCTGCTGACATACTTCACACTGCATGTATTGCTTGCAGTCTTTTAGTTGTACATCAGCACTGAATTGCTCTGCCTTTTTCACAGTCTCATAATTTACATGCCCCAGCCTTCGGTGCCATTCATGGATACATCTATCATGTGTTTTCTTATGCGTTACTAGTGAGGCTTGTACTGCAGGGTTTACATTTACACAGAACATTCCTTCCTCACAATATCCTTTTAGGCACACCTTTCCCCTTTTCATTATTTCACATTTCTTGTTACTAAATAACACACTATAACCCATTTGCAATAGTTTTGAAACTGACAGAATGTTGTTAGTTAAATTAGGCACAAATAAAACATTTGTCATTATTGTTTGTAAAGCACATAACTGTACAGTACCCTTACCCATCACCTGTTGTTTAGTGCCATCAGCTAAACTCACGTCTTCATTAGCTGGCACCATTGTTTTAAATAGACTTTTATCTTTTATCAGTGAATAGGTGGAACCTGAGTCCAGGACCCACAAACTATTGTCTCTGTTAACAAAGTCTTTTTCATTCTTTGTCTTTGCACTCACCAACTGCACGTGTGAGGGTTTTCTTCCATCCCTCCTCCTTCTCAGTAAGTCACAGTCCCGCCTTAAATGATGCAAGGAGCCGCAGCTGTAACAAGCTTTAGTCCCAAAAGCCTTTATCTCAGTCTTTTCTTTCACTCCTTTCGTTCCGTCCCTCTTGCCTTTGTTTTGTTTCTTTTCTTCTCTCCCACTCTTGCTTTAGTTTGTCTGCAACATATCGAAACGAAAGTCCAGAATCGGGCATCGCTTCAAGTGCGCTGATAACAGGATTCCAAGAGTCATTAAGTGTTGAAAGAGTGATATAGATCTGCTGCGTTTCAGAGTGTTCCACTCCCCTTTCTTGTAATTCTACAAACAGGCTTGTAATGTTCATTAAGTGTTCTGACATAGTTACTTCGTCAGTTAGCTGCATTCTGTATAGTTTTCTCGCAAGACTTATTCTACTGCTAGCTGTTTCTTGAACATAATATGCTCTTAAAGCAGTCCACATTTCTTTAGCAGTTTCTTTACCTCTTAGAAGCAGTAGTTGCGAGTCTCCAACAGCCAAGATAATTAATGACTTCGCTCTTTCATCCAAGCGTAGCCATTCAGCAGGTGGTGGAACGGAGGGGGGTTGTTGGTCAATTACCTTCCATAAATCTTCTCTGTTTAGATAGGCTTGCAGCCGCCAGCATGAGTAATTTCGTTCAGAGAGACGTTCCAGTGGAATGCCAGCCAAAGTTACTCCAGTCATTCTTGCAGACCTCTTATCACTTTGGTTTCCAGGCAACACGGTTCTCTATCTCTGCTTTGCCGCTCTCCCACAGCTCACCAGCTCTCCGGCTCAGCTTCCTTCGGTTGTCCGGCATAGCTCAAGCTTGCTCACTGGTTTTAACTGGGTGTTACTGGTTTGGAACTGGGCCCATAACCCTTGTAGAGTGCAGCACCAATTTACCAGTATAACCAGTAGAGTCCAGTAGCGTTTTAACTTGCTTATCAGTGCCAGTCGCCGACCGAAATAATAGACCATCAGCCACGTCTTTAAGAAAACAAAACTTTACTGGTTTCACACCGTGCTCCGTCTCTTGCTCACCAACCAAATCTACAATGCTTTCCTATTACCCCCACACCTCTGTGTGCTCATTGAAGCCTTTTTATTGCTGCTTCACTTATCAGTTACAGCTGCAGCCTGACCTTGGGCGTTTCTGCCAAGTGCTGTCAATTACCGGCTTCACTGTGTCTTTAACTCCTAACGGTCTTGTCTGGAACTGGCTGTGTTGCCCACCTAAGCCTGACAAGAAGTAGTACCTGGGTTGGCTTCTTTTTTTTTTGCTCCTTCCTCCCAATCCCCTTATCTTGCATCTCACTCCTTTTAGAATGTAAACCTGAGAACAGGGACCATCTTATTGATTGTTGTAAGCCACTCTGGGAGCCTTTTCAGCTGAAGAGTGGGATAAAAATACTTCAAATAAATAAATAAAATCTTTGAATGCTACTGGTCTTAAGGATAGCCCTGGGGATTTTCAGAACACAGTTTGAAAACTGCTACTTTGTAATATTCTGCTCCCAACAATGTTCATGGAACTTAGACAGCCTCCCCTTTTTACCTCTGTAATGGTTACGTTCCTTTCAGTGCCATTTTCAGCCATCTTTATTCTTGCTTTCAAGACAGTGTCCTGTATTATAGAACCTTCAAAATATCCTGATAGGCTAGGAGGGCAGCCTCTGATTAAATAATTAAAGACAAAGGCCCACTCCACTGCTGTGGGGAGATATTGATTACACCCCGTGTAACCTGGCCCACTGTGGGATGCTAGATATGTGCTGGCCATGAAAGAGTTGCATTGAAGTTTGACCTAACAAAGGTGCCGCCATACTATGGTTAACAGGGAATGGATTTGTCATTGCTTCTGCCTCTGTCAGTGTGACTGCATCCTCCTGTGCAGAATGTCTTGTAGGTGATGGAAACTTTCAGTTCTTCTCTTTTCTGTGTCTTGAGTGTCTTAAAGTGCTGCTGCAGAGGGAAGAGTGGGAGGCATTGTTAACCGTCCCCAGTTCCGTATGTTAGGACAGTAGCAGGCTTTGAAATGAAAACTTCCCTTTTGGAATCCCAGTGGGAGATACGTTACAGCTAGTTTTCCATCTCTTTTTTTCCATTGAATGGTGATTGAACTGCAGAGACATTCAAATGCATTTATATCAGGAAATGTGGGCAGAAGGAATTCAGCAAATGTCAGGAATCCCGACTAAAATAAGTGTTTATTAACCAGATTAAGTGATTAACTCTGACGCTCTGTAACTCGTAATGCCATCTTGTATTGTATTTGCTCTGCATCAGCTGTTTAACTGATTAACTATTACTATTACTGATTAGCTCTTACTGATTAACTCATTGTACTTGAGAACCTAATTATATTTTTTTCAAATGCATCTTTAAATACATATTTTTATCATGAATAATTTAAAGTGCAGAAATGTGGGGCAAACTGGATGTACTATGTAAATGTCTATAACAAAGCCCCAGCAGGGTTGTTTTTTGTTTCAGTGAACATTTGCCTTGGGATGCTGCCATTTTGAGTGGAGGAAGGGTGGCATGTTTTGCTTAAACTCTCTCTCCCACCCAGATGCCTCCCCTTCCGACACAGAGTTACAGATTAGTGTTTACTCTTGTAACTATGTGTCAGAAAGCCTGTTGTGCCACCGTGGGAGGTGGGGGGGGGGACACAGTCAGGGAATGATTTTGTGCAGTATTGTGCCCAGCAGGGGAAGGGTTCCGCATGGACACACTGTTAATCCTCCTCTCAAAACTGCGAACTCTCAAGAGTACTTTTCATTTTAAAAAACTGTTGGGGCATCCTTTGCCCTTTCCTTAGGTGTTTTAAAAAATGTGTGGCACACATTAACCATACGTGGAATGGCTGGCACGATGGGGGCTATTGACAGTGAAGATACCAAGTTCCTTCTTCCCATCTTCCATATAACTTTTTGGGGAGGAGGGGAAGAGTTTCCTCCCAACTTTTGAATGAGCAAGGGAGGCCATAATTGCAGCAGATAGAGCGGGGGGGGGGATCCTGATCAGCTTAGAAAGAGAACTTCATAATGGAAGGTTAGGGATGGGCAATATCCAGTGACTCTTAAACTGCAGTCTAGAAACAACTGGTGGCCCCAAGAACATGATGAAAATAAGAGTAAAAATATACTCACTGTTCTGCTAGTTTCAGTGCACCTCTCTCTTCTGAAAATGGGGGCACACCATGCTAGTCAAACCCTCCCCCTTTTTTACTGTAAAACCTGCTGGGATTAGTTTGAGTGTGTTTTTATTTAATTCAGGCTGTAATCACACTAGAGGCCAAATCAAAGCGTTTCCACTAGCCACACCTGGAGGGAGAACGGGTTGATCTGCCAATCAGTTGTGAAATCTCTTTGAAGCTGAATTAAAAAGCGGCTCCCACCAGGTTATACAATAAAAAGGGGCAAGGTTTGACTAGCATTGTGGGCCCCGTTTTTAGAAGAGAGAGGTGGAGTGTCACTGGAACCAGCAGAACAGTGAGTGTGTTTCTTTACTCAGCTTCAAAGAGATTTTGCAGCTGATCGACAGATCAACCCATTTCCCCTCCAGGTGTGGCTAATGGAAACACTTTGCTGTAGGCAACTAGAGTGTTCACAGTCTAATAAAAGGATGTTTCTGAAGTGTTGGCACTTTCTTGCAAGTTGCCACTGCTTGCTGAAGAAGCAGCCCACTTTTCCAGTCTGTGTTTTAAAATGTAAATGAAAACACAAGTGGATGCTGGAGAAACTTGGATGAAACCCAGAGCTGTAGACACGGTCTTCCCTTGCTAGGGTGGCCATGATGCAAAAGAGATCAGGACTCCTGTGCCTTTAATAGGTGTGTAGAAGAGGGACATTTCAGCCTCTACATTTTTGTTCAGTCTCTCAGTTTTTGCTTCTCACCTGTTTGGGATTCACTTCTTTTTGATTTTTGGTTACTGGTTGATCACTGTTATTACGATGTTATGATTCTCTCTCCCATGCCCACTCCCTCACACTTACACAGCAGGGCTTCTGCACCTTGAATAGTTACACCTGCGGAAATTTCCTCTTCTACACAACTATTAAAGGTGCAGAAGGCCTGTCCCCTTTTTCTCTTGCTCATCTTCCCATTTGTAAGATTCTAGGCACAAAAGAATCGTTCTTTTTTTAAAAAAAGTAGAATGTCCCTTTGTATAGTGGCTGTTGGGGGGGGGGGAACGTGTTGGTCAAGAAAAGAACAAGAATATTCCATTTCCTTCTTTATGGACTACTTTTTCCTGCTTAACAGCCACCATGGAAAAAAGCACTGGAAACACAGAGAGAGAGAGTGCTCCTGCCACTTTTTGTAGTATGGATTCTGAAATCCTCAGTACTGATGTAATTCCATTCTCATTGTCTAAGGCAGCCTTTCCCAACCAGTGTGCCTCCAGATGTTGTTGGACCACAACTCCCATCAGCCTCAGTCAGCATTGCCAATGGTCAGGAAAGATGGAAGTTGTGGTCCAACAACATCTGGAGGCGCACTGGTTGGGAAAGGCTGCTCTAAGGTATCAGCTGTCACTGGGGTTAAATCCCTCCCAATGTTAAAGAAGCTGGCAAGTCTCTTATTATTAGTGTAACTATTATACTTGGCCTTTGTTCATAATTGTTTTCCTCTGTGGCATGCATTTTTATTTTCTTAGTACATTTTTCTTGCCTTTCCCCCAAGGATCTCAAGGCAGCATGTCCCACCTCACTCCACTCCCACTTTTCTCACAGCAACCCTGTAAAATAAATTAGGCTGAGAGACAGTGCCTGGCTCAAAGTCACCTAGTGAACTTCATAGCTAAGTGGGTATTTGAACCCAGGGCTCCCTCAGATCTATTCTGAGATACTAACCACTACGCTGAGTCTCATGTGCTTCAACACACTTGCTTATAAAACACTAATCCTCATCCTACAAAATCTCTCTTGCGGAACATTCTAGGTGTAGTGCACTGTAACAGGGATGATTTGTAATAATCTGTTGGGAATATCATGTTCTGTCTTTGTGTTTGGAGTTGGTCTAGATCAGCCTTTCCCCCCAACCTTGGGTCTCCATGTGTTGTTGGACTACAGCTCCCATTATCCTTGACCATTGGCTAAGAGGGCTGTGAATGATGAGGGTTGTAGTCCACCCACATCTGCGGACCCAAAGTTGGAGAAGGCTGATATAGATGAGGGTAAGGCCACTCAAAAGCTACACTGCTATGGTTTACTCATAGTTGAATAAAGCCATGAACTACAGCTAATGTGCGGAGGATTTGGAATGGAGCAGAGTCACATTACATTACAGTTCTATGACATGTTTAAATTCAGTGTAATTAACATTGCAGAATGTGTGGAGGCTCACAGGTATTCCTCAGAGGCAGGTGCAAGCCTCACAGGATAGGATTACACTGTTTTGTCCAGAAATGGGCCCTCTGATAATTTGATATTCTCTTTGGTTTTATTCTTACCAGGCAAGGAGCTTCCTTGGCCTAGCAACATTTCATGGTTTCACTTAAATGTTGACAGGATGCCTGTTGTGGTGTAAATTTGTTAAGCAGAGAGTAACAGCGGTCTGAAATGTGAGTGTGCCAATGTGTGTGTGCATTTACCTAAGAAAGCAGGCTTTTACCCTGCATTGAGATTACTGAGACTTAAGACTTAGTAAAATAAGAAAAGCTACTTTATTGATAGA
This sequence comes from Rhineura floridana, assembly GCF_030035675.1. Taxonomy (NCBI): domain Eukaryota; kingdom Metazoa; phylum Chordata; class Lepidosauria; order Squamata; family Rhineuridae; genus Rhineura; species Rhineura floridana. Next base: position 214,699,164 of record NC_084481.1, read on the forward strand.
AATACATAGTAGATAGAAAGCCATACCTAGTTCTAACTAACTAACTAAGTTGGAGGTGCAGCGCCCAGGCTTGGGAGTTGCTCTCATGGCTTAGGAGAGAGAGAGAGCAGAGACAAAGGTGTCTCCTCTCTCTCGGACAGTCGGAGAAGAGAAGAAGGGAAAGGCGGAAGGAGGAGGGGCAGCTAAGCTTCCCTTAAGACGTATCAGTCTAAGGACAGAAGGAAGGAAGTCAGAGCATCACAGGTAAAGGTAGTCAAGCCTAGCCATCTGGAGGACCCTAACTCTGTCTCCCTTCTGGAACATAAACAAAAGAACAAAACAGGAGTTGCTCTTGCCCCACTTCCAACAATGCCAAGCACTTCAAAAGTTTTAACCCTTAGGATTTTAAATTAAAGACTTTATAGGCAATAATCTTTCTCTTATTAAAGCCAAATTTGCAGAATAGAAATACAAGAAAAGACCCATCACACCATGCCATCTGCAGATGATCTTTACACTAACCCTTCTCTATACAGGTAATCCAGACCACAATTTGCAAGAAGCAAAGGGTGGGTTAACTAAGGTGATGCTCGCTAAGGTTACTTCTGAGCTGATGTCACCATATGTTTTTTCTGGAACTGAGCAAAGACACTTATGATTGCCAGCAATTAGTATGGAGATTTTCAGCATACTGCCTCCAACCGTGGAGGGTAGAGCATATAGCCATCATGAGCACAAGCCACTGATAGTCTTATCCTCCATGAATGTGTATCCCTTTTGAAAGCCATCCAAGTTGGTGGCTGTTTCGACATCTTGTGGTTGCAAATTCAATAATAATGTGCTGTGTGAAGAGGTACTTCCTTTTTTCTGTTCTGAATCTCTGAACATTCATCTTCAGCTGCTTATGATTGTCACTGAGGGCTAAATGTCATCGCTGATCACATTGTGGTTCAACATTCATCATCATTATTGAAGGATAATATATGGTTTTGTCTGGTTTGAAAGGGACTGTGGTAAAACTTGTAGGAGGGGGGGCCTTACTCGCGACTGGGAACTTTAGGCCATTGTCAAATCTTCCACTCTTGGCCAAACTGGTAAAGGATTTTCAGGCTCTTCTTATTGAAATGGACTATCTAGATCCATTTCAGTTCATCTTCAGGTTCAGAGGTTGCCTTGATTACCCTTTGGTTGGTGATTGGTGGCGCAACATAGTGGTGGTTCTGCTCCTACTTTCTGGGAAGTTGCAGAGAGTGGTACTGGGAGATTGTTTTTCCACCATTTTGGAGCTTATTTGTAGGGTCCCACAGGGGACCATACTACCCACCTTTTAGTTTAACATGTACCTAAGGGATTGGGAAACTGGCCTTCCAGATGTTGTTGGACTCCAACTTCTGTCATCCCTGACCATGGCAGGGGCTTATGGGAATTGGGAGTCTAACATCATCTGGCCATGTGTTCTCCATCTCTGATCTACCTGAAACCGCTGAATAAGATCATTTAGAGATTTGGAGTGGATTGTCATCAGTATGCTGAAGTCATCCACCTAGCTCTGTATGTTCTCCAAAACATCTGAACAAAGTGGTGCAGTGTCTTTGCTGGGTGTTGAAGAAAGTCTGGAGTCAGTAATGGGCTGGATGAAGGTGGATAAATTTGAACTAATTCTAGACTAGATGGGAGCACCCCTCATTGTGGTGGAGTGGTGGAAAAGTTTACCATGAATGGGGATCATGCTCTTCTCAAAAGATTGGTTAGATCTGGCCTCCTGGATGAGGCAGTGGCTAGGGGCACATTCTGTTGGCTTTGGCTGATTCACCAGCTGTGCGCCTTCCTGGTTAAAAGGAATCTAAATACTGTGGTACAGGACCTAGTAACTGGATCACTTTAATGCACTGTATGTAGGACTGTCCCTGAAGGCTGTTTGAAACGATAGCCAATTCAGAATGCAACAGCCAGATTGATATCAGCTGCAGGGAACATAGAATACCTGTCTGGATTGCCTCTAGTTGCCAATTCATTTCTGGGATAACTTCAAGATGCTGCTGCTGTTTTTCCTCAAATCCCTTTATGAGCTAATTCCAGGATACTTGAGGCAATGCCTCCTTCCACATGTGGGGAAGAAAACCATTTGGCAGTCCCACCTTCTGTTTGGTCATTGATCACTACCAAACACCCTTTATCAGTGGTGGCTTCTACGCTTTAGGATCCTTGGATGGTGTGGGGTATCCAGTAGCTTTCCTCTTTTAAGAGGACAGTTAAAAGCTTGCTTTTCAGGCAGACCCTTTTATGAGTAATTGTCTACGTTGTTGTTTTTTAATCATTTTGGGACTCCATTTGATTGAAAGGCAGATTAGAATTATGTAAATCAATTTCAGCCAAGTGCTCTTTTGGAGCATGGCAAGACTTTTCCATTTGTTGCTTAATTTTAGGGACCAACTTCATGCTGTGCGCAAAGGTGTGTAACAGAAACCTGGTGCTGTTTTTTTTCTGGTTTCCAAGCATTACATCCATTGTAAGCAAACAAGTGATCTCCAGGTTTTTCCAGCTTGAGTCTTCCTTAAATCAGGAGGAATGCCATATCTGAGTTCAGTTCACTTAATACTGTTTTTCTTTTTCAATCCCATCCTTCCTCAGAGGAGTTCTTAAGTGCACTTCTCCACATTTCCACATGGGTTTGTGGTGGTGGGATTAAAAAGTCATCATGAAAATTAATCCACATTTATGGGCGAATTGCTCCTAATATAGACATGTTGGTATGTGATTTTGCCTAATATACACATTTTTACATAGCAATTTTCCCTAATATAATGCATTCTTGCATGTTATTTTCACTAATGCATGCATTTTTATGCACACTTTACCACAGTATGTACATTTTTATACACATTACTTGGCTGGAGAACTGCATTGCAAAATTTGTGAAAGTGTGAATTTTGAGGGATGTCTGTCTTGATTCGCATATTGTTTTGGAAAGTATGGGTTTGGTAGGTTTGTCTTTAAATGTGAACTGAATTGAATTTCTCCTTCATCCCTGTAAGTAGCCTGTGATGCCCCAAAGCCCAGCAATACCTGGGACAGGGCTTCTTGTGTGATGCTGGAGAAGGATTAGTGGCAGCGCTGCACAGGAGTTTCTGGGCTATGTCCTGAAGATGGAACCCAAAGTTCTATGGCTTCAGTGGCTACTAGCCATGATGGCTGTGCTCTGCCGCCATTGTCAGATGCAGTATGCTTCTGAAAACCAGTTGCCGGTAGCCACAGGAGAGGAGAGTGCTCTTACACTCAAGGTCCTGGTTGTGGACTTCCCATGGACATCTGGTTGGCCACTGTGAGAACAGGATGCTAGACTAGATGGGCCACCGCCCTGATCCAGCAGGGTCTTCCTATGTTCTTATGGGTTACATTACTTGTTTTTTGCATCTGATGTGTACTTAGCCCTTTATTTGTCAGCTTTACATGTTACTCTTTTGAACTTGGTCAGGCTTACATCTACATTTCTTTATGTATACTTTGAACCAGAGTGTTACAGAGCAATATTCTGTGCTACAGCGTTTTACACGGGGGCCGTGCATAGGAAACTGCAATTCAGTTGCACTGGGAGTCCCTTATGAACTCTTTATTTATTTATTTATTTATTTATTATTTGATTTATATCCCACCCTTCCTCCCAGCAGGAGCCCAGGGCGGCAAAGGGAAGCACTAAAAACACTTTAAAACATCATAAAAACAGACCTTAAAATACATTAAAACAAAACAACGTTAAAAACCTTTTTTTAAAAAAAAACAAAACTCTTTGGCTGTTCTTTTTGCCCTCTCTAAGCACAAGGAGTGGGAGCCTTTTCCAGTACTATCAGTATGACCTGAGAAGCCCCGAGTATTTTGATGAGTGTAATGAAGTTTTGAAATGGAATGGACTGCCTTCAAGTTGATTCCGACTTATGGCGACCCTATGAATTAGCAGCCCTTTAATGTGGGGAAGGGGGTTGCTGGGCACCTTGATGCTGCTTGGCAGTACTCCAGCAACAGGTGGCAGGCTCATTCGCCTGTATTCTGCTAGAGCATAAGTGATCAGCTACTAAATTACTTATGTCTGGCTTGGGGCATTGCATCTACTTTGAGCAACCAGGTGATTCCCAGGTTTTTCCAGTTTGTCTCTTCCATATACCAGGAGAGAAATGCTACAACAGTTCATTTAATACTTTTTATTTATTTAATCCCACCATTCTTCAAAGGAGTTCAAAGTGGCATATGTGGTCAGCCTCCCCTCTTATTCTCACAACAGTCCTGTGAGGTTGGCTGGGCTCACAGAGCTACAATTCCCAGAGTGAGTGTGTTTCAACAATCAATCCCTCTTCCCTGGGAACTCTGGGAACTGTAGCTCTCTGAGGGGAAGAGGGGGTCTCATAACAACTCTCAGCTTGCTTGCTTGCTTTATTTGTTTGTTCATTTATTTGTTTATTTATTTATTTATTTATTTATACCCCACCTTTCTTTCACCATGGAACCCAAGGCGGCATATATGTGGTTCCCGGGCAGTCTCCTATCCAGGCACTGATCAGACCCAGACCTGCTTAGCTTCAGCAAGGTGCCTTATGTGCCTTCAGACCATAGCCTGTGACCCTTGACAAACTTTAGCTCTTAGGATTCTTTGGGGGAAGCCATGACTGTTTAAAGTGGTATGATAATCTTTAAATGTATAGAGCAGGTGGGGTCTGTTGGTGAAATTCCAGCACATGAGCGGTAAGGGTCCTGGAGGTCAAGTCCTATGAGGAAAGGTTGAAGAGAAGCCTGGAGAAGCCACTATTAAGAGGCAATAGGATAGCCATATTCAGACATTTAAAGGGTTCTCACATAGAGGATAGGGCAAATTTGTTTTTCTCTTGCTCCAGAAAGTAGGTTCAGAACCAGTGGTTTCAAACTAAAGGAAATGTTGACTAAATATTAAGAAAGCTAAATATTAAGAAAGGCATGAGCTGTTCAACAGTGGAACAGACTACCTCAGAAAGTGAGGGACTCTTCTTTTTAGAGGTTTTAAACAGAGGCTGGATGGCCGCCTGTCAGGGATGCTATAGCACTGGATTTCCTGCATCAGCAGTGGGCTGGCCTTTCAACTCTGTGATTCTATGAAGAAAGGGAAGGTACCAAAAAAGGGCTTTCTTTCCCTACCCTTCCTATCTCTACTCCAACTAAAAAGATCTGAACACATATCGATTACTAGATTAGAAACTGCAGAAGCGAGTCAGATGCAGTGTATCTGCACAGCACTGTTTTCAACAGGGTGTTCATTCAGCTATGCATCTGAATGCATATCCTGTTGAAAGCAATGCAAGCTGGATACAGTGTTTCTGCATCCACTGCCCATCTGATAAGCCCAAGTCCTGATCCAGCAAGTGATAAGCCCAAAAGAAGGCTCCTTCCATATGTGGGTCACCTTACTTCTCAGGACAGCATGTTGTGGCAATCGCTCTTCTTGAATTGGGTCACACCCTGCTTTAGGAGAGGGGTTGCAGTGGGTCTTCTTCTCTGACAGAAATTGGTCTCTGAGGGAAGGTATGCATTCTGAGGTGGCACTTTATATTCTCTGCAGTTCTTTATTGCAAGGAGCCATTTGACCTCATAATTTATTATTTATTATTATTATTTATTGAATTTATTAGTCGCCCATCTGGCTGGCTGTCCAGCCACTCTGGGCAACGTACAAAATAGGCATACAATACCTAGACATTAAAAATCTAAAAACAATGAACATAAAATCTAGCCAACCGCAAAGGCCTGCCTGAAGAGCCAGGTCTTCAAGGCCTGGCGGAAAGTCATCATGGAAGGGGCATGGCGGAGATCATTTGGGAAGGGAGTTCCACAGGGTGGGGGCCACAACTGAAAAAGCCCTCTCTCTAGTCCTCACCAGTTTGGCTGTTTTGACTGATGGGATGGAGAGAAGGTCTTTTGAGGCTGATCTTGTTGGGTGGCATAGCTGATGATGCTGGAGGCGCTCCTTTTGATAGACTGGGCTGAAACCGTATAGGGTTTCTACAGCCAACCTCGGTGAAGATTTAAATGAGATCGAGCTGCATGTCATCTGCATATTGGTGACACTGCAGCCCAAATCTCCTGATGATAGTCCCCAGCGGCTTTATATAGATGTCAAATAGCATCGGGGAGAGGATGGAGCCCTGTGGCACCCTACAAGTGAGAGGCCAAGGGTCCGAAACCTCATCCCCCAATGCTACTCTTTGGTGCCTGTCAGAGAGGAAGGAATGGAACCACTGTAATACAGTGCCCCCTATGCCTAACCCTTCCAGGCGATCCAGAAGGGTCTTTGGGGGGTGGCTGGACAGCTGTCCTAATCCTTCCCTCCTAACTCTAGGTAGCTGAAAGCTGTTGCCTGCACATTTCTCTTTGATGTCAATATTTGGAAGCAGCGTGAAAACTTCACAGAAACATAGCCTTCAGCCCTGGTGGTTTGGGTTGGAAAACTCCGCGGCTTCCCTGTATGCCTCAGTGGGGCCCCTCTTTGTTACGAAGAGCCTGCTGGATCAGGCCAAAGGCCCGTCTCGTCCAGCATCCTGTTCTCAAAGTGGCCAACCAGATGCCTATGGGAAACCCCCAGGGAGCACCTGAGCAACTGGTATTCGGAAGCATACTGCCTCCAACAGTGGAGGTAGAACATGGCCATCATAGCTGGTAGTCACTGATAGCCTTCTCCTCCATTAATTTGTCTAATCCTGTTTTCAAGTCATCCAGGTTGGTGGCCGTCACTGTCACATGTGGGAGTGAATTCCATAGTTTAACTACGTGCTGTGTGAAGAAGTCCTTCCAACATTCAGCTTAATCGGATGTCCCCGAGTTCTAATATTATGACAAAGAGAACCATTTCTCTATTCACTTGTTTGCTGGAATTCACTCCAACTCTTTCCCTGATCAGTCCCTAGGGATGCTCTCATACTTTACTAATAGGTGAAGGGAAGGTATGGTATGCTAGAGGGGATAAATCTGTTCCAGAACCCTGCAAAATGAGAGAAGGGAATAAAAGGGTTTTCAAAAAAAAAAATTCAATCTAATTAGGGGGGGAAAATTAAACACCAGGTAAAACAGCTGGGTTAAATATCAAGAGCATTTCAGCACCAGAGAGCTTGGTTTACAAGTGACCTTGGGAGCTGCTAATAGTCTAGCTTCTAGCTATGCTATCATTGGTTTGTGTTTGTCCAATGGCAAGGTGGCTTGCTAACAACAAGCCTGTTAGCATCTTCCAGAGTCAGGGGACAGAAGGCAGGAGCAGCCACTGAAATGAAAGCAACCCCAGCTCCCTGGGCCAGGGGATGTTCTAGCTAATTGTCATCAGCAGGAAGAGGTCACAAAAGTTAAGTATAGTAGGTTTCCAGTGTTGTTGTTCCCCAAAATACACTGAAAGCTGAGTCACAGGATGCTTGTGCAAAATGCAGGGTTTTTATTACAAAGCAATGCTTTCAGGAGACTTCATTAGCAAAATAATTTCTGAATGAATTGCCAGAAAGACCTAGATAGGAAAAGGACATCCTCAGAGAAACGTCTACCCACTGAGCCAGCAATAAAAGCTCTCCCTCTTGGCCAGTCCAAAACCTGTCCCCTGTGACAGATCATGTTGCAGTCCGAGAAGAAGTCTCTAAAAAGGTGTGAAAACTAACAGACAATATTGCTTGTCTTGTTTAGAGCAAGTGAAGTTTGTGTAGATCAGTTCCGTTAAAAGAGATCAAGAGACTCAAGGATCGGTTAACTATACGTTAAGACACACATGCATACAGCTGAACTCTGAGACCTTTACAAAAAAAAATGGGGGGAAGGATTAGAATGGAGAAGTAGACAAGAAAGTCCTTGACCCACATCACCTCCCCAACAGAGTTCCAAAAGCATGTTTGCTCTTTGGGGGAAATTGCTTGAAGGAAGCAATTAGGGGCAGAGAAATCGGGGGAGGGGGGGAGTTAAATGTCCCCTCCTTTCTCTGCCACTTTTCTGCTCTGAATTATCACCTCCTGTAGTGCCTTTTCATTTTAAACAAATGTCACCAGAGTCAGTTAACACACAGTTGGGTGTAATGTGCAATCGGTCCCTGAAATAGGTGACTGATCTGCCTCAGACAGGTCATGTGTATGCAAAGTTTGGGTACTGCTAAAAATAATTCCACGTGCTGGATGTGTACATGAGTTCTGGCAGAGCACAAATACAAAACTGACTTTCACAAACCCTGAGCAGAGCAGGACAACACCCTGAAGCCAACCAATTGAAGGACCCGATAACTTTTAAATAGGACAATAGTCAGTGTTTGCAAGTGATTTGTAGCACTTGGGTCAATTCTGCAATGACAATATCTGCATTATAGTACATTTTCTTTTTGTATGCTTATCTGCAATAATGAGAGAAACTTTGCCTTCAGTTGTAAGGGTCAGTGGTAGAGCATGCGCTTTGCATGTAGAAGGTCCAATGTTCAATCCCCAGCATCTCCAGGTAGAGCTGGGAGAAAACCTGCCTGAAATCCTGGAGAGCTAGATGGACCAACTATAAGGCATGTTCCTTTGTCCTGGGGTCTTTGAAAATTGCATGATCCCCCCCCGCCGCCACCACCCCAGATCATTGTGAGGGTTCTCACAATCTTGCCAAGCTCATGATTATCTTAGAACTAGCAAAGTGCCTATCCTCATGATGTGCAGAATGTTTGTGGAGGGAAAGCCTGTATATTACCAAGATCATAGAGAGAATGGCTTTGAAATATGTCTTTGCATTCTAAGCATTCAAAGTCATCTAAGGAGTGGATGTAAACCTGCCTCCTGGCCCACCCAGCATCTGCAGTGTGGGCTGTGTTTTGCTTCCTCTCTGCTCTGTCTTATATTGCATCCTGTTTTATGTCTCCATCGGATTTAATGGGAGCCATCCATTGTCTGCATAGCACCATCTCTTTATCTGGGCTCCATTTCTTGGTGCAGTGCTACAGTGTGATGGAACTTTGGGTGTTTTTTCATAGCCATTTTTCATATGCTCCAGAACATGCGATCAGGGGACGAGGGAAGTGGCACGCTTCCTACCTGCTACAGTTGTGTTTGTTGGCACATCATCAGTATGCCTGCATGCATACAAATAGTACAAAGTCAGGGATCCTGATTATGTGGAAAGGCATGTGTTACAGTGTACCAGCAAACACATGTACGGGGGCGTGTAGAGAGAGAGATCCTTCTTCTCTGATGCCCCTCTTTTGCATTCATTGAACACATGGAGAAGTAGCCCAAACATGAAAAGGGTTAAGGAGACTGAATGTGGGATCTGTTGCACTCAATACACACATGCACCAGGCTTTTAAAGCATGATTGGTAGCGGCTGCTTTTATGGGTCTATGTTTCTGATTTTAGATCGCTGCTGTGGGAGGAAACTTGGGATGGACAAATCTGTCAATTTTGGTTTCTTTCAGTTTTGTATTTTTCCAGTCTTAACTAAAATTCTCCACATCACTGCATCAGCTTGCAATTTTTTTAAAAGTTCTCACGAAAATTAATCAGCATTTTAGTGTGCATTTCTCCCAATGTACACATTTTTGTATGATATTTTGCCTGCATTTTATATGTTTTCACAAATATATGCATTTTTATGCACATTTCCTCCTATGTATTTTTGTACATATTTTGGTTGGAGAACTGCATCACAAAACCTGGACAAATGGGGCTTTGGAAGGATAGCTGTGTTTTGGTTCACATACTATTTCAGGAAGTGTGAAAGGTAGGTTCACATTAAAATGCAACCCAAACCAAGTTTCTTCTCAGTCCTTGGAAATACAAATAAATAGCTGGGGGAGTGACGCAGAAGGAGAATCAGTGGGCAGTGGCACATTTAAACACCTTCCTTTTCCCCAAACCACAGTCCACAACAAGTTTCTCTCTCTCCTCACTTGCCTTCTAATGAAAACATGAGATTGGGAATCTTCTGTTTTTCCTCTTAATTAATAGTTCTGCATTAGGTCTCCTTTATTGCAAGCATCTTACCCCATAATACTTGTCTGGGTCCTGGCACCTGTTAATGGTTACAGCAGATTCTATATTTCCTGTATTGGTTTTTCAGTCATTAACAGAAAGGGAACAGAAGCAAAATCAAGGTCTATCAGGTGCTACTTCAATATCCCCAAATAATCTCCTTTTCTTCAGGTGACAGGAATATTCTTACAGCCTTTGCAATGATAACTGTTGTTTTATCTTTTAGGTCCAACAACCCAACGCCAGGTTCAAAATGGACCTTCTCCAGATGAAATGGAGGTTCAGAGACGGTAAGGAGCAAAAATTTGCAGAAACACTGCAAATTCAATTAAAAAATTAGATACCAACTGTTGCTAATTATTGGGCCTAATACCTTTATCAAACCATGTGGGAATTCATTCAGAAAGTATGTTACTGTACAGGCCGGTTATGGTTGAACAATTTATCAGACCTGACACAACAGATGGAATTTTTATTCCATTGCAGTCAGTAATAATTTTCAATTCCTGCTTACATGCTTACATCCTGATCTATTAAAATCAGTGTATTTTCAGCCTATGTAGATCAAAACGTTTTTGCTAGTCATGATGATAGAAGGCTGGGCCCGTCAGTTCCATTCTATGAGACACCATAGGAAAGACTCCTCAACAAGAAGGTCATGTCATACCAGTATTGCATGTTTACATGCTGTTGCTATTGGCCGTGGTAAAGATATGTGTGTGACTATCACTCAGATCACTGTTTTTGTTTTTCCAAGAAGCCTCCCACTCCTCTCCTGTAGTGGTGCAGAGGACTGTTTCTATAGAAAGGACTGTGTGTCTTAGAGACCACACTGCATATATGTAGTTAATAATGCTTGGGCTTTGAGTTTGTTGAACCTTTGCTTAGGGCAGGTGTAGGGAATATTTGGCCCTCCAGATGTTGCTGAACTATAGCTCCCACCATTCTTGGCCATTGACCATGCAGGCTGGGACTGATGGGAGCTCTAGTTTGGAAACATCTGGAGGGCCAAAGGTTCCCCACACCTGGCTTAGGGGGTAGGAGCCAGCATGGCTAGGTTTTAAAAATTGTGTCAACTTTTGCTGTCACAACGTGTGGTGGAATGCACCAATAAAGCGATCATTCATTCCTAAGCCGCCATCACAGTGTTTTGCTAGGTTGCATGTGTGTTTATTTTCTTAAGCTTCTCAAGAACATTTAACATGTTGGGCCTCTAATTAGCAAGAGGATCACATTATGCAGAGGACACCCTGATGGCTGTTAAGTCTCTTAGTGATCATTTTGGACCATTGTGTATGATTCCATTTCTTAAACAGTATGTGTTGCCCTTATTGGTGGCTCTCCCAGATCCCAAACCATCCAAATGAAGTATTTCATTAATCAAAAATCAATCCGTTTAGAAACATAGATATTCTTTCAGTTTTCATGGCACTTGCAGTGATGACTTCTGCATTTTCTCCATTGCTGGCTCTTGTGACAAAGTTGTCTTCCATAGTTTAGCTCAGGGTTGAAGGGATCATGTGATATTTCCAGAAGCTCTCTCAACTGGGCTCTTTCTAGGAGGAAGAGCGGGATATATATATATATATATATATATATATATATATATATATAAGCAAGCAAGCAAGCTATCCTTGAGTGTAGATTTGCATAATTAACTATAATAATATGTGAGCAAGGTGCTCCCAGATCAAGGCAATGGTTGCATTCAGGCAATCTTTGGTGACTTCATAAACCACAGTATATGATACTGTAGAGAAGCACCATGACTGGACGTTCCTCTTTCATTCCTCTCATCATGGAGCAGCATCAGCGCAGAGATCTTGGCTTGCACTCAGCCACAGATTCCATCCTAATCAGGGAACCCTGGCTTAATATTGGTTGCCAAACTGTGATAATAGACTAGGATACTATGTTGCTTTCTTCTCCAACGGTGTCCTGTTAGGTATAGAGGATTGGGCTGTAGCTCAGCGGCAGAGCATCTGCTTTGTATGTAGAAAGTCCTCTGTTCGATCCCTGGTTTCTCCAGGTGGGAGTAGGAAAGATTCCCTGTCTAAAACCCTGGAGAGCTGCTGCCAGTCAGTGCAAACAGTAGTGAGCGCTAAATGGACCAATAGCCTGGTTCAGTATAAGACAGCTTCCTGTGTTCCCTATAGAGGGGCTATCAAGCAGTTGGCTGAGATGTAGCACCTGTTGTTAAATACTTTGTTCTAGGGAATGTTTGCTCCAATGCATATTAGAGACGTAAGCTTGATTCTTCTTTCTTAAACGCTTTTGTTTAAGGCAAGCGATGGAGCAGCAGCAACAGCGCCAGGAATCTCTGGAAAGAAGAACCTCTACTACAGGCACGTATCTGGCTTTTGTAAGCAGTGCAAGTCTGGCCTTTTCCCTGCTTGCCTCCTTTAACTCTTGGCTGCTCCCTGGAAACAGTTTGGCCTGTTGGGTATTGCTGTAATTATTCCACGGCTTGAAAACATTTCAGTCAAACGCTGATGGCGCATGGAAGGATGCAACTGCGCAGATGCAACTGATACTGAAGGTGAAACTTAGCTCAATGTGCTGTGGGATTCAATTGCTTCTCATTTTTTGTAAGGTACTTCCATACTGCAGGATTAAAATCAGTTTTGGCGAAAACTGCATGTGATGCAAATGGAAAGCCTTCACGGGCTACATTCCATTTGTCTTTCATGCTCTGCCCTACATTAGCAGACAGGCATGGCATAAATAGTTTGAGATGAACTCATTTTAAACCTTAATCTGAAGACAGTCTTTTAATCTTGTTGTGTTACTGTCAACCAATTCCTACTGGGAGGAAGGTGGGACATAAATCTAATAAATACAGTTTAAGAGTAACAGAAGTGGTGTTCTCAGCTCTGCTGAGTTTAAAGGGTGGTTTTTATGTTACCTTAGAAGTCTGGTTGCTGCTTCTGCTTCTTACGGCCCTCCAGTGATAAGTATAATGGGAAGACCAGATGGAAAGGGGATGTGACATTGTGACTTGCCACTAAGGATGGGTGAATCTGTCAATTTCAGCATTTCTTCTTTTCTCATTTTTCCAATCTTAAATTCAATTTTCCTTCTTTCCACATCAATTTGAGATTTTTTTTTAAGTCTTTATGAAAATCCATTAGCATTTTAGTGTGAATTTTCCTAAGATCCACATTTGGGCATGCAGTTCTGCCTTATATACACGTTTTTGTAAAACAGTTTTCACTGATTTATGCACATTGCACCCTAGTATATGGGTTGTTTGCACACATAACTTGGCTGAAGAATTATACTGTGGCTGTGTTTCGGTTTTCATAGTTTGGAAAATGCAAATTATGTAGATTCACTTTTAAATACAAACTGAATCAAATTCCTCATCTCCCCACACAAGTGCCTTTTCAGCCTGGAAGTGGCATGGAGATCAACCGCATCACACTGCTGTCCTATGCAGTGCTTTTTTTGGTATAAAATACAATGCCAGTACTCATACCTTGGTAAAAGTACTGTGGGTGCTAGCATAAAATGGGCAGCAAAGAAAGAGGTGACAGTACTTCATATCAGTGGATATTGTCACAAGAAAAGCTCCTATGTTATCTCCACACTGCATGCTTTATCGGAGGACTGTGGGAAGTAACATACAGAAGTGGCAACCACACCGCTAAAGTAACACAAGAACTAATCATCATGCAAGAAGCTCTGCACATCATTGATTGTATGCAAACATCCCTGTAGAAATACATGACTATGTTCCTGATTCTCTGGCCAGTTCGTCAACTGTTGCTTCCACTAAGCACAAAGGGAACTAAGAGATGATGTATGTAGGGCATAGAATTCCATCAAGGAGGTCACAGGGGGACTGTTGGTCAAATACCAGACTCTCTTTGGTGTATCTGGAGCAAAGAAGGTCTGGCCCTGATGGGTGCTTGAATGGGAGACCACTGGGGGAGCAGGTCAACTGCTGTGAATTTTTGAAAAGAAAAAGGCATATACCTCTTGCTGCTGCCACTCCTGGGTATTTAAGAAGTTTGTGTTGTTTTATCGCTTGTTGTTTCCCACCCTGGGCTCCTTTGGGAGCAAGGACAGCATATAAATTTAATTAAATAAAAATATAAAAATTAATAATAATAGAAGAAAGTGTGAACCTGTGACAGTGGAGGACTGAGGGTTTGTCAAATAGATCAGTGTCCTGGTTGGGTAGGGTCTTGAACTGTTTGGTTGATGGGTGAAAGGTTTGGCAATCACAAGGCCAGTGCTTTGTTGTTGTGTGTTGGCTTTTAACTTCTCTGGCTTCATTCGGACATCCTTAAAAACCTCTGCCTGTACTAACCTCTGTTAAGGCTTGGCGCTTTTTTTAGTGATTTATTATTTAATTCCTCTCCCCTGCCCGTCCCTTTCTAACCATGATACCTTCTGCCATTCCTCAGTGCCAACCCATTTTCTTTTTTTCTTTTTCCCTTTCTGTTCCTTTTTAGTTTCCACCCTTCAGATAAAAGTATCTTCTTCCCCCTTCCACTGCCAGTCTCCTCCTCCTGACTACAGTCACTACAATGCTTCCGCCTCCACTGGCGCTGTTCCGCCTCCGCCTCCTTATGCCAAAGTCATCTCATCGGCATCTCCTCCTCTCCCTGAGCCTGCTAGCAAAGTCTCTTTCAGATCCCCTCATTGCTCCAGGGCCACTCCTTTGCTTTGCCAACAACATTCTGCCTCCGAGTTCTCGCCATCTCCTGGCTCTTCCTTCCCTCCGGCCTGGCCAGGCCACAGGACTGTTACGCAGAGCACCAAGCAGATATCTTTATCCCCGCCTCCTGACCCTGCTTCCCATTATCCATTTGCCCCTCACCAGCCTATCAGACGTTCCTCTCTCTCGTATTCTCCTCAGTCTTCCTCTTCTCCTGTGACCCTTACGCCCCGTGTACAAAAGGGTCTGATCCTGCAGCCCCATATTCCAGTAGTCCTTCCTGTGATTCCTGCCCAAAATGGCAGGATCCGGGGGCTTCCAGGTACAGTGGTCCAAGATGCTTCAGCAAATGTACCTCAGCTAGGTCTGAATGGCCGCCATGAAGAACATTTAGCCACACAAATTCCTCTAAGGTCCTCTAGGACCCAGGTAAAGAGAACGGATGAGTCATTTTTCTCGTACTTAGAAGCCGTGCCCATTTCGCATTTCCCTGTTATCACCGGTCCAGCTGGGCCTTTTATCCAGACTTTTTCTAGGCCCTTCCAGCAGACACCTCATTCTCCACAGCAGCTCTATCCATCCATGTCACCCTTTGTTTCATTACCTCCTCATTATGCCGCTATATCTGAGGTGAATTTGTCCAAGAGGACCCCTCCCTACATGACTTCATCAACCATTTCCCACCTGAGTAAGTACTTGGTGTGAAAGAATTATGACTTCTTTTAAGAACAACATACCATGTTGGTCCATTCGAAAAATAAATAAATCAAAATTTGTAGCTATGCAATACTTTTAGGTTTCACACAGTAGGTTATAAAGCCCATTTTTTTTTAAAAAAAACTTATTTTTATTTAAGATTCAAATTCTATACAACAAATGTCTAACAACAGAAAAAGAACAAGATAAACATACCATAAATAAAGTCTCTGGCGGGGCCTGAGTTAACAGAGGAAAGGGCAGACAGACGTAATCAAGGCTTACATATAGTAAGGCAAGGGAAAATGATATGGTTATCCTGAGAAGACAAAGGGGGGTGATGATTGTGAGATGACTATGTTGGGGAACAGCTGGTCATAAACCAAGGAAGGGGAGGTGATATAAAAAAGGATAAATCACAAGTTCTTCCAAATAAATTCATGCTGGGAGGGAAGGAGGGCCTTAAGATGTCGATTGTTCGTGAATGTAACAAAAGTCCACCAAACAGCTGCAAAGTTCTCAAGTTCAGCATTGCCCTTCAGTACTTTCAGGTGGTACATTTTTCAGCAGTGGCAACATACAAAGCCTTTTTATACCTCCTGTCCAAAATGGTATGAAGCATCCTCCCATCCTTGGGTGGTGCTCAAGCAAGCAGCAACCAAAAGGTAAGTAATGAGAGGTTTCAAGAGAGGTCCAGAGTTACAAAGCCCAAATTTTTTCATCAGGTTTCAGGAGCATGCTTAAGTGCCTATGGAGGATTTAAGTCAGAGATGGGAAACCCTGTGGCCCTCTGGATGATGACCTATTCCCAACAGCCCGTCAGCATGACTTATGATGGGAACTGGAGTTCATCAACATCTGGAGGGCTACAGGTTCTCCAACAATGATGCTGCATCCCAGAGAGCTACATACATAACTGGTATAATGTAGAACATGGTGAGGAACCTTTTTCAAACTGAGGGCCACGTTACCTTCTGGGTAACCTTCCAAGGCCACATTCCAGTGGTGGGTGGGGCCAGAGACAAAATTAAATTTTATCTTTGTCCAATAGACTAGTTTCTACCCCCCCCATAACTCTGTCCTCCATCCAGACAAGCAAGAGGCATCATCAAACTTCAAGAACCCATTCCAGCTAGGCAAAAACCTTTGGGGTTTGGGAAGCAGGGCCAGTGATGGGTGTAGGTGGGAGAGAGAGAGAGAGAGGGCGTGCCCTTGGAAAAGTTCTGAGGGCCAGACAGAGAATCCTAGAGGGCCGCATTTAGCCCCTTTAGGATCTTCAGTTCCCCACGCCTGGTGTAGAACCTCACATCTTGTTTGTGGACTAAGCCCTGTGGACATGTTCAGAAACGCATTCAATGAAAGGGGAGGGAGTGGTGACATCATAGAGGCAAGCCCCACCCCTAATCTACACATGTTAATTGATTGCCTGTATAGAACCCTTGTTGGCTGTGAGTGATGCTTGCCACTGAGATATCACACATGCGTGCACGCACACATATGCACACATTCATTGAATGTACCTTTGAACAAGTGAGCAGGGCTTTACTGTTGTGTAGCAGCAAAGAGGCTGAGCTGTAAAGTTTGTGAATCAAATCTTATTTTTGCTTTGAAGTAACTAGGTGGCCTTAGACAAGCCACCATTTGCAATATGCAGTCAATAATACCGACCTACCTTACAAGATTGTTGCAGGAATTACTTAGATAATATATTGAGCGCTTGGAATATTCTAAAGCAATATATAAATGCTATGTGTTGGTGGTGATTAGCTTCACACAATACCAGCAGGAATCTGGATGTGCCTTGGAAGGGAAGATAGCTTTTCCAAGCGGGCAAGGAAGGCAAAGCACCTCTGAAGCAGTTCTTTTAGCTGTGAGCTCTAGTGTGACATTCTCTTCAAGAAGAGAATGCATGCTGCAAGGGTCAGCCATGAGGTAGCTGCGCAGACAGTACACAAAAATTTAATTTCAATTGAGGGAAAACAAAGAGGGCAAAATTCAGGAGTTTTTACTTGGAGGATTCCGAAGTCTCGTGTGTAGATCTATATCACCTTTTTGTCACAGGCTTGGGTGAAGGAGTGAAGAGTGTACTTTACAGATTGGTAGATAACCCCAAATCAAGAGGAATTTCAAAGCCTTTGGCAGGTTAGAATTCAACGTGATTTAACTGTCCAAAGAAATAAAGCTGCAGACAGGAAGAAATTAATACAGTGCTATGGGAAGGAATTCACTTAAGGAGAAGGGCAGGATGGAGAATTGCTGGCAGGCAGAGCAATCCAACTCAGGGGCAGCTGGCAGAAGAGGAGCCAGCTGGAAGGTCCGTAGCATCCAATTGTTGTTCGAAAGTCTCCAGGCTGGCTGAATGTGAGCTCAGCCAGGAGCCATGCACAGAGACTGGAAAGGAAAAGGCTGCCCTCGCAAATACCCCTACAGAGGCATAAGCACTCTCCATTGACTTTCATTGCAATTATTTTCTTAGACTGAACTTTTACCCAGCGTAACTTTTGCTTGGATTAGGACCTGCAGGAGTGCTCCAAACTTGAGTTAGATGTGGCCTTTGTCTGACATACCCCTAGAATACCCCTTTTTCAGGCTTTCTGTTGGCTTCCACCGGGTCCCCTTACGCCAGGCTGGGTTTCCCCAGTGGACCCCCAGCTGAACCAGCTGGTTCCTGGCTCTGCTGCAGCTGAGCTGGGATGAGGGGCTACTGCTGGTGGAGCCAGGACCTAGTCAGATCAGCCAGGGTCCGACATATCCAACTCCCCTCAGCCCATCATAAATAGCAGTTGATTGTGCCCTAAATGATAGAACTGCTGAAACTAGTATGTCAGGTATGTTAGATCACAATCTAAACAATAGTGGCTCCATACACACAGTAAACCATGGCTAATGGCTTACCATGAATTTGCAGATTGCTGTTCCTTCTAGCTAGCAGGAGCAACAAACCACAATTCTTCACTCCAAGCAAACCACAGTTGGGAAGCCAAGAACAAATCATGGCTACAAACCATGATCCCCAGTTCAGATGTAATGCTAAGGCAAGAATTATGGTTTATTGCTTCCGCTAGCTAGAGTGAAGTGGAACAAGTGAAGTGGGAGTGATCTGCATCTTCAGGGTAACTCTGGTTTGCTATGAGATGCAAACAGGGAGTGCTTGCAAAAAAGGAAAAGGTGCCTTTTTATTTATATGACCTTTCTTTTTCCTGCCCACCCACCCCCTTTTGCCCACAACTGTTTAGTGTGGTTCAGAATCTTGATGCATGTGTATAGGTGCATGTTTTTCACCCCCAAGAAGTAAAATTACAATATGCATTATACCTAGACTAAATCCTTGTCTTCATTTCTTCTTATGTTTTCATAAAAAATTCTGGGGGAGGGGGGATTGGAAGAGAATTTAGAGAAAAGGACCAGGGAAAAAAGAAGGCACTTCATTATTTAGGTTTTAAGATATCAGAAGAGATGCTGAAGGAACTGGAAAACGTTCTGCCTCGTGTATATACAGACTCAGGAAAAGATGGAAGGCGAGAGTGGTAGGAAGATGTCAAACACTGGAAAATCATTTGTTCAAAGTACAATGGTAAAGCATGTAGAAAAGTTGTCATTTTTAAGAAAAGTAGGAGAAAGGCTTATTGTATCGGGGGGGGGGAATGTAGCCTTGCAAATAAGTCATCCAAAGCTTCTGTCCCCCACTATTTCTATTAATTTGCATATCTACACTTACTTGTATTACTGATCTGTGATGTAAAAGAGCTAACGTTTACTTCCAACTCCCTTAGTATGTTGAAAAGCCCAACCTGATATTTAAGATCTTCCAATGAGCCCTTGCTGATTGCTCCATGACCAGTGGATTATCATGTGTTGGCCACATGGAAGTGACCCTTCTCAGTGATAGCATTCACCCTCTGGAATCCCCCCCCCCCAGCACTTCATGAGGCAGAGATAGTCATTACTTTTAAACGCTTCTTACCAGGGCTTTATTGTGACAGGACTCACCGGTACAGAGTACCGGCATCTCTTTTTTTGGTGTGTGCTGCCCATAGCAACCATTTTGTGCTGGCACCACAGCACTTTTATCAAGACATGAGTACCGGTACCTCATTTGTTACCAAAAAAGCACTGCCTCTTATAAATGTCTATGTTTGCTCCAGCTTTCCTGAACATTTTGACTCTTCTTAATTCTTTGTTCTGTTCACTGTTGTGTCATATTTGTTATATATAACTTTGCTTTTATCTTGTGGTTTTTTTAATCTAGTTTTTAGGAAAATTTTACTGAATGCCCTTCTTTTTATTGTTTTTATGGAAACAGTTTAGAGATTTTTATTAAGTGGTGTGTGTGTATATATAAATATATATTAAGTGGTGTGTAGAGAGAGAGAGTGCGCCAGTGTGGTATAGTGGTTAAGATGCTGGACTGCGACCTAGGAGACCAGGGTTCGAATCCCCACACAGCCAGTCACTGCCTCTCAACCTCAGAGGAAGGCAATGGTAAATTCCCTCTGAATACTGCTTACCATGAAAAGCCTATTCGTAGGGTCGCCATATTTTTATTAAAGTGCTCCCCTACGTGGTCACCTGGAAATAATTCTAAATTGCCAAGGATGACCAAGCAAGTAACTATTTATAAACTTGGCATAATGTATCACACATTTAAGTGTGATATTAGGGTAGTTTTGCATGTACGTTAGAACATAAAAAGGATCAAACCAAATCTCTGTCTAATCCAGTTGTCTCTTTTTCACACAAGTTCATTTGTGCCCAAAGTGAAATGCAGAAGCCTCTCAAAGGTACAAATATTTAGAAAAGAGGTTTAGTTCTTAGAAAATGTGTGCAATCTACTTTATTTGAGGCATTGGGTGGAATCCAACATAGCAAATGTACTCCTCCTCTCCTCATGTGCCCCCTATATCTGTTCTAGGGGTTCCCCCACCACCATCCTTTGGAGAAGATTTTGGAAGGGTGTACTGCACGCAATGTGGGAGGAAAAGGGAGGGAAAGTCCCATTGCGCAAGTAGAGATCCTTGTGCTGATGGGACTCGCTAGAAGAATATCTCCCATTTAGTCTGTTGTGTGAATGTATCTCTCAATGATTTATGTTTATATAATACTGTATATCAAATGCGAAGTAACATTCTAGTGCTTTGCCTGTACAAATAGTATTGCAGATACAAATAGTATTGCAGAACATTTGAGTAGCCTAGGGGGAAAGTGTTCCAGGTATGCACCCCAAGGATGTAATTATTATCATTACAGATGAGATAGGATTGAACAGCCCATTTTTCCACCTCACCTGTGCAGTGAGAGCCTCCTGCAGCTGGCTTGTCTGCAGCAGCTAATGCATAATCGGCACTGCAGCAACTATGCTGCCTGCACACAAAAACAGGCTGCTCTGCAGACTTAGAATTTGGCATTTGGCATTGCTTGACGTTCCAATCAGAATTTTGTTGGCAGGGTCGATCTCTTTGTAATTTTATATTGTAAATATTTCTGCTTGAGAAATCTGGGGAATAATGGTGCAGTCTGCCTGTTGACATTTGTCAGTGTCTCATTTTTGCTGTTGTTGGACTGAATGATTCTGCTAAAGATGGCGGAGCTCTGACTGTGGGGTAATTCACATAGGGCAGCCCTCATAAGAGAAATCAGTGTAAACATCAACCAACCAGGAACCTTGCCTGTTGCAATAGTCAGTTGGCAGGACAGGAAGGCAACAGCCCTCTCCTATGGTTTGTTTCCCACCTACTGGTTCAGTGGCATACTGCCTCTGAAGAGGTGTCTACTAGCAGTTGCTATGTCTGAATATTTTGCTGCTGGTTTTTGCAAAATGCTTCCCACAGACCCTGCAGGATGTTGCCAGATTTGAGGTGTGGATGATACCGACCAGCCACCATACTCAAAGTACGCTGCAATTGGGGTTTGCAGGGGCCATAGCTCTGTGGCAGAGTATCTGCCTTGCATGCAGAAAGTCCTAGCTTCAGTCCCCAGCATCTCCAGGTAGGGCTGGGAGAAATTCCCATCTGAAATCCTGGAGAGCTGCCAGTCAGTGTAGACAATACTGAGCTAGATGGACTGTTGATCTGACTCGGTGTAAGGCGACTTCCTGTGTTACTGTTGTAGGTGTACCACCAGATATGCATACACCGTTTTGGGGAAGAGCCATAGCTCAGTGGTAGAGTATCTGTCCTGCATGCAGAAGGTCCAAGGCTCAATCCCTGGCATCTCCAGGTAGGGCTGGGAGAGACTCCTGCCTGAAACCCTGGAGAGCCACTGCCAGTCAGCACAGATAATACTGAGCGAGATGGACCAGTGGTCTGGCTCAGTATAAGGCAGCTTGCCATGTTCCCATTTTGCTGATCAGCTATCAGGTGTGCCTGCAAGCTCCCTTTTAATCCAGCCCTGTCTTTTCCCCATATGACATCAGATGAAGGGCAGGTGGGCGTGGCTTTGCAAGCCAACATTGGGAGGCCTGGTGGTGCCTAATTGAGGCCCACAGACTCCTGCCATCATCCAGTTGGCAGGGTCTGTTGCAGCCTTCCCCAGCAGAGCCCCAGCAGTGCGCATTGGGACTGGTAGGCAGAAGGCAAGGAGACGAAGCAGTAAGTGGAACTAGAGCCAATGACGGACAGAGCCACCCCCTACTGGTTGTAAGTAAGGAAGCAGGCAAGTGGGGCCTGGTTGAGGCTCAGCAGAAGTTGCCAGGGCAGCGCCCTGTTTGCCCTACTGGACGAGCCTCTGCTGAAGCAGCATGGCTCTCCAAATCCATGGGAAAGAGCTGCTGGCTGGTGGTTGAGGGGAGAGAGAAGGCACATGGGCATTGGCTTGCCCAGGACACAAGTTATTTCCCAAGTGCTAAAAGAGTGGCAGCAATGGATTTTTTATGTGTTTGGTGTATGTTGTTGATCTGGTGGAACCTGGGAAATTATTTCTCGACTGACTGTTGTTCTGCCTACTTGGTAACTAGCATCAATTAGCGAGAAAAAGGAAACAAGAATTGGGGGGGGGAGAGGAAGCACTGTGTGATTCCTGAATTATTATTCTGTTGTGTTTCAGGCCCTGTCCTTCCACCGGGCCATCCTTCTGCTGGAATACCCGCTTCGTCCGGTGGACCGCCCCCTCCTCCTCCCCCACCTCCCCCACCCACAGGAACTGTGCCGCCCCTGCCGCCCCCGTTGCCAGCAGGTGGTGGAGGGTGTGGCACTGATGACGGGTCTGTGTCGGGACTAGCGGCAGCTCTGGCTGGTGCCAAACTAAGGAGAGTGCAACGGGTAAGGAAGGAAGGCTGCTTCGCCCTGGCGGAAAATGAAGACGCTTCTGCTGGGACCTGGTTTCCCAAATCTCAGCTCCGCCATGAACTCGCTGGGGGTGGGCCTAGGCAAGTCGCTCACTGCCTCTCTCAACCTTAGCCTTTCAGCTAAGAACTCTTATTCTTATAAGGGTGGCCTATAAATATTGAAAATAAATCAATAAATCATCTGTAATAAGAGGATTAAATAAGGTAATTTATGTGAGGCACTTGAAGCACTTAGGGATCTCTCTCTCTCTCTCTGTCTGTCTGTGTGTGTGTGTGTGTGTGTGTGTTGGCAGTTTTGACTAATGTACACATTTTTGCAAGCCATTTCTCATCATGTAATGCATTTTTGCATATTTTCACTCATGTATTTATTTTTATGCACAGTTTCCCCTAATATATGCATTTATTTAAACATGGTTTCATTGGCGAACTACATTGCAACATTCAAGTAAGTGCAAATTTCAAAGGATGGCTGTGTGTCTGTTCTCATATTATTTCAGAAAATGCAAATTTGATAGATTCGGCGTGAAATGCGAACGGAATTGAAATTCTCTGCCATCATTATTTATATCGTCCTTATGAATTCTGTTGGCCTGTATGTCTGTAGAGGTGGACAGCCAAGGGAAGATTTTCTTTTCTCCATCTCATCACCTTCATGAACTCTGTGTGTGTGTGAGAGAGAGAGAGACAGAGAGAGAGAGAAAGGCAGGCAGGCAGAGAGTAGCAGAGGGAAAGCATCTGGCCCTGAAGTAAAATGGATAGTCCCTTAGATTTTGTGCCACAAAAACAGGCAGCAAAGCCAGAGTCTTACACTGCCCAGAAGATCTAAAATGCTGCTTTCTGTCTTTAAAGCCCGAGGATGGAACGGGAGGTTCTAGTCCCAGTGGGACTTCCAAGAGCGATGTCAATCGAACAAGTAGCGGGGGAGGAGGACTGATGGAAGAAATGAATAAACTGCTGGCAAAAAGGTTGGTGGTTCTGACTCCTGCCTACAGCAACTGAGGGACTGTGTGTTTTGCTTTCTGTGAGAAACACTGTCACTGCCTATCTTTCCCAATAGCTTCAAGAAGGAGAGAGGAGGGAGGGGAAGAGGTGGTCCCCCTGCAGGCCTGATTCAACCCAGGGGACTCCAGTTGCTAACCTCTGTCCTAGGGTGGACAAAGTGGCTGTCCTTGGAGGTTTTAAAGGCAAGGACCTGTCCAAAGTCTACAGCAGGGTGGGCAGGAGGTAGCGAGGAATCTAGTGGTAAATGCCTGGGTGATTTGCAGTAGGTGGGAAAGAATTTCTCACTTCCTACTATAGCAATGAAACTTCCCACCTCGGATAGGCTCCTGAGGTGAAGAAAGCTAACCAAGAGTGGACTTTTGTGTGAAAGGACTGTGCGCTTAGTTCAATGCTGATATTAAAAACACACCTATAGGCTCAGAATTTGTCCAGCCACCCTGTTTACACAGCTCCAAGTTAAACTGTGGAATTCAGCTGATGGCCTCCAGCTTGGATGGATTAAAAGAGGATTAGTCAGATTCATGGAGGATAAGGCTCTCAGTGACTACTAGCCATGATGGTTACATTCTACCTCCACCATCAAAGGCTGTGTGCCTCTGAATACCAGTGTCTGGGAATCACCAGGGGGGAGAGTGCTGCTTGCGGGCTTCCCATGGGTATCTGGTTTGCCACTGTGAGAACAGGATGCTGGACTGGATGGGCCACTGGCCTGATCCAGCAGGCTCTTCTTACATTCTTAATTTTAACCATATGTCTTTTGCACCTGACTCTGATTGGTAGATCTTTGGGGTCTAGTAAACAACAACAACAGCAAAGTGGTTCTGACAAACATGAGGTCTGCCCATCCTTGCTCCACTATTGCTTTCAGCGTTGCCTCTGGAAGAGTAACTACAGTTGCAGCATTTGTTGGGGCTTACTTTGAGTCTAGTGTGGGTCCTTCACTCTTTTGCCTTTTACATACAAAAAAAAATCCAACTTAAGTGTGTGGGGCGGGGGGAGAGTAAATAGCACATATGAACTAATTGGCCAGTCAATGTCTTTCCAAGGGACTAGTTTATAGTCTCTCCCTTCACTCTGTCCCAAGGAGGAAAGCAGCATCACAGTCGGACAAGCCAGCCGACAAAAAAGAAGAGGAAAGCCAAAACGTAAGTGGAACACTCTCTTACCACTCTGTGGAGTTTGCCGTAGTGAAAAATGTCTCCCAAACCAGCTGATGTGTTATGCCCAGACCAGAGTTCATCATGGGTATATAAGAAGGCATTGCTTTCCATTTTGCACTGTATTCATGACATGCAGCACTGTTTCCGTTCTGCTGCAGTTCGTCTTCTACCCAAAGCTGTGTTATTTGTCTTGCTGTGAAGTTATATAACTTAGGTAAATGATATAATTAATTATGCAAATTATATAAGTTCCATTGTCATTACATTATTCCACACCATTCATTTCAGTGCAAAATAAGCACAATGCAATTAAACATCATTTGTGGGCCAAAAGCAACAACACCAGAATACTGATCACATTTGCTGGATTGATTTCCATTCCAGACATGGGACGAGGAAGTGAACATTGGCAGTTTGTGTTTTTGTCGGAATTCTCCAACCTATCCCTAGTCATTCATGGGAGAGGACTAAAGTCTGTCCCTTCCTGTTTCTGTGCAAGGTGTTAAGGGCAAATTTGTATAAATCCTTAAAAACCCACACAGAATTTCTTAGCGTAAAAATTAAGAAAAAAAAACTCTTGGGAGGCAACCCAAGTTGCCAGTGCTTAAATGGGCTACCTGTCTGTCTTCTTCTGTTGTTTTCAAAAAGTAATTTCAGCCACCAAGGAGCTTCTGCCACCAGGTGGATTGAAATCAGTATAGCAAGCCCTCCCAGGGAGCGACATGCCATTGCTCTCAGAGAGAATGTTAGGTATCTTCAGTTCCCTCTTTGTTTCCATTGAATGTAAAATATGTAAAATGTACATAAAATACATACTGAAATTACTTTTTAGAAACAACCAAGGAAGACAGGTGTTTGGTATGCAAATCTGCAAAAGACTGGGAATCTGGCCATGTGCAGATTCCAGAGTGAGCTCCTATCTCGATCTCTGCATTGGTCCAGTTTGATTGGATCAGGTGGGTCCACTTCAGAATTGCAACTCACCAGATTCCTCTCCTATCCCTCAACTCGAGCTGCATGAACCAACACATAGCTTGTGCACAGACTAGTGTGCCAAACCATGGTGTATGGTTTAATGTCAGCTCCTAACACAGTTATACACACACCCAAATATGGAGTTATGTAAAATGCTGTTAATATTGTTTCCTACAGGCTGGGACTGAATTAGGTTCCTTTGGACAGAGTGCTCCATAGATCAAGAGAAAAAAGGCACAGTCCTTTTGTACCTTGCACAGGGGAAAAAACCCAAACTGTGGGCTTTGCTGCTGATCTGTATGAGAAGGAGGGCTTATACAAAAGCTACTAACCATGATGGCTGTGTTCTACCTCCACTGTTGGAGGCAGTATACTTCTGAAAGCAGTTGCTGGGAATTACAGGCGGTAAGAGTGGCTGGTTGGCCATTGTGAGAACAGGAAGCTGGACTAGATGTGCCACTGGCCTGATCCAGCATGACTCGTCTTATGTTCTATGTTCCTTTACAGCAAGACTTGCTCCTAACGTTGCAGTTGTAGGGAAATATAAGTTCTTGTGAAATGTGAAGCTGAAGCTTTGCTTGCTTGTTTTTAGGAAGATGCTAGCACCTCCCCTTCACCCAGCGCACGAGGCCCTGTTCAGCAGCAGAATTCTTCAGGTATTCAGTTCTGTTACTTGCTGTCTTCTCTTTAAATGCAGTCAACAAGCCTGTTGGTGATGGAATCTGGGTTCGCTCTCCTGGTTCTGAACAAGCAGTCCTTGGAGAGGACTGTGCTGCATAAAACACAGAAATGACGAAAGCCCAGAAGTTTCTGGATGGTTTTTCCAAGGGGAAAAAAGGTCCCAGACTCAATAGGTCAGGGGATGACCATTTCAGAGTGTTTGCAGATGGGGGCTTTATAACAGATTGCCAAAATACTGCAAATGTGTCAATGGCAATAGGTATTTTTAACTTGTTTCTGGCAAATCTGGATTAAATGGGGGCATATGGGCTGGCATTTTTATGACAATTACACCATGCAAATGCTGCAAAAAATCATGTATGTATGAGAAGCACCAATTCCACAATAAATGCCTACCTGGAAGCACCTTCGGTAACTGAAAGCATCTTAAGTCAACCTGTGAAATTAGCTTTTCTCCTTGGAAGATACATTAAGTACCCCGGCATTCAGCATAGCATTTAAGGATACTTAGACACTTCCCTCCCTTACTGATTTCAAGCCCAGTAAAAAAGTGCATAGGATTTTGGCTCTAGGTATAGCGGCTTATTTCCTTGTAAATTTTGGTGTTAGTGAAGTTCCAGCCTGCTGCTCTTTATCTAGAGATGTGCTTAGAGGAAGCTGCTTTGTAGAATGCCTACTTCTCAATAGTAAGGTTTTCAAACTTCTTAACTTTAACAGCATGACAGATGTAGAACAAGCGACAAATGAGTTTCTGAAAAGTTATTTTTGAAGGGTTTTAAATTTTCCAAACAGTTTTGATTTAAGATGGGTTTGTTTATCTCTAAAATTGGTGCGGGGAACTTGTGATTCCATCCTGATGTTGCTGGACTACAACTCCCATCATCCCTAACAATTGGCCATGCTGGCTGGGACCAATGGGAGTTGGAATCCAGCAACACCTGGAGGACCACAGGTTTCCCAACCCTGTTGTAAATGCTCCATGCTTAAACAGGAATCGGTTCAGTTCACACCCTTAACAACCAGCGATGAGAATGGGAACTGCGGCCCCATGTCTGACCTATGTTGCTCTAGCAATGTGGGGAAGGAGCTACCCACATAGGAAGGGAGTAGGTTCATGCAAGAAAATACCATGCTCATTTCAGAGGTCCACCTGATCCTGTCCCTCCCGCCTTGGCTGCGCACACACCATACATTTAAAGCACGTGACTTTCCCCAAAGAACGTTGGGAACTGTAGTTTACCCTTCACAGAGATAACAGTTCCCAAACAGCCTTAACAAACTACAGCTCCTAGAATTCTTTGGAGGATGAGAAATGTCCTTTAAATGTATGGTGTGTACACAGTCATTGTTCTTGTTACCAGAAATTCACACAGAGAAGGACATCCCAAAGAAACCTACAACATAAAAGACATTAAAGCTCTTTATAAAACAATATTAAACCGTACCTAAACATGCTCATCCAAGAATATTTATAAAAGTGCAAATCCTACCTACCCTACTAAAAGATGAGCACTAAAAGGCCAGGAAACATAATTCAGCTACCTTCCCAATTAACAATCAAAGGCCTGGATAAACAGAAATGTTTTAGGCTGGTGCCTAAAAGCAAACAATGCTGTCACCAGATGGACTTCCTTGGTGAGAGCATTCAAGAAAATGGGGAGCCACCACTAAGAAGGCCCATTTTCATGCCTTTTGGTTTGTTTCTAAATATGTTTGTATACCGCTATTTCGTTAAAAGTATCAAAGCAGTTTACAACAGTTAAAAAAACAAAACAACCATACAATAAAAACATTAAAAATACAATAAGAATGAAGATCTGTTGTTGTTGTTGTTATTGACATTGTTATTCGTAGCCTATATCTGTTTCTTAGAGTTTATCCCTTTAGAACATCTTTTTAAGGGAAGCAAGCTATATATAACTTCTGTAACTCACCCAGGGACCTAATAATAACATATTAACAAATGAATGTTGGATGATGACGATGATTCAAGAAAAGCACACATGCCTAAACCATGCCTCCGTCATCTTACCCATGGCCTTCATTGACGTTGTGTTGATTTCTTTTTTAAACAGATGCTGGGAAGAAGCCTTGGGAGAGAAGCAACTCTGTGGAAAAACCTGTCACTGCATTACTCTCTAGGTGAGTTGCCAGGGCTCCTTTTGTCAATCACCTGCATGTATTGGAATGTGCGCATGATGCTCCTGTATGTGCTCATGTCATATCATGTATAAATGTCTTAGCCTTTTGTGTTGGCTTATAAGCAAGAAGAGAAATTGTCTATAATGATTGTGTGCCATCCATTTCATGTTACCGTAAATGAAAGGTTATATGAATTAAAGGTTGTTTGGGGGTCCTTTTTGACCCTTCCTTGTCTCTTGAGGCTCAAGTGGCCTCGGTGGCACGGAACGTGTTTTACCATCTCCGTTTGGTAGCCCAACTACGCCCCTATCTGGATGGCGATGACCTCGCCTCAGTTGTTCATGCTCTGGTAACTTCGAGATTGGATTACTGTAATGCGCGCCACATAGGGCTGCCCTTGAAGACAGTTCGGAAGCTTCAGCTAGTGCAGAATGTGGCAGCTAAACTATTGACGAGGACCAGTCGGTCTTCGCACATAAATCCTGTTCTGGCTCGCCTGCACTGGCTACCTATTTGCTTCCGGGCGAGATTCAAGGTGCTGGTTATGACCTATAAAGCCTTACATGGCGTGGGACCGCAATACCTGGTGGAACGCCTCTCCCACTATGAACCTACCCGCTCACTTCGTTCAGCATCTAAGGCCCTCCTCCGGGTACCAACCCATCGTGAAGCCCGGAGGGTGGTTACTAGATCTAGGGCCTTTTCTGTGCTGGCCCCCGAGTTGTGGAATAGCCTCGCCGAAGAGGTAGACCTGGCGCCTACATTATTATCTTTCCGGCACCAGGTAAAGACCTTCTTATGGTCCCAGGCATTTTAATCATTTTAATCTTTTAATCTTTTTAATCTTGTAATACTAATCCTTTTATCATCTTATATTTTGTTTAATTGTATTTTGTTTTCATTGTGTCTTATGTTTTGTGATTTTATTATTATGATGTATGTATTTTATCCTATTCTGTTTACCGCCCTGAGAGCTACTTGCTATGGGCGGTATATAAATGCAACAAAATAAATAAATAAATAAATAAATATCCTCTCTCATTCCCTTGCCATAGAAACCCGTCTGTGGGGAGGAGTCCTGAACCTAAGAACCCCATTCAGTTCCAACCATCCTTTAGGTATTGAAAAAATGCTCTGGCTCCTGTCTCTCATCTCATGGCTTACCCACTGCAAAATCGTGTAATTCTTCAGCTAGCAACCTGTATGCCTTGTTGCAACTTGCCATTGTTTCCACTTCTCTGCTGTTGAACAAACACTGCTCTCTGTGAGGATTTGCATATAAGGATGATGCTTACAAAAAAAATGATACTCTGTTTACTCAGTTCTGTAAAGTGTGCAAAGCTATACATTACACAGCTCTCTGACAATGCAGTACACCTTGAGTACCAAAGTACATGTTATGTTAAATGCATAATCCAGTGTTGCACGATGTTTCTTTTTTTAAAAGTAGGAAGTGCTTTTTTTAAAAAAAACTTTCAATGGCAGCCATGGATGGAAGGGCCTGAGCAAAATCAGGATGGTGGAGAGGTTTGATTTAACTCTGTTTACCCCACCCCCCATGACCCTGATGAAAATTCTGCCTCCCCCCCCCCAGCAAAGCTACAGTTTGACACAGGAACATCCATTCCAGTGGCAACATCCATTCCGTTCATTACCAAACAGCAACTTCAGGGAGCAATTTTCATTAGGATGATTTTAATTATATTTTTTGAAATGTTTACCCCATTTGTTTCAAAGTGGCTTACAGGAGGAAAAAACATACAATACACACAATTTAAAACATAGATTAAAACACCAGACAGAGAATATAGAACCTTAGAGTAGCATTCATAATGCAAAGGCCTCCTGAAATAAAACTGTTTAAATTTGGTGTTTGGAACTTAAGCCCCCCCCCCTTCCTCCCCACAAACCACGCTCTCATTCCTGTTCAGGGCCCCCATGGCTACTCCTTAAAGTTTCGGTTTTTTTAAAAAAAGATGGGCAATATAAAAACCCCTGTGTGTTTTGATTAATATCCCTTAGATTTCAACCAAGTCTGCTGAATACAATTTAGCAAGCCCTGGCACAGCTAGATCATGTGTGCTGACAGTCCATATACAGCTGCTGGGTTGGTCTGCTGTGACTGTATATCAGACTCCAGAGAGTTGTATCCAACCAAGTCTTCCTGTTCAGGGAAGGAATTCCACTTGTGCAGTGGAGTAGAGGCCTTATCCCCATCTGTGTCCGTGCTGGAATTGATTTTTAAAATGTTTTTAAAGTTTTTTTTAGATAGGTTTTTAAAGATTTTTTGTTTTAATATGTTTCAAAGTCTTTTGTTTTTAAGATATTTTAGAGTGCTTTTAGTGTTTTTGTTTGCCGCCCTGGGCTCCTTCTGGGAGGAAGGCTGGGATATGTATTTAATAAATATAATAATAACAAATAAATAAATAAATGTCTCCTCCTCCCCCCTCCACCACTCCCTCCAATCTGTTCTGGTGGTTCTCCCAACCCTCCGTACCAGATTTGGTGGGGCACATGGGGAGAGGAGTTCTGTTGTGCAAATGGAAGTACTTGCATGACCAAGACGACTTTGTTGGATACAACCTCCTGGAGTCTGAAATGGCCATCCTGAGAATATGTAAAAAGAAGGCTAGAAAAGCATGTGATGGGTGGGATTGTTTCCCAAGCCATCTTGCACTGCCCACTAGTTTTTCTGTGCTGGTATCTACTGGTAAATAGTAAATCTACTGGTAAATAGTAAATACTGTAAATATCTACTGGTAAATAGCTAATGGCACTAATGAATGGCTACATTTATCTACTGGTAAATAGTAAATACTGGTAAATATCTACTGGTAAATAGCTAATGGCACTAATGAATGGCTACATTTCTGACCTTTGGCAAAGTTGCGCAAATGAGACTAAAAGCATACTTTGGCTTATAAACTGAAGAAGACAGGGAGTTCAAGTATCATGCTTTTTATTTATCACTTTGAGCAACTCCTTTGTGGAGGACAAAAGGGGGGTATACGTTTTTGAACTTAAAGACAACAACCATAGAATGCAAAAGATGGTTTCCTCAACTCCCATCAATTCCAGCCAGCAGGATAATGGCTGAGTATGGACCTAATGCTGGCCATCCACCATAGTTAGGCAAATTAACTTGTGCATGAGCAAGCCCTCTCCTGTCTTGTTCTCCCCTCCCTTCCTGGAGCAGGGAAACAAATCACAGAGTGGCTGGCTTAGCATTGCATCCAAACCAATGTTCATGGTTTGTTTCTCCCAAACAAGCCACACTTGGGAAGCCATGGTTTGTTCTTCACTTCCAGATCATGGGTTCTTTAGGAGCAGCAAATCTGGAATGAGTACAGGTTTAAATGTGACACTAAGTAAGCTGTTGTGTGGTTTATTTCTGGTTCTAGGAATGGAGGAGCAAAGTGGGAAGTGCCGGAGCCTCACGCAGCTTGTGCTAATTTCCTAATCATGGTTTACAATAAATGTTGCATCCAAACATGGCCATTGTGTGCTTAGTTTTTTTAGCAAAACGTATATACCGCTTACTAGAACAAAAGACCTCTAAGAGATTTACAATAGATGCTCTAAAATTCATTTAAAATACCAGTTAAAAACTAAATTACATATACATTTCTAATATATAAAATAAAATAAGTAATTTGACCTAAATGATTCTTAAAAAGCACTTTTACCTACTAAAACCACAAGTCAAAATTACATGCACAAACTACATGCCTGGGTAGGCTTGATGGAACACAAATGTTTTGAGCAGGGGCTGGAAGCAAACCAGTGAAGACACCTGCCTGATATCAATGGCAGGGAGCTCCAAAGCGTCAGTGCTTCTTCACTAAAAGATCAATTTATTGCAAGTGTGGAACAAATAGTATGCAATGCCTGTAAAAATGTCAATTCCACAGATCTAAATGGCCAAGTGAGCACATACTGGGTGAGGCAATCCTTCAAGCTCGTCCCAAGCTGTTGAGGACATTATATACAGTATTATCTATATCTACGTCTAGCTAGCATGGTGTAATGGTTAAACCTCGGAGACCAGGGCTCAAATCCTGACTCATCCATGAAGCTTGCTGGTTGACCTTTGGGCCAGTCACAGTCTCTTAGCCTAACCTATCTCACAGGGTTGTTGTCAGGATAAAATGGAGAGGGAAAAGAACTTCAGTTTTTGGAGGAAAGGTGGAATATAAGAGAGAGAGAGTGAGTGAGTGAGTGCGTGCGTGAGTGAGTGAGAGAAAGACATATGCCCCATAGCAAATTGAGAGAGAGAGAGAGATGCCCCATAGCAAATTGGCTGCCCGTGCAGATATGTGAGCAGGGATGTCATATGGTGGAGGGTCTCGCTCCCTTTAGCAATTGTGCTGCAGCGCACTGTACTAACTGTAGCTTTTGGACCAAACACAAAGGAAGCTCCATATTGAGTGTGTTGCAGTAATCTCATCTTGAAGTCATCTGTGCCTGAACTATAGTAGTCAAAGTATTCTGATCCAGGAACGGTCACAGATGTCTCACTAGCCAAAGCTGATAAAAACACCCCATATCACATCCTGCAAAATCAGGTTGTGTGGTTTGGGCTTTCTTCTTCCATATGGCAACTCTTAAGACTATTGCTTGTGCGCTGCACTGTCTTGGCCACAGGAGGTCTCCCTGGCTCAGGCATTCAAATAGGTAGTAGCCAAATGTTTGGATAAAAGACATGGGTGTTGTATGTAGATGTCGGGGCTCTTTTTCCTTTCTTTTTTGCACATCCAGCCATGTATGGCTTAAAGCACCAATGGCTTTATAGAAGACAAACAAGGTGTGCATGGGAAAGGAGAGAGTGTTTGAAAATACTACCCAGTAGCCATCCTACCTAGAAAGCCTTTTCCAAGGTAGCATAGTAAATTATTAACAGCAGTGAAAGGCTGTGCAATTAAGTAGTCATGGAAACTATTTGGATTAATCTCCAAGTACTCTGATGCATTTCACCTCCCTCTTCCCCCTTTCCCCGCGCATTCTCATGTTGGAAATGGACGCCTTTCAATGACGCATGTGGGTACTGCTTAATGCTGCTTGCTTAGTAAGATCACGCTGGCTGCTGAGTGCCCTTGAGTGATGCAAGAGGGAGTAGTGGAGTGTCAAAGCAATTAACTACTCATGAACTCCGTGGAGGGCTCACCACCTGCTTGTATGCACCACTTTGTGTGAGGAAGAATTACTAACCCCATGCCCTAATAAACAGAGCCAGTGTCTTCAGAACACAGCAAGGGAATTTCCCTCCCTTATTTCCTTTGGTCCCTCTCTTTCTCAAGGATGAAGCCTGCAAGCAGCAGCAACGATGTGGCAATGGACACCTTAGATTTCGATCGCATGAAACAAGTGAGTTGGGGATTTTATCTGTCCACAGAATGCAGATGGGAGAGGTTTTTATTCATTGTCCAAGAAAAGCCATTTCTTGCTGTAAACAGGAACATAGGTGGCAGCTTTGTGCCAAGTCAGACATATTGCCCAGGATCATCCCCTCTGATTGGCAGCGACTCTGTGTGATCTTGGGCAGGTGTCTTTCTCCTCACCTGCGGCTCCCTGTTCTTGTTTAACTGAAGGCACCAGGGACTGAGCCTGAGGGATCAACCTTCTCCATGCTCAGCCACTGAGCTGTGGACCTTCTATAGAGACACTGATTTGCCTAGTTTTTAATGATATCACAGTCCATGAAATGAATGTCAGGCTGGCCAAGCAAAGAGGTCTGCACTCCAAGTGCCTATTTCAGTGCACAAGAAAGGCAATGAATGGGCAAGGTGGTGGAATTATATATAAATTAAGTTCTGCAAATATAATTTAAGCCATAATCTCTCTTACTGCTAAGACTGCATGGAGAACATGAGTCAGATCTCTTGGCTCATTAAGCTCCGTATTGTCTGTCTACACTGCCATAGGAACATAAGAGCCATGGCCCATCTAAGTCCAGCATCTTTTATCACAGAAGCCAACCAGTTGCCCCTGGGAAGCCCACAGGACCTGAGTGCAAGTGTACTCTCCCTTCCTGCCATTTCCAGCAACTTGTATTCAGAAGCATGCTGCCCCTGACAGTGGAGGCAGAGAATAGCCATCACGGCTAGCAGCCGTCGATAGCCTTATCCTCCATGAATGATTGGCAGCGGCTGTCCTGGGTTTCAAATAGGAGACAGTCACAGCCCTACGTGGAAATGCTGCAAATTGAACCTGGGACCGCCTGCATGCAAAGTACTTGCTCTACTGCTACGCTGTGGCCCTTTCCCAAAGGAAGGACTTGCAGCCCTGCCTCCTGAGAGGTCACTTTTGAATATTACAAAATTTGTTCATGAAAATACTAAATGCATGTAGCAGTTAGTATGCAATGCACGAGTACCGTGTCACACAAGTATTTTGCAGTAGGTACATACAAAAAAAGGCATGCTGTCTCCATACATGACTGTTACACTGGTATGTTTTCTACTATCCTGCATGTTTTCTCAGTTTAAAAAAGTGTAACATTAGAAGCGGCCCTGACTCTTGCTTCTGCTCCCAGATATATTGGCCTGTAGGAGGTGTCAGAGCTTTCTCTTCCAATGTGCTTGCAGAGTGTAATAGAAGTTCTGTTCCAAGAATAAGAAACTTTTGGCTCTCAAGATGTTGTTGGACCACAACTCACATCATCCCTGACCATTGACCAGGCTGACTGGGGCTGATGGAAGTAATTCAGTTACATTTGGAGTGTCATAGGTTGCCCTGTTCTATGCCAGAATATCCAGATTCTACGCCAACTCGGTCAAACTTCTTTTTACCATAATCAACTATGGAAAGTTTACTTAACTTCCACACCTTATTGCTTCAAGAACTCAGAGTTTTGAACAATTCTGCACATAGCAGATATGTACAGTGCTCTGTTAGAAGTTCCATTTAAACCAGCACAAAGGACTTTTTTTCCCCTTTCCCGTGTTGAAGAGGACATTTTAAATCAACTGACTACTGTTTTGTTTTGTCTTTCAATCTAGGAAATATTGGAGGAAGTTGTAAAAGAATTACACAAAGTAAAAGAAGAGATAATCGATGGTAAGAAGCAGGAAAAAATGCATTTCTAGTGTTGGCCTAAGATAAAAGTACCTCAAAGGTAATCTAATCTAACCCCTGCCAATGCAGGAAATCCACTACTACAGCATCCCTGCTAGGTGGCCATCCAGCCTCTGCTTATAACCATCACCTTCTGAGGCTGTCTGTTCCACTGTTGAACAGCTTGAGGAGATTCTGTCTGGTCCATGAGTTACACTACCAATTTTAACATGATCAGTAGTCTCCACCCAGGAGCATGAGTGTTTACTCTGTCATTTCCTGAGATGCCTTAGCTTAAATATGGGGTGTATGACTGGGGAGGGCAGCTATGCAAAGATGTATCACTGAACACCAGAGTCAGGATCATTCATACCATGATATTCCCGATCTCTATGTATGGATGTGAAAGTTGGACAGTGAAAAAAGCGGATAAGAGAAAAATCAGCTCATTTGAAATGTGGTGTTGGAGGAGAGCTTTGTGCATACCATGGACCGCGAAAAAGACAAATAATTGGGTGTTAGAACAAATTAAACCAGAACTATCACTAGAAGCTAAAATGATGAAACTGAGGGTAGCACATTTGGACACATAATGAGAAGACATGATTCATTAGAAAAGATAATAATGCTGGGAAAAACAGAAGGGAGTAGAAAAAGAGGAAGGCCATACCAGAGATGGATTGATTCCATAAAGGAAGCCACAGACCTGAACCTACAAGATCTGAACAGAGTGGTGCATGACAGATGCCATTGGAGGTCGCTGATTCATAGGGTCGCCATAAGTCGTAATCGACTTGAAGGCACATAACAACAACAAATGCGTGAGAGAGGGCAGAGCACATCTACTCTTGCACATCTCTATTACTTTTATTCCAATTTAGTTTTCA
Source organism: Rhineura floridana (assembly GCF_030035675.1). Taxonomy (NCBI): domain Eukaryota; kingdom Metazoa; phylum Chordata; class Lepidosauria; order Squamata; family Rhineuridae; genus Rhineura; species Rhineura floridana. The sequence goes on from NC_084481.1 coordinate 214,735,673, forward strand.
TGGCACTCCAGCCCACCCACCCACTTTCACATCCAATCCTGGGCATTGTAGTGGGAGTGGGAGTACTGAGAATTATCTTTTAGGAGAGTGATAGGCAATGTTGTGCCCTCCAGATATTGTGGACTACAGCTCCCAACATCCCTCATCACTGGCCATGCTGGCTGCGGCTGATGGGGAGTCCACATATGGAGTGCCGCACATTGGCTGTCTCTATATTAGGAATTTGTAGCCCAGCACCCAGAAAGAATTATTATTCCCAAGCCATGGAGCAGAAAATATGATTAAATCAGTTTAAATTCTGTGATATAGTTATTCCCCAGGACAACTAGGAGAAAGACACTTGGAATAGTCTTTTTCTCCAACTTGGTCTGAAATGTTTATGAATTCTGTGCCACAAAAAAATGCACTAGAACAGTTGAGCCTTCTGTCTGATGGTTCCCCACCCATGTTTGTGTTTGCTCAGGCCACTGCGTCAGCCCTGCCTTAAACACACAGCTGAAGCTCATTGTCAGTTGGGAGCCCCAGCAGAAAGAACACCTTGCCTTGCTCGAGGTATTGCTTCAATCAGGGGTGGCTTACCTATGGTCCTCCAGATGTCATTGGGCTCCAACTCCGATCAGCCCCAGCCAGCCTGGCCATTGATCAGGGATGATGAGAGTTGGAGTCCAACAACTTCTGGAGGGCCACATGTTAGCCACCCCTGGTTCGCAAGTTCTGGGGTATCCCCTCTGAACAGGACCCCTTGTCCAAACCTTGCCTCCTTTGCGCCCACACTAGTTTAATAGTATCTTGACTACACTACCCTTGTCTTGCTGCTGCTTCTGCCTTGGGGATCTAAATAAATTCCCAATATGTGGTCAGTGGTCTTTAGATTAGGCATGAGGTTGTGATGATGCATATCAGGGCTGGGGAACCTTTGGCCATGCAGATGTTGTTGGACTCCAATTCCCATCAGCCCCAGCCAGCACAGCCAGTGGTCAAGGATTATGAGAGTTGTAGTCCAGCAACATCTGGAGAGTCAAAGGTTCCCCATCCCTGATACATAATAGCCTTAATCACAAGCTTTGGTTTACTCCTTTTTTTCCCCCCAGCCATCAGGCAAGAGTTGAGTAGAATCAGCACAACATAATGTCCACAGAACCATCCTGAAGTCACAAAGGATATAAAAGGCAACTGGATTGTTTCTAAGCATCCCAAGATCATGTGAGAGGGTGAAAGAGGACACCTGGCACACCGTCTTTTGTTCTTAAATCCTTTTTATTAGCAGACTCAGCAGACTTTGAAGCTTGCTGCTGCCTTGGATTTGCTTCATTTAAAAAAAAAGAGAGAGAGAGAAAAGTCTTAAAATCTTTAAAAAGAAAATATTAAAATTTAAATTTCTGGATTTTTTAAAATTTCATCTGACAATGCACATCAGATTTGGTCAGCCTTTTTTGTATTTTGTATTTGCTTATTTAAATGTATGACATTTTTCTTTTTAGTATATAGTAGGTAAGGAAACACGTGAACCATTCGCTTTTACTAGATGACTTCGAGGTAATTTTACTGGTAGTCTGCAATGTAAATGAAGACCTCTTTGCCAACAGAACCTTATTTGTGGCATTGCCTGAGGGGGGCGGAAGCTGCTAGCTGTGAGGCAGCAAGTCCCTGGTCTCAGAGCTATCACAATATTAAAGCGGTACATCAGTGCATCACAATTATCTGTGTTCATATTGATAATAAACTGTTCATTGTCCATGCACCATTGATTGGGTTGTCTTTCATCTTTCTGCAGTAGACTTGGGACTACACTGAGTAACTTTATACTTATCAACATCAGGGATAGCCATATTGACCAACGATGGGTCACATTTGCTCCCCACTCCTCTGAAGCGAGTTGTGGCTAGTAGTCCCTGGTGGTGCAGGCAAACTTGAAATTGTTAAGAAATACAGATTTCACACGATGTTTATATCATTTGGATGTTGAGTGTAATATGCCAACTTTATTAAGAATTCAACCACTACCAGCCCCACACAGTCTGGACAATACAACAGTCCCTAATTTTACTGAAGTTGGTCCATGTTATCCAGGAGAATGATAATCTTATGCCATGTCTTCAGGGTACAGTGTGTATTCAGAATTATTATCCTGTCAACCAAGAGGTCTTCTGTATCTTTAAAAGTTGTGCAGGGGGAAGGGAGAATTCCACCTTGTGGTTTTTCCCATTACCATGTTGCAAGAACATCTGCACTTGGCTGACTTTCTCTTCTCCCAAAGATACAGGGTCAGTCTCAGGCCATGAACCTGGCAACCCTAGTGGTGATGCTTATGGTTGCTTTTTTGGTGAGGTGACATTACTGTGCCAGTATCATGCCATGAACAGAGCTCCAAATATTACTTTTAAAAAGCAATAAATTGCAATTACTGGTACATGGCCCCAAAAAGGAATAAATTACCATTACAATTACAATTGTTCTGAAAGGGATTACTTTCCGGTTACTCAAAAGTAATCACTATAATTAAAGCTAAGTTACTTTAACAAAAACCTAGAATGCCTGTAAGGTGCTGCTCCACACCTCAGTAGCCAAAAACAACATTAATAATAAACACAGAGAGAGAGGTAGCAGAATGACTCTTTTCATCCATAAAATAGCAGTGGTGATCTCTCCACTGAAAAGGGAGGCAGGAGCCACTGCTCAGATTTTTGTGCATTAAACAAAGTGCACCCTCCCACACAAACACACACTATCACCCAGCAGGTGTCATCTCTGTCACTCAACCACGTTCCAGACCCTGCCCTGCCACCAAGTAAGGCACAACCACCCAAGCAAACATTTTCCCCTGGGGTGCAAAAAAGTTAAAACACTGCAAATGCAGCAAAGTAGCTAGGGAGGGCAGCGGAGACCGCTTCGCATGCCAACTGCAAACAGTATTAACTCTCTCTCTCCCCCCCTTTCTCTCTCTCTCACACACACCACACACACACATGTTGTTTCTCAGCTCCACAGTTCTTTATCTCCATTCCACTGCTGCCTCCTCCTCCTTCATCCACGTCCTTGCCCTCCAGCTCCTTTCTCCCTCCACTCCATTCTTCTCCACCATCATCTATTTTTAAGCAGTCTTTTTCTCCTCTCCACCCCCTCTTGCTCTCCACCAACTCCCTCATCGCCTCCTAAACACCCAGAGAGCACGAGGCGCTGCACAGAAGCCCAGTTTGAGGCACATGATTTTCATCTACGAATCAGAGGAGCAGAAGACTTTTTCTGCTCCCTCCCTCCTCAGTAATGCCTGAAAGTAATGCTAGTACCTTCTGCATGCAAAGCGTGTGCTCTGTCACTAAGCTATGGCTTCTCCTCAGTTAGCCAGAGTTGTGTTTAAAACATACTGATAGTCAGTGCTGTTTTGGTTAAAAAAAAAAAGAGGTGTTGGTACTCATATCTTGATAACAGTGCTGTGGGTGCCAGCACAAAATGGCTGCCATGGATAGCACCAGAAACAGGTGCCAGTGCTCTGTACCAGTGAGTACTGTCACACACAAAAAGCCCTGCTAGTATTGATCCACCTTTAGGTCCGCAGTCCTAGATACACTACCCTGGGAGTAAATTCTATGAAATTCAGTTGGGTTTACTTCTGAACAGATACAAGATTGAATTGTAAGTCACAAAGCACAACTATTAAATAAGACAAGGAGACATCAGAGGTCACATCTAGCCAGATGGTACAGCCAAGATGTGTGCATTGCAATGCTAATGCACTTCCAAACATGCATCCACAGTGGCAAGGACCCCTGTAAACTCAGAAGTTCTGTTCAAGTATCACATGGAGAGAAACCTTTTCTCCATGAATGTCCAACAGCTCTCAGAGCTATTGCCCATCACCATAACTTCTCGTGATGAGCTCTCTCCTAACTGGTGACCTCCAGATGTTTTGGACTACAGTTAAAACCACCCCTTCCGTTGGCTGGGGCTGATGGGCGAGTTAGTCCAAATCATCTGGAGGGCACCAGGTTGGGGAAGGCTTCATTTGTTGGTTCTGAATTTATTGCCAAGCAGTGTCACTGGATGTTTTTTTATTACTGGAAAGAGAAAACCATTTTTTTTGCAGTTTCCATGTAATTCACAATGTTATAACCCTCTGTCATGTTTCTCCCTTACTACATTAATCCTCTTTTCCCCTAAACTAAAAAATATCTCCAGACTCTTGAGCCTTTTCGTATAGGATGGTCCCATCTCTTCTTCATTTGGGGTTACCCTTTCTTGCAAGATCAGGATCCACCCTCCGCAAACTAGCCCTCAGCTGTGAGACACACATCTTTCAACGGTTGCCTTCCCTAATATGATGCCTTCTGGATGCTGTTGGTCTACAGACCCCATCATCCCTGATCAATGACCAAACTGGCTGGGGCTGATGAGCATTGTAGTCCAAAATATCTGGAGGACATCAGTTGGAGGAAAGCCTGTTCAGTTGCATAGTAGATAAGAAAAAGAAAAAGCTCGTATTTTTATATTTAAAAAATAGTATAAAATTTAGTGTTTTCCAAATGGCTTCATTATAATATTTCTTTACATCTGGATTAGAGAAAATCCTTTTGAGAGCAGAAATATTACATCAGCTCTTCAATCCCCATCTGACAAGCTCTGTTCATAGGATATACTTTGTGTGTGTGTGTTTGTGTTTGGATGGGAGAGGTATACAGGAGACTAAGGTCCATTAAGCTTATAAAAAGAAAAGATAAGAGTCTATTGCGATTTTGATGCTAGCTTGCATATTCTCTTAACCCTTGAATAAGGGCCAATGGAGTCATCAAAAATGAAGTCCCAGAGAACTCGAACCCAAGACTGGTGCTGAGGTAGGGTGTCATAATATTCTGCTGCTATCTTCTTCACCTGCAAAGATCAAAAGGGACATTTTATCTAGTGTTCTTTTATCGGTGACATCTCGATCTACCTTAATAGAGGTACCTTAATATTATGCATATAATACAATTTATACCAAGAGTAAATCTAATGGATCAATGAAAGTGACCCAGATTACTTTGAATGTTCATTTTGAAGAGGATAACTTAAGTGCAATAAGTGAAATGTTTTTTCATGGTTCAGGCAAACTACCAGTGAGAGTGTCAGACTGGGACCTGGGAGACCAGGGTTCAAATCCCCGCTTGGCCATGAAGCTCACTGGGTGACCTTGGGCCAGTCACTTAGCCTAACCTACATCACAGGGTTGTTGTGAGGATCAAATTGGGAGGAGGAGAATCGTATTTGTACACAACCTTGAGCTCCTTGGAGGAAAGGTGGGCTATAAATGTAATAAAATAATATACCTTAGAATTCAAATCCCACTGCATTCGGTCAGGACCCAGGCAGGGGGGAGAAAAAGGGAACAAAAAGCCCAACCCCACCCTGAGGAGCTAGCAGGGCTTTGGTTGCGACAGAGCAACCCTCACAGAACCTCCTCCACCCCATGACAGGATTGCAGCCTGAAGTGAGCAAACCTCTGACTGAGCTGGGCCAGTCAAGTAGCTTAGAAGTTGATACTGGATTCAATGGGTTGCACCCAGTGCTTGTTCTCCTCACAGCAGCCCCCTTGAAATGAATGGACCTAAGTTAGCCATGTCTATTAATTTCAATGGGTCTGCTCTGAGTAGGTCTAGCATTGAATACCACCCCATAGAACTAGCATTGTCTGCTATAGTTCTGTTTTCTAGCCTGGGAATAGCTAATGGGCAGCTTGTAGGCCAGTTCTGTTCCTCCACCGAGCAATTAAAGTGTGCTAGAAACAAGTGGCTCACTGGCTCATGTGTAAGGGAAAAGAGACAATGAGTCTGTCTTAGTACATTGCTATGGAGGCATAATTGGAGACAACAGAAGTCCACTGCCAAGTTATGTCTTGGGGCTTTTCAGGAAGCACATTTAATGTTTTTTACCCCCAACAGAGTGTTGAGCTCATACCATCCAATTGCATATGGCCTATACCTAAGCCCTTTCAGTTAGGAGGCGCCAACTTAATTATTGATCCTTGCCATCCGGGAGAGGGGGTAGGGTCAAATCAGTCTGGCCCCCAAAATGCAGTCTAGAGAACTGAGTGGCCCAGCCATGCCCTAGATTTTAAAGACGTGGTGCTTTCAAACAGCCCACCTGCAAGCAGATTTCATTATGCCAATATTTACCTTGAACAGCATGAGCACAATTTAACAGCCAGCGCTAAGATTCAGGGCATTGACCTCCCATCAGCCACTGCTTCTGTCCTCCTCACTCTCAGCACGTAACAGATTTTTAACCTTCACTTGAAAGCTCTGGGTTAATTGGAGTTAAAATGTAAGCCAAAGTTGCCGGAATCTGTGACTATCCCTAGGGAGTAATGCAACTAGCCAGATTCGCACTGTGTTTTGCTGCTGATCTAACCCTAACCCCGTCCTCCCCAACCTGGTGCTCTCCAGATGTCTTGGACTATAACTCACATCATCTCTGACCTTTGGCCATGGTGACTGGGGCTGATGTGAGTTGTAGTCCAAGACATCTGGAGAGCACCAGGTTGGGGAGGACAGGGTTAGGGTTAGATCAGCAGCAAAACACAGTGCGAATCTGGCTAGTTGCATTACTCCCTAGGGATAGTCACAGATTCCGGCAACTTTGGCTTACATTTTAACTCCAATTAACCCAGAGCTTTCAAATGAAGGTCAAAAATCTGTTACGTGCTGAGAGTGAGGAGGACAGAAGCAGTGGCTGATGGGAGGTCAATGCCCTGAATCTTAGCGCTGGCTGTTAAATTGTGCTCATGCTGTTCAAGGTAAATATTGGCATAATGAAATCTGCTTGCAGGTGGGCTGTTTGAAAGCACCACGTCTTTAAAATCTAGGGCATGGCTGGGCCACTCAGTTCTCTAGACTGCATTTTGGGGGCCAGACTGATTTGACTGATTTAACCCCGTCCTCCCCAACCTGGTGCTCTCCAGATGTCTTGGACTATAACTCACATCATCTCTGACCTTTGGCCATGGTGACTGGGGCTGATGTGAGTTGTAGTCCAAAACAACTGCAGGGCACCAAGTTGGGAAAGGCTGTCCCAGATCGTCTAACTGCAGTCAGGCACAGTTACAGCTTCTCTTCCTTAATCCCACATACCCTGTGGCTCAGAGAAAGAGTGTGTGCAAGCCGACCGAAAGGGGGAGGGAGCATCGGTCTGCCTGCCTGCCTGTTCACCCTATTTCTCTAGGCCTTGCAGAATGGCAGCGATCAGAGGAAACTGCCTCATACCGGGTCAGACCATTGGCCCATCTCATTCTGTATTGCCTACACTGACTGGCAGCAGCTCTCCAGGGTTTCAGAACAGGGCTCTCTCCCAGCTGGAGATGCCAGGGATTGAATCTGGGGCCTTCTGCATGCAAAGCAGATGCTCTGCCACTGAGCTACGGCCCTTTCCCTTCCGTGAACAGCAACTACTGTTGCCCCCCTTCCTCTTCATGGTTGCTAGACAGGCCCATGGCTGGGCAGCCACCTAGGCCCACTGCTGCCTGGAGCCCCCACCCCCATGAGCCATACTGACTTTGGACCCTTGACCTGAACCACCAAGAGGGCCTCCCCCTGCCTAACATAAGGCATGAGATCACTGATACTAGGGGAGGCAATATTTTGGCTGTTAATGGTGGAGCCGTGTGTGTGTGTGTGTCTGTGTGTGTGTGTGTGTGAGAGAGAGAGAGAGAGAGAGAGAGAGTTGGATAGCTCCCTGATCATGTCAATCTAGTGTGCTTGTTCGAGGAAATGACAAACTGAATGTCATTCTGTGTACAGTTCCAGCTGCAGAACTGGGAGCAGAGAACAGAACGCAGAAAAGAGCAAACTAAAATTATCAAGGGCATCAGAGCACTTCCCCCCCCCCAAGTGAGAAGCTTTGGTGGGGTTTTTTATAGCTTAGGGAGAAATACTAAGGTGGAGAGGGACAGAATAAAGATAACATGAATCATGTGTTACTGAGAGAGAAGCCAGTGAGGTAGTGGGCTCTCCGACACTGGAGGCATTCAAGAGGCAGCTGGACAGCCATCCAGCTTTGATTTGGATTCCTGCATTGAACAGGGGGTTGGACTCAATGGCCTTATAGGCCCCTTCCAACTCTACTATGAGATTTCTCCTCATAAACAGAGAGCTCAGGATCATGCCATGAAGCAGACTGGCAGTAGGCTCAGGACAGGCAAAAGGAAGGACTTGTGCATTTGCCATTCCTTCTAGTCTGTGCCCAGGCTGTCAGTGCCATGGCTTATATAGTCAAATTGGTACCACCCAAGAGAGAAAGAGAGAGAGAAGGTTGTGTGTGTGTGTGTGTGGGGGGGAGACTACAAAATTCGCAGAAGTAGAAAAATCTGGAAAGAAGGGAGCTCAGAAAAAATGTCCTGTGTGGACTGCACATATTCAGTGGTCACAGAAGGCTGGCTGATGGTTGAGAAGGCAGAGAGACAATGTAGGATATGGAATTCTGAACAAGGAATATTTTAAACTACTACATTTCTATGTACACCCAGCATATTTTGAGATTATTGGAAAAGAGACTTCCCATCACTGTATTGTGCATGTATGACTTTTTAAAGATCTGCCTATTTCATAGAATAACTTAACAATACCTAAAAATCGAATTAGTAGCAAGAGTGGTAACATTCTGCAAACGCTACACAGAATACGGACAGATCAGAAGGGCTTGGGACACCTGTATGGGTAAGAGAACATCCAAACAACAAAACCCATGAAGATAAAGGTGGCCAGTACTGAGTATTGGGAGACAAGAACATAAGATCAGGCCAGAGGCCCATCTAGTCCAACATCCTGTTCTTAGAGTAGCTAGCCAGATGCCTCAGGGAAGCCAGCAAAGAGGACCTGAATGCAAGAGCACTCTCTTAACTTGTGATTCCCAGCAGCTGGAATTCAGAAGCATACTGCCTCCAACCATGGAGGGAGAGCATAGCCATCATGGTTAGCAGCCACTGATAACTCACCCTCCATGAACTTGTCTAATCCTCTTTTAAAGCTCTTGGTGAGAGCAAATTCCATAGTTTAATGAGGATAGGATGGGGAGGGATGCTAACTGATTTCAAAGGTTGTGAGAAGCCCTGAGTAGGTGTTTCGTCTATATACAAAATGAATACAAAGAGTTCAGGATCAACCCATCCCCAACCACCACCCTATTAATAAATAAGGATAAGAATAATATTCCTCTTGTATGTCAAAATGGGTTGGTCCTGAGCCAATCTAGGGCTGACCCAGACTGGATCTGGGCCCCAGATCAATTTGGGGGCAAGCCCTAATGTTTAAAACCCTAATTAAACATGCAGTTGGGACGGGGCAGGGAAGGAGATGCTGCGTTCAATCCTGCAGAGAATACGCTGAACCTTTTGCTCACCAGCCAGTAGGCGGAGAGTTCAATCCTGTTGGGTGCTCCTTCACCAAGGTGTTGCGTACAGGTCTCTCCCTCTCTCCACCACCCAACTGCCCCATCTTTTCACAGTCTGGGGTCATCCGGGACTGTCTCAACCCAAACTAGCCAAAGCCCAGATCAGTCCTAACTGGGCCAATTCAGTTCAGGATCTGGGCTTTGCAGAGCTTGGAAGTAACTATTTACAAAAAAATAAATTGCTTGTAATGTATTACTTTTTTGAGGAATAAGTGGGTAATTTTTTTCACATTTTGATTGTAATAGAACGAGGAGTAATTTTACTTCTTTTGAGGAGTAACTGTCATGTTTCCAGCATTACTTTTAGACATTACTTGGGGGGAGCAGGGGAAGTCTGCGTCTTTGATTTGTGGATGAAAATAATGTGCCTCAAACTGGGCTTCTGGGCTCTTCCCTCGCACTCTGTGGGTGTTTAGGGGGTGATGAGGAATGAAGCGGATAGTGGGAGGGGGTGGAGAGGAGAAAACATTTGTTTAAAAAATAGACAGTGGTGAAGAAGAATGGAGTGGAGGAAGAAAAGAGCTGGAGGGCAAGGAGGTAGATGAAGGAGAAGGAGACAGCAGCGGAATGGACATAAAGAACTGTGGAAGTGAGAGGCAACAAAGTGTGTGTCTTTGTGTGTCTTAATACTGCATTTGCACTTGGTGCACGAAGCAGCCTCCGCCACCCTCCCTGGCTACTTTGCTGCATTTGCAGTGTTTTAACTTTTTTGTACCCAGGAAAAAGTGCTTGCTTGGGTGGGTGTGCCTTAGTTGGGGGCAGTTTCCAGGAGATGGTTGAGTGAGCGACATGATGCTTGCTGGCTGGCTGAGTGTGTGTGTGTGTTACATCTGGTTTAACGCACAAAAATCAGAGTGGTGGCCTCTCCCCCGCCTCCCTTACCAGTGGAGAGACCACCACTGCTATCTTTTGCATAAAAATAATTATTCTGCTACCTTTCTCTCTCTCTGTGTTTATTTTTAATGTTGTTTTAGGCTACTTAGGTGTGCTGCAGCCAAAGCCAGCATCTTGCAGGCAGTCTAATTTTTTTTTTTAAGTAACAACTTTATTTGTAGTGATTACGTTTGAGTAACGGTAAAGCAATCAATTCCTTACAGAACAATTGTAATTGTAATGGTAATTTATTCCTTTTTGGGGCCATGTAATTGCAATTTATTCCTTTTTAAAAGTAATCTTCCAAGATCTGGGGCTTTGGTTGGATTGGTCCCACAGCCCTAATGCATGTTACCATCTAATGAGACTGTGACGTCCTTCCCCTGGCACCACCTGTGACACTCTCACCCGTGGCTACCAGCAGTCAGGATCATCATGTTTATTTTTACCTCTCTCTGCTCTAGCACAGCTCTCAAAAGATCCCCGTGCTAGGCCACACTACCCAACACTCTGTGTATCCAGTATAGCCTCTAGACTGTGCCTTAGTCTCTTCCTGGCTATTTTGATACCTTGTGTCTGTGTGTTTAAGTAATTCCCAACCCCCCTGAAGCCTCTTGCCTATGAAGCTCACAGCTCTGGGTTGCTCTATGGTACTGAATGCTGATACAATATCTCCTCCTTTACCGCTGCCACCATTAGATACAATTTCTTTTCCAGCCTTGGTTACCCTGCCTTCCCCCCTGGTCTGTACACTCCAGCTAAGGAATCAGGCTTTTAAGTAAACCAAGAAAATGTTTATTGTTCACACTAGGAATAACAAGATTACTTAAATATTTTGTTGACAAGCGTATGGTTTCATATATGATTCTCTTATGTTCTTAATTCTTAATATATGCCTCAGAACTCCTAATCCAATCTCTCAACAGACACCTTCTCTCTACAACAACCTTCAACACCCACCACCTTCAACCAACCCACCTCTCAACAACTCCCCCGACTCAACTGTCATCCTCTCATTTATACCGTCAGCCATTCAAACACACAGCCAATCATCATCCCGCATCATAGAGCCCATGTACTCCCCCTTCTCACTCACTCCACTTACCATATTTCCTATAATAAACCTGCACTTACCATATTTCTCAACAACTCCCTCGACTCAAGTACAGCCCATGTACTCCCCCTTCTCACTCACTCCACTTACCATATTTCCTATAATAAACCTGCACTTACCATATCTCAACAACTCCCCCGACTCAACTGTCATCCTCTCATTTATACCATCAGTCATTCAAACACACAGCCAGTCATCATCCAGCATTATACAGCCCATGTACTCCCCCTTCTCACTCACTCCACTTACCATATTTCCTATAATAAACCTGCACTTACCATATTTACATTAACATACAGGAACATCACAGAGACGCCCTCCCACAAGGTCTAAAATTACCTAACTGCACCACTACCTCTGGTTTCAGGATGGGGAGTGTTAGAATGACATTGCTTTAATAATGATACACAATCCAGCTTCTTTAAGGATCGAATGCTAGGGCTTACCATTGGCAGCTTACATCCCGGAATGCTGGGGAAATCGTGGTGCTCCATATGATAACCAACGTTAAAGGTGAGCCAGTTGAGGGGTCCATAGTACGAATAAGTTTCATATCCTTTCATGAACATATAATGTTCTGCTATGAAGTGCCCAGAAATAGGATGCAAACCCATGCTAAGCAGCGTTCCCGCAATTAAATAAACAACAGGCTTCAAACCCCACAGGTAGTAGATCATCAAGTCGACAGAGAACTGGGCCAATGCATTGAATATTTCCATCTCGGTAATGGTTTTGGGGTTGACATACAACGGTCTCAGGCCATAAAGAAGGGGCTGGAAGATCAGCCAGATCAGCTTCCGAAAGGGAGTACAGAAGAACCAGCCCTCAAAGTCAGTGGGGATGTCCACATCCAAAGTGTGTCCACCAAGATAACGATGGTGGTCGATGTGATACTTCTTGAAGGAGGCGGAGTAGGGAAGTCCAATGGGCAAGTTGGCAAAGACTGCAAACCACCGATTCCACTTGGCTTGCTTGTTGCCAAAGGCAACGTTGTGAGAGATGTCATGGATCGCTAGTGTCATGGAGTGGTTGATGCAGCCCCCAAAACCATAGGCCCAGAAGAACACCCACTTCCAGGAAAGGTTTCTCACCAGATAGCAGGCCAGAAGCTGGGTGAAAACCATTCCTGTCACAATCCATTTTAAATAGGGATTGGGTCCCATCAGAGACTTGATGGCTGGGTACTTTGCTGATGAGGAAAAGAAATGTTTGGTTATATACAGTCAGAACTGGCTAGCATCCATTCAGATAACTGTGATCTATGAAGCCATCTAGTCCAATCTCTCCAACCCTAACAATCAGGCCATCCAGCCCACATCAACTAGACCTCAATGCATCATAAGCAAAGAAAAGATGTACTGCAAGGTAATTAACTTCCTCACTGGGGAAGAGCCATAGGGGTGTGGTAGGGTGTCTGCATGCAGGAGGTCCCATGTTCAATCTCCAGCATCTCCAGGTGGGCTTGCAAAAATCTCTCACCTGAAAACCTTGAGAGCCTCTGCTAGTCAGTGTAGACGATACTGAGTGAGATGGAACAATGGTCTGATTCAGTATAAAACACCTTCCTACATTTCTATGCTCCAAGCAAAACTTGTGAAAACTCCCATCCACCTCACTTAGAGGGGTAGAACATAGGAAGTGAGTCAGATCATTGGTCGAGCTAGTCCAGTATCACGTACACTGACTGGCTGCAGCTTTCCAGATTTTCAGACAAGACATTCCTAGCCCTATCTAGAGATGACAGGGACTAAACCTGTGATCTTTTGCATGCCAAGCAGATGCTCTGCCACTAACCTATGGGGAGTGGCTGAAAATTGTCTAGACTACTTACGTCCCACCTTTCTTTCATTTCATGGATCTCAAGGTGGAAAACACTATTTTATTTTATTAAATTTATATCCCGCCCTTCACACTAAAAACATATTTCAAACAAAACAAATTAAAAACATCTTTTAAACAATCTTTTTAAAGCACCTTAAAAACAATTCCAACACAGATGCAGACTAGGATAAGGTCTCTACTTAAAAGGCTTCTTGAAAAAGAAAAGTGTTCAGTAGGTGCCGAAAAGATAAGAGATGGAGCCTGTCTAATATTTATTTAAGGTGAGGAAATTCCAAAGGGTGATGCCACAATTCTAAAGGTCCACTTCCTATGTTGGGCAGAGTGGAACTCCCAATAAGATGGTATCTGCAGGAGACCTCACCTGCAGAGCGCAATGACTGACTAGGTATATAAGGGGTAAGATAATCTTTCAAGTATCCTGATCTCAAGCTGTATAGGGCTTTGTACACCAAAACCAGCACGTGGTATTCTCAGATGGTCACCCATCCAGGCACTGACCAAATTCTTGCTTAGCTTCAGCAAGGTAGTTGCCTTATGTGCCTTCAGAACATATCCAGGCAGCCTTTTAGCCAAAGACTGATATTAAGTTTATCCATTTGACCTTGCACATAATTCTAACCCTACTCAGAGACAGATCCCCATGTTTATCATTCTGCTTTCAAGAGGAAATGGCAAACATTTAGAAGTCATAGCAGACTTTGATAGTGGCAGGAATTCGCGCTCAGCTATTAGTACATCAAGCAGGAACCACCACCTGGCCAGAGGATCTATATATATTATTCTCCACTTTGTCCTCTTCCTACCTCATTGGCCCAATGCTCTCGTTCAGAGCCCGACACCTTCCCATCGCTGTTCAGTGTTAGTTGGACTGGACTCCTAAAGCTGGGTTAAAACAATTATTAACAAGAAGTTAATAATTTTATGATTTGTGATGAACTAGCCTTGGCCAGTTTTGCCAAGCACACTTAAAGAACATAAGAAGAGCCTGCTGGATCAGGCCAGTGGCCCATCTAGTCCAGCATCCTGTTCTCACAGTGGCCAACCAGGTGCCTGGGGGAAGCCCGCAAGCAGGACCCGAGTGCAAGAACACTCTCCCCTCCTGAGGCTTCCGGCAACTGGTTTTCAGAAGCATGCTGCCTCTGACTAGGGTGGCACAGCACAGCCATCATGGCTAGTAGCCATTGATAGCCCTGTCCTCCATGAATTTGTCTAATCTTCTTTTAAAGCCGTCCAAGCTGGTGGCCATTACTGCATCTTGTGGGAGCAAATTCCATAGTTTAACTATGCGCTGAGTAAAGAAGTACTTCCTTTTGTCTGTCCTGAATCTTCCAACATTCAGCTTCTTTGAATGTCCACGAGTTCTAGTATTATGAGAGAGGGAGAAGAACTTTTCTCTATCCACTTTCTCAATGCCATGCATAATTTTATACACTTCTATCATGTCTCCTCTGACCCGCCTTTTCTCTAAACTAAAAAGCCCCAAATGCTGCAACCTTTCCTCATAAGGGAGTCGCTCCATCCCCTTGATCATTCTGGTTGCCCTCTTCTGAACCTTTTCCAACTCTATAATATCCTTTTTGAGATGAGGCGACCAGAACTGTACACAGTATTCCAAATGCGGCTGCACCATAGATTTATACAACGGCATTATGATATTGGCTGTTTTATTTTCAATACCTTTCCTAATTATCGCTAGCATGGAATTTGCCTTTTTCACAGCTGCCGCACACTGGGTCGACATTTTCATCGTGCTGTCCACTACAACCCCGAGGTCTCTCTCCTGGTCGGTCACTGCCAGTTCAGACCCCATGAGCGTATATGTGAAATTCAGATTTTTTGCTCCAATATGCATAATTTTACACTTGTTTATATTGAATTGCATTTGCCGTTTTTCTGCCCATTCACTCAGTTTGGAGAGGTCTTTTTGGAGCTCTTCACAATCCCTTTTTGTTTTAACAACCCTGAACAATTTAGTGTCATCAGCAAACTTGGCCACTTCATTGCTCACTCCTAATTCTAGGTCATTAATGAACAAGTTGAAAAGTACAGGTCCCAATACCAATCCTTGAGGGACTCCACTTTCTACAGCCCTCCATTGGGAGAACTGTCCGTTTATTCCTACTCTCTGCTTTCTGCTTCTTAACCAATTTCTTATCCACAAGAGGACCTCTCCTCTTATTCCATGACTGCTAAGCTTCCTCAGAAGTCTTTGGTGAGGTACCTTGTCAAACGCTTTTTGAAAGTCTAAGTACACTATGTCCACTGGATCACCTCTATCTATATGCTTGTTGACACTCTCAAAGAATTCTAATAGGTTACTGAGACAGGACTTTCCCTTGCAGAAGCCATGCTGGCTCTGCTTCAGCAAGGCTTGTTCTTCTATGTGCTTAGTTAATCTAGCTTTAATAATACTTTCTACCAGTTTTCCGGGGACAGAAGTTAAGCTAACTGGCCTGTAATTTCCAGGATCCCCTCTGGATCCCTTTTTGAAGATTGGCGTTACATTTGCCACTTTCCAGTCCTCAGGCACGGAGGAGGACCCAAGGGACAAGTTACATATTTTAGTTAGCAGATCAGCAATTTCACATTTGAGTTCTTTGAGAACTCTCGGGTGGATGTCATCCGGGCCCGGTGATTTGTCAGTTTTTATATTGTCCATTAAGCTTAGAACTTCCTCTCTCGTTACCACTATTTGTCTCAGTTCCTCAGAATCCCTTCCTGCAAATGTTAGTTCAGGTTCAGGGATCTGCCCTATATCTTCCACTGTGAAGACAGATGCAAAGAATTCATTTAGCTTCTCTGCAATCTCCTTATCGTTCTTTAGTACACCTTTGACTTCCTTATCATCCAAGGGTCCAATAGTCTCCCTAGATGGTCTCCTGCTTTGAATGTATTTATAGAATTTTTTGTTGTTGGTTTTTATGTTCTTAGCGATGTGCTCCTCAAATTCTTTTTTAGCATCCCTTGTTGTCTACTTGCATTTCTTTTGCCAGAGTTTGTGTTCTTTTTTATTTTCTTCATTTGGACAAGACTTCCATTTTTTGAAGGAAGACTTTTTGCCTCTAAGAGCTTCCTTGACTTTGCTCGTTAACCATGCTGGCATCTTCTTGGCCCTGGCGGTACCTTTTCTGATCTGCGGTATGCACTCCAGTTGAGCTTCTAATATAGTGTTTTTAAACAACTTCCAAGCATTTTCGAGTGATGTGACCCTCTGGACTTTGTTTTTCAGCTTTCTTTTTACCAATCCCCTCATTTTTGTGAAGTTTCCTCTTTTGAAGTCAAATGTGACCGTGTTGGATTTTCTTGGCAATTGGCCAGTTACATGTATGTTTAATTTAATAGCACTGTGGTCACTGCTCCCAATCGGTTCAACAACACTTACATCTCGCACCAGGTCCCGGTCCCCACTGAGGATTAAGTCCAGGGTTGCTGTCCCTCTGGTCGGTTCCATGACCAACTGGTCTAGGGAATAGTCATTTAGAATATCTAGAAACTTTGCTTCTTTGTCATGACTGGAACACATATGCAGCCAGTCTATGTCCGGGTAGTTGAAGTCACCCATTACTACCACATTTCCTAGTTTGGATGCTTCCTCAATTTCATATCTCATCTCAAGGTCTCCCTGAGCATTTTGATCAGGGGGACGATAGATCGTTCCCAGTATTAAGTCCCTCCTGGGGCATGGTATCACCACCCACAACGATTCTGTGGAGGAGTCTGCCTCTTTTGGGGTTTCGAGCTTGCTGGATTCAATGCCTTCTTTCACGTATAGAGCGACTCCGCCACCAATACGTCCTTCTCTGTCCTTCCGATATAGTTTATATCCAGGGATAACCGTATCCCACTGGTTTTCTCCATTCCACCAGGTCTCCGTTATGCTCACTATATCAATGCTCTCCTCTAAGACCAAGCACTCCAGTTCTCCCATCTTGGTTCGGAGGCTCCTAGCATTAGCGTACAGGCACTTGTAAGCAGTGTCTCTCTTCAAGTGTCTTTGGCACTTGTGGTTAGGCCTGTGGTAATTTTGCTCTTCTGAATTTATATCCTGTGCCCCTGCTCTCACAATGCCTACTTCTAGGCCTACCCCTTTTAAAATTTCATCATTTCTTTGGTTTTTATCCCAGGGGGGAGGTTTATTCTGAACCGGACCTTTCTCAGCTCCTGTCGGGTTTCCCCCCTCAGTCAGTTTAAAAGCTGCTCTGCCACCTTTTTAATTTTAAGTGCCAGCAGTCTGGTTCCATTCTGGTTCAAGTGGAGCCCGTCCCTTTTGTACAGGCCCGGCTTGTCCCAAAATGTTCCCCAGTGCCTAACAAATCCAAACCCTTCCACCCGACACCATCGTCTCATCCACGCATTGAGACTGCAAAGCTGGGCCTGTCTGGCTGGTCCTGCGCGTGGAACCGGTAGCATTTCAGAGAAAGCCACCTTGGAGGTCCTGGCTTTCAGCATCCTACCTAGCAACCTAAATTTTGCTTCCAGGACCTCACGGCTTTAACATCACCTTTCAAAAGCAGAATTTGGGAAACCTTGTAGAACCTGGTTCGGAGTCACCACAGAATCTATGGAGCATGGCAATGTCGCTAACAGGCAGACAAGATCTGAGGTTATTTTAAATCAGGGGCAGCCCTCCAGAGGTTATTGGATTCCAATTCCCATCAGCTCCAGCCAGCATGGCCAATGATGAGGGATGATGGGAGCTGTAGTCCAACCACATCTGGAGGGCCACAGCTTCCTCAGCCCTGTTTTAAGTTGTGCATTATAAAGGAGGATAATTCATGACACATCTTTTAACTTTGGAATGATCAGCACTGCGCTGTCTACAGGTGCACAAAGGGCAGAGAAGAGGTGTGCTTTCATAGTACACTAGAGATCTAACCACAACTGTGACAAATCCACAAGTACCTAAGAGTGGTGTAGGCCCTTGAAGCTGTGGCTGCTGTCATCACAAGGAACAAAGGAAGGAGCTTCTGAGAACCTGCTGTGCAAGGTTGTCTCACTAAGAAGGTTGTAATATGTATTCTATAAATAAAAATCACTCCTGGAAACACTCCAATGTTTTTTTTAAGGATTCCCATTAATTAATTTTGAATTAATTAATTGCATTATGTCTCCGGAAACAGCATTCTCTGTCCTAAGGGACTTACAGCAAAATGTCTCACCTTTCTTTCACAGAACTCAAATGCCAGTGAAATGTGGTTAATTCCAGAGGGGAAGATATGTTAACCAGCAGCAAATTCCATCTCAGCAATGGTTGAATCTAGTCTTACCCTTTTATGTGCAGAAGGGACCAAGATCCAGCTGAGCCTCCCAGTTGGGAAAGCAGGCAGGTCTCACCCATTCCCCTTTTCCTCTGCAGCTCCCCATGCCACCTCCCAAAACTTTCCAGAGGGTTCGCCTACCCCCCCAGAACAAATGGTGTGGGAACATACAGGGCTGCAGGGGAAAGGAGGAATTTGCAAAAAGCTTTTTTCTCCCCTCTCATCTCCTGACATCTGCTCTAGGAATCCACTCTCGGGAAATCTGGATCCAACCCAGACTGCCTTGTGGCACCTTAAGGCCTAACCATTGTTTTTTAACTTCTATGGGGCAGAGTGTGCTTCATCAACAATGGGTGGCTTAGTCAGTGGGCCTCCAGACCGGTGGATTTATATGCTGGGCCATGTCCCCTCATTCCATGTTATTAGTTGTTCTGAGATCCTTCCCCAAATGTTACTGTATTATTACTGTCTGGAAGGGTACTTTTGCACTACAGCACAACAAAAGGAGGACAAAAAACAAAACAAAAACAACCCAGAAACATTTATGGTATAAACAGTTACAAGACATGAACTGACCAGAAACCAAGCAATTAACTTGGCACGATACTTTTGCTGGCACAAACACTATTGAAGGCAGAATCACATATAACCACCCCAATACCATCATGAGCACAAATCATCATGAAGGCACAATTCTTTAAAAAAGGAGGTGCCCTTTATTATTATTATTATTATACAATAAAAACAATACAATTTACAAAAATTAAATTAAATAACATGACATTATTATCGGCACCGCCAAGAAAGAGGAGGTAGTGTTAGCAGGGGCGGCAGCTCCCGAGAGGCAGAAGGGCGACAGGCGTTTGTTACAGCATAATCAATTTACCTCTGGCCTCTCTCCTTGACCTTGCAGTATCGGAAGCAGAGGGTTAAATGTGCACCTAGATTCAAATCTTTCCTCTGCCATGGATTTGTGTGCCTTTGTGCCAGCCACATATATTACGTTAATGATCTACCTCACAGGGCTGTTGTGAGGTGCAGGCAAGACTTTCGTGTGTGTTTTTTAAAAAATTGTAACTTAAAATTATACATTAGTTAGCTAGGTTAGTGCCCTATTTGGGGTGGGGAATCGGAACTACACGTCAGTGCAGTTTCTCTTTTCTTTTAATCAGATAACTTTATCCAATAAAATAATTGTGCAGCTACACTGATGTAGCTTATCTGGCAAAGCAACTGTGAGTTCAGGATGAAAAGAGAACGAGTTTAGAGGAGTTGTTTAACCATTTCCTTCCCAGCCATTTCATTGCTCAAAATTCACACATGCAGATAGCAGCAATTCTTTCGGAGAAAGCAGTTGAAGGGAGAACAGCAGCTGCAGGAGGCAATACCAACCTGCCCTTGTCTTAAGATCTTCTGCAGAGGCCCCTCTGCAAGTACGATTTCCCCCCACAGACCTATGTTATGTAGTCACAAGAGAGAGGGACTTTTCAATGGTAGCACCCAACCTTTGGAAAGTCCTCCCCAAGGAGACATATCTGGTGCCAGCATTACAATTGCCACTCTGAGCTTCTTTGGAAGGAAGGGAAGGGGACGGAGATCTAAATCATTGCCATCATCATAGGACCTTCCTTTTGCTTCAAGTATTTTAACTTTAATTTTAAGCCTGAACTGTTTTTCCACCTAGTCCTTAATTTTATGCTTTTCCATCTGTCTTTTATTGTTTGTTAATATCACATTTGTATGTTGTGGGAATTGTTTTCGCTCTTTTGTTCGGTGCCCTGTAATCATTCTGATGAAAGGTGGTTAAGGAATATTTTCAAGTAAGACATTTTGATGGGAAAGGGGAGAGTTAAGCAACCCCTTTTGACTCCCCCTGCCTTTGAAGCTACCTGCGTTGAAGCCCTGGGGCTGGATGGGAGACAGTCCTGTAAAAATTTCAGGCTGATGTGCTGCACAGTGATGGAAAAAAGAAAAACAACAACTTGGCCTGGTCTCCCTCTAGTGGTACCTAAGAGAACAGAGGAGAAAACTTCAAGAACTCTCTGTACCTTTCATGTCAGGGTAGAAACACACTCACTGCTTTGTTGGCTTCAGTGCATTTTCACCTCTCTTCTGAAAATGGGGACACATGACGGATATCACATCCCACCCCTTTTTAGTGTAAAACTTGGTGGGAGCAGCTTAAGTGTGTGGTTGATTTTAATCAGCTTTAGAGAGATTTCACAATTGATCAGCAGATCAACCCATTCCCCCTCCAGGTGTGGCTAATGGAAATGCTTTGCTGTAGGCAACTAGTGTATTCACAGCCTAATTTTCAGCATGAAAATAAGCCTTTCACTTGTCCTTCTATTGCCTGTGTTTGCAATAAGCCTCCCTGAAGCTCAGGCCTGGTGCCAGTGAGCAGCCAGATTGGGCACTTGCAGAGGCCCCCTGTAGCCCAGAAGAGCATCTCAGGGGGCCCTCCTTCAGCTGGGAGAGTGGAGCTCTCGCTCCGTGATATGTTTCAGCATCATCATGGGGCCCAGCAACTCAACACTGCCATGGATTGTGGAATGGGAGCTCCACACACTCAGGAAACACCGCCCATGCAGGCAGCGGGGGCTTAAATAAGCCTGCCCAGCCCACTTACCTCTTGCATTGCTATATCAGCACACTAGTGTGCTGTGTGCACATTCCTGCCATCACCCTAAAGGGTTGACACACACACCCATCTTGGGAAATGCTAGGCGTGGTGTGCAGTACACTACCATGCTGATGCAGCCATGTGGGAGGTAGATGGGGTGGGTGTATTTAAGCCCACACCACTTGCATTAGGAGGAAGGGCCTGGCAACCAAGAGGTCTTCTGTATCTTTAAAATTTGTGCAGGGGGAAGGGAGAATTCCACCTTGTGGTTTGTCTCATTATCCCAGTGTTGCAAGAACACCTGCACTTGGCTGACTTTCTCTTCTCTTAAAGATACAGGCCATGAACCTGGCAACCCTACTCCCAGGGTATAGGGCCCCACACAGTGCAGCTTCTATATTAGAGAAACCTCTTTGGCATGGCTGGATTCCAGGTTACTAAAGTGAGATACAGGGCTGACCCAAGACATTTTGGCTGCCTGAGGCAAAGGACAAGATGGCACCTCTGCCTCCATTCCATGCACAGAAGCCAACTAGAGTGGCAGCTGAATCTTAGGCCCAATCCACATTGTATTTTTAAAGTTGTATTCTGTTACATGGCTTCTCCCAAAGAATCCTAGGAAATGTAGCTTGTGAAGGGTGCTGAGTGTTGTTAGGAGACCCCCTTTTCCCCTCAGAGCTACAGTAACAACCTCTTCCCAAGGAACTCTGGGAATTATAGCTCTGTGAGGGGAACAGGGGTCTTCTCATAACTCTCAGCCCCTTTAAGAAACTACAGTGCCCAGGATTCTTTGGGGAAAGCCATGACTGTTTAAAGGGGTATAACAATGCTTTAAATGTGTAGTGCAGATGCACCCTTACGAAAGCATCGTCCACAGAACCTGAGGGCAGCAAGTTAACTTAGGTGGTGTAGGACTGGTTGTGTGGCACACACAGATCTGTCCTCCAACAACTTTCCCTGCCCTCTAGCACCAGCTGCCTGAGACAGCAGCCTCACTTTGCCCAATGGTAGAGCTGGCCCTGGTGGGATTCTGTTCCCAAAGATTTCTTTACATCCTGGGCTGAAGCATAGAGTCTCGTATTCATGGAAATGCCCATTGGATGATGTCTCAATAGCTCATCTCCATAGGCAATGGATGGAAGAGATCAGTCCTTTTATGAAACTGCAGCACTATACTGTGGCAGACTAATTTTATCCAGAGGCAAAGCCAAAGAATGGGGGGTGATGTATACATATCATTTGGATTTTTCAAAATGCCTTAAGACAGGAATGGGGAACTGGTGGCCCTCCAAATGCTGTTGGATTCCAACTCCCATCAGCTATATTCTAATAGGTTCCCTGTCCTTGTCTTTAGAAGTTTTCTTTTGGGGGGGATCACAGGGCTATTAAACACTATAGGAAAGAGGGTAACTGGATTAATTTTTTCAAAAAACAGAGAATCAGACATTATTTACTTCTTCATCCCAACACAGTCCTGAGTGCAACTTGAAATATGCATAATTCCTGGAGTCTCGGCTTAACATCAATCCTGATGAAGAATTCTGGGCAACTTAAAAATGTACTTACCATTTTTGTTGGTCCCAATAAAAGTATGAAGTATGACCAGTGTGTGTGTGTGTGTGGTGTGTGTGTTGTGTGTGTGTGTGTGGGGTGTGTGTGTGTGTGTGTGTGTGTGTGTGTGTGTGTGTGTGTGTGTGTGTGTGTGTGTGTGTGAGAGAGAGAGAGAGAGAGAGAGAGAGAGAGAGAGAGAGAGAGAGAGAGAGAGAGAATGTTATATATAGTTTTGGGACAAAGTGCACCGATCACATTTTCAGCATTCATAACAGGCGCTGGAAAACCTGATTTGCTCAGGTTTTATGAATAGCCATTTTTATTTTTATTTTTTCTGTTGTGCTACTGGGGTTTTATACAGGATTTTATTACTTTTACAGCTATTATTGCGTTTAAAGTTTGCTTTGCTTTGAGATGTTCAATTTCAATGTGACCTCTTACTGTGCTTTATTGTATGTTGCTTTGGAAATTAATTTTAAAAAGTTAAGAGCTGGTGTAAAATCCTTGACACAAATAAAATAAGGAGATAAGCATGAGGAGAGTTGAAAGGCAAAAAAAGAATAAAGGAAAAATGTGAACAACTTACAAGAGGTCCAAGCATGAAAAGGATAGCAGGAAAGAAAAATTACAGAGAAATCACAGTGAAAGAAAACATCAAGAGGCTGGATCAGTTCAGACCATCATATATCAGCTTATTAAGATGGCCTTTTGCCTGCACACACAGTCACTTTTCTGCTAGTTGAAATTACATCAGGAAGTTTGGAATTAACCATAGCATCCCATTTCTTCTACCCCAGACGTTTATGGTTAACTAGCTTTGGAACAAGCCAGGATATTAAACCATGATAAAGTTGGTATATCCTGGCTTGTTCCGAACCTGGTAAGCATAGATGTCTGGTTTATATGAAGTGGGATGCTATGGTTACAGACTTCCTGGTCTCATAGCCAAACGACTAAATGTATGGGCAAAAGGCTTGTGCACATCTTGACAGGATCCTCCAAATGCAGCCACTGAAGTTATTCACACCTAGGTCTATTTCCAGAAGGGAAGCCACCAGTGGAGACTGCTGCCTCTGTTGTCAGTGGGGCAGTGAAACCGCTCTTGGGTTTAGACTGAACTTTCACGGAGCTGTCCAAGGTCTCCACTGGTAGCCATGTAAGTGGATTCTGATCCACAAATGTTTATGCTGGCCTTCCCCAACTGGTGTCTGCAATGTCCCTCCCCTGGCACCACCTGTCAGGCTCCCACCCGTGGCTCCCACCAGGGAGAAACATAGTTTTTATTTTTCTTTAGCTCACCCTAGCACAGATCTCACAAGATCCCACTGCTAGGCAGCACCACCAGCCACTTCCTGTAAACAATACTGCTAGAGACTTCATCTTAGTCTCCCTATGGCTTATTGTTACTTTGTGTCTGGGTGCCCTTGCCATCCACAACCCCCCTGTATCTTTGTCTATAAAGCATACAGCCCTGGGTTGCCCTGGATACTTGATGATACACTATCTCTTCACCGCTGCCACCATTTCATACTGTTTCTCCACCTTGGTAAATACCCTGCCCTCCCTTCTGGTCTGTGAATCCCCAGCCAAGGATCAGGCTTTAGGTAAACCAATAAAAATATTTATTTGATAACACCAGGAAATAACAAGATTACTTGCTTCCGGGCAAGATGGAGGCAGGTACGCAGCTCATTTTACAGCTCTCTTCCTATGAACTATTTTAACAGTTTAAAAAAGGGCTACTGCAGCAGATAGTAGGCTATTAGTTTCCCGGTTTAGCCTCCCTGCCTCCCCCGCTCTGGAATGTGTTTTTGCTGTTCAGAGTTTTATTGTTTTATTGTTAGACGGGCATAAACCTGTCACCATTAAACGCAGCGTTTGGGGAGTGCCCAACACCGAACATTTCTACTAGTAGAAGCTGAAACAGAAGCAGAAACCCGAAGAGGCAAGGCGTTTTTCTACTGATAAAGTCATTATCCAAGACAGATAATTTTTCCACCTTGTGTGTCTGTTTTATGTTTCCTACAACATGGTTTTAAAAAGGAAAAAGTGCAAAGAACTTGAGGGGAAATTTCAGTTGGTTGAAATTCCTCCACCTGATTTACAGCCAAAGATCACCCAATTTTTCCCATCTTCAACGGAAACTTACCTCTTTACAGAAAGGCCTTTGTCGCCTCCCCCTCACTTGCCTCCTCCGCCTCCTATCATGGACTGGTCCTTGGACCACATAAATGACATTTACGAGCTGAAAGGAGGCCCTCCTTCCCTGTCCTTGGCAGGGGAGCTTGCACTGGCAGACAACCATCATTCTCCAGAGCCCACGCTCCTTGCTACAGAACCAGCACGATCATCCCCACTTTCTCTCGATTCTGCCAAGTCTGCAAGGAATATATCAGTCCCTTCCTTGGAAGTAAAATCTAACAACAACTCCCTGGTAGGATGGTCCCTTTTGATTTTGGATGAATTAGAAAGTATTAAAACCTTCCTCTTTGAATGCAACGCCCTCCTAAATACACTGGTGTCAGCTGCCAAAACACTTAAGTCTGACAACGTGACCCAAGCAGGAGATGTTAGCGCTAAGCTCCCCAGGAAGCTGAAAACTAAGCCAAAGAAGCCCACCTTCCAGCCCCCTATTCGAGGCTAGGAAAGACCAAACATCATCCAACTTCTTGTTGTCGAAGGAACGTATCACAAAAAAACACAAAGAATATTAAGAACTTTAAACAACCTTGCTACAAGAAACTAAACTTTAAACCGCTCTTTGCTCTCCTAAAATCTCTATCCAACGGGACTTTTCAATCCCCCAGAGGGACCCGCTCTCCAGCGAATTTTAAGGAACAGGGAAGTGCTAAAGTGAAATACATGGCTGGTATTACTACCACTATTCCAACTCCACTGGTGAGCGTCCCTTCCGCCCCTCCTCCAGCCCGGCCCCTGTCCCATAAACCGGCTCCCAGTCCTAGTTCTCCTTTGGCAGTACAGGAGGCCCCGCCATGTATTTTTCAGGCAAAATGGTACTGGAACTTGATCCTGGTACAGAACAAACTGGTCTTCCTCAATTATCCTAAGCCCCCTCGAAAGCAGGAGCAACATCTTAGTAAATTTCAGTTTTGGAAAATTTTGGAGCCCTTTTTGTTGTTCTGTGTGATGCAGCAAACCCAGTTGGCACAAGAGATTGCTAAGAGTATCCCGGTTAAAGGATTTCAGGTCCGGTAGAGATTCAGACGCATTAAAAGGTTTAAGAGTCTTTATTCCAAAAGACATTCAGTTACAAGAATCACAAGCTCCAATACAACCCCCACACTTTGCTTTTGGTTTGCCCAGCGCTTATATCTCATTCTGTGCCCTTGCTCAGCAACATCTGCAGTTTGGCTTGGCACGAACACATTGCTGGCTTAACCCCACAATTGCCTGTTTTACTGTCCTTGTGGAAATACATTGCTTCTGAACACACAACAGCCCCCACCCCCACAAGACAGTGGACAATTTTACATTACATTGTTTTCCATCCCATTTCAATTCATTTCCATTTCATCAGTTTACACACACTCAGTTTCTTTATTCACATGAATTTAGGACACCAAGCATTTTCACTAATTTGGTGAACTTGTCCTCACACAATGGCTTGGTCATTATATCTGCTAACATGTTATCAGTGCTGCAATATGTTATGTTGATAAACCCATTTTTTATGTTATCTCTGACGTGATGATACCTCACACTTATGTGCTTTGTCCGCTTAGTGTGTGCCTCTGAGGTGGCCATTTTAATGCACGTTTGATTGTCTTCATGGACTGTAATAGGCATCCTTACATCCATGCCCACTTCCTGCATAAATATTTCGAACCATTGAAGTTCATTACAAGCACTGGACAAAGCAACATATTCAGCTTCCGAACTGGAAGTGGCAACTACAGCCTGCTTCCTACTGCTCCAGTCAACCACGGATCCATGTAGCATTACAATTATGCCTGTGGTTGACTTTCGGCTTTCCAGCTCACCTGCGTGACCTGCGTCCACGTAACACTCTAAACCCCCTTTGTGTTCAACAGAGAGAACTAGACCCTTTGTCTTCGTGCCCTGTAAATAGCGCAATACCCGCTTCATCCCTTGCCAATCAGCCTCAGACGGTTGCTCTACTTTCCTGCTCAATATACTGACAGCATTGCAAATATCTGGTCTTGATATTTTAACCAGATATTGCAATTTACCCAGTACTCGTCTATACAGAGCTGGATCGACACAAGGAGTGTCTTTCGGGTCCTGTTGGAATGTAACCGTCATAGGTGTCTGGACGGCGTTACATTCTGACATTTTACAGTCCTCCAGCAGCCGTTTTATTTTCCCTTCCTGTCTAAGCATTATGTTGCCATCAGCAATCTCTATCAATGTCTGTGCCCAGGTAATGTGTTACTGGACCTAACCTCTTAGTATCCACTTGCCTGCGCAGGCTTTCATAGAAGTCCTGTTCCTCCTGATCATCTTGATAAATATATAAAATATCATCAACGTACACAGCGCAATAGGAGGAGGTTCTTGTCACTTTCCCTTTCACATACACACACGTGTCTGATTCACAGCGTTTGAATCCCATGCCCTGCAACACTTGATCTAATTTCTCATTCCAGCATCGGGCGCTTTGATGTAGCCCATATAGAGATTTATTTAGTTTGCAGACTAACCCTTTCTGCAATACAAAACCTGGAGGTTGTTCCATATAAATCTCCTCCTTTAAATCTCCATGTAAGAAAGCCGTGCCTATGTCATAGTGGTTTATTTTCATATCCTGCATTGCAGCCAGCTTCAACAAAATATGTACAGATTCGTGTTTCACCACTGGTGCAAATACTGCATCATAATCTGTGCCATATTGTTGGGTAAATCCCTTAGCCACCAATCTTGCCCGGTATCTTTGTACCTCCCCCGAACTGGTGCGTTTCCTTTTGAACACCCATTTGCATCCTATGGCCCTTTTTTCTGTGGGTAGGTTACATAAAGTCCATGTTCCATTGTTTTCCATGGCTTGCATCTCCTCCTGCATAGCCATTTGCCATTTCTCCTGTTCAGTCAAAGGCAATCGCCTGATTTCATCTATGGAGGATGGTTCCTCCTGTGTTATTTCATGATTTATTAACTTAGCCGTGAAAGCTGCAAGCGGGCATGTTACAATTGCTTTCTCCGGAGCATTTCTGCTATTCCCCTCATGTTTTACAACCTGCTTGCTATCAGCCTGTTTCCTTTTCATCGCATGCATAGTCATATGAAATAATTCCCTGTCCCGAACCCCCTGTAAGCATACCACATTGTTCTTAATCACTTTACATTTCCCTTTGTCAAATAATACAGAATAACCCATTTCATTCAGTTTCTTGACAGATAGTATATTACAATCCAATTGCGGAACACACAATACATCTGTTATTATCGTTTTCAGCTTACTTAATTTCAATGTTCCTCTAGCCAACACCTCTCTTCTTGATCCATCCACCAATACCACAGTCTCAGACACGGATCTTGATGTATGATACAGTTCTGGATCATTTATCAAACAGTGAGAAGCTCCCGAATCACAAATCCACTCACAAGGTTCTGATTTATGAGCTCTTTCACTCACCAGTTTCACGCTCGATTGCTGCCAGCCTCATCTGCCACGCTTGGCTGCACAGTCTCGCTGTAAGTGCGTTGTAGTTCCACAGGAATAACATGCTTTCTGCCCATTCACTGTGTCTTTGAAGTTCTGCTTCTTGCTTCTTTCTTGCTCCGTCTTTGCTAATTCTTCTCTTCTCTGCCATTCCTGAAGAAGTTTAGACGTATATATTCCTCATTAAGACCGGCTTCAGGCATTGCTTCGATCGACGTCACAAGGGAATCCCAGGATTTATCAAGAGAGGACAATATTATAAACACCCTTTGAAGCCTAGAATGTGTCACGTTTCTCTCCTCTAATTCCGCGAACAGCCGTCTGAATTCCATTAGATGCTCAGACATGGAACAGCCTTCTTCCAGTCTCATCTGATATAACTTCCGGGCCAGAAATATTTTAGATCCCGCTGTCTGTCTCACATGGATCCCATTTAATACAGACCACATTTGCTTAGCAGTCGGCTCATGCTGCACATATAGCAATTGAGAGTCTGACAACAACAGTATAATAAATGCTCTTGCCTTATCATCTTTGTGTAGCCATTCATTCTGCGGAGCCGCCGGTGGGGCTGCATCAATCACCTCCAGAGGTCTTCTTTAGTCAAGAATGCTTTCATCCGTAGTTTCCAGCTACTGTAATTCTTCTCTGTAAGCCGCTCCAGAGGTAACCCAGCTGACATAGCTACAGCCATACTCAGCAGCACGCTTCTGCTCACCTCTCCAACACTCGGCCACAGTCTTTACACGTCTTTTCGAACCTGCAACCTCTGCATTACGCTGGGTAGGCTGGGCCCATAACCCCTGTTGTTCTGTGTGATGCAGCGAACCCAGTTGGCACAAGAGATTGCTAAGAGTATCCCGGTTAAAGGATTTCAGGTCCGGTAGAGATTCAGACACGTTAAAAGGTTTAAGAGTCTTTATTCCAAAAGACATTCAGTTACAAGAATCACAAGCTCCAATACAACCCCCACACTTTGCTTTCGGTTTGCCCAGCGCTTATATCTCATTCTGTGCCCTTGCTCAGCAACATCTGCAGTTTGGCCTTGGCACGAACACATTGCTGGCTTAACCCCACAATTGCCTGTTTTACTGTCCTTGTGGAAATACATTGCTTCTGAGCACACAACACTTTTTTTCCAGCACAGCTCCATCTTTCAGATATTCTACATATCTACTTTCTTTATAACAGCTACAAGACTGTGAAAACAATTGTTACCTTTAAGAATCCAGCCATTGTAAAAATGGTCTATAGCCTAAAAGAGCGCCTAGGAAACTCTGGTATACACATTCGATGGTATTTCGAAAATGCAGCTCCCTCGCAGCCTCTCTTCCCTTTCCCTCATACATCTCCGACCTATAAGCCAAGAACTATTCCACAATTGGTCAGACCTGAGATGAATCCGCCAACCCATCCTCCAGTCACTTTACATTCTCTTACTCCACTAGAAGTTCAAGTTCCTCCAACTGCTCCCTCCGATGATCCACGTGAACCAGAGGATCTACAGCTGTTGGAAGCTTTCGGGGACTTACCCAAGGAGGAACAGCTGGCAATAATCCGTAGACTAGACCGTCTTAGAATGGATTTGTCAGACCTGCAAGCCAACAATCCTAACCAAAGCAAACATGGAGGGACCGACAACATTCCAGCCCTCCGAGACAGGATTACAATTGCTGCTAGACCAAAATCTTCTGACAACCTGACATGGATTGACATGACCCGCTTGGACCCGGAGGAATTGGGGTCTCCAGTCAAGATCTTCCACGCACCACAATCTCCATTACGTTACAATAGCCCGCCATTCTCCAACGTCTGTATTCACAGTTTAGAAATGGATCAAATCACACCCCTGAGAGATGACAGGGAATGACAAGATCGGCCCTCTGTTGTGTCGACTTTACCCCCGATAAAGTCCTCCCTAGACAGCGCTGTTTCGCCTCTGTCCCTTACAAACTTCGTCTTTTGGAACATATCCGGTTAGAATAATAAGGCGGCAGACCTGGAATTAATCACCTTTCTCCAATCTTTTGACTTGGTCTGCTTACAAGAGACATGGCTACTTGAAGAAAACCATATCCTCATTGATGGCTTTAAATCTTGGTCTAAACCGGCGAAGCGCTCTGCTAACGTGGGCCGTGGCAGTGGCGGCCTTGCAATTCTGATAGCCACTTCTATGAATGTGCTCGCCGTGGAATTACCCTGTGCAGCTCCCGATTTCTGTCAAGCTCTTCATATAACACCTACCTCAGATTTCCCACCTTTTATCTGTATCAATGTCTATCTCCCTCCCTTGCGTTCTTCACAAATGATGTTAAAGTGGCAGGAATTTGATGATTTTATCGATAATGTTCTATGTGAATCCCCCCTGTGTTCTTTGCTTGTGGGAGGGGATTTCAATGCCAGGATGGGTGTTAGCTATCCAGGAATTTATGATACTCTTGACTTCACCCCCTGCGAGCTAGCGCTTCTGCCCCGAGCTTCCTGAGATAGGCTAACCAATAGAAACGGTTTAGCTTTATTCAGGAGGTTGATCAAATTCCAACTAATTTGCCTAAATGGCACCCACCTGGATTCCTCCAAAGGTTTCTTCACTTATATATCTAGTAAGGGAGCTAGTGTGGTGGACTATGTATTGGGTTCCCCTTCATTGATTAGCCTTGTCGGGGAACTATCTATAGGAGATAGACCTGACAGTGACCATCTTCCCCTGAAACTATCCTTCCACGGCCCTCTCTACCACATTGTTCCTCACCCATCGATGCCGCTATTAGATGATTTGCAATGGACACCTTAAATGGTCTCAAGCTATAGAGGCTACCATAAGACAATCCTTGGCGGCCACAAAGCTAACTGAGCTACGCCAAAAGGTCCTCTCCTCTCCAAATGCTATCCTCCTGACGTACGAGGAGGTCATTTCAACCCTTAAACCCCTAGTCTCTACATCAATTGCCCCTAGACCCTCCCAGGGCTCCAAACCATGGTACGATAAGGTCTGTCAAGCCAAAAAAAGAGAACTCTGTACCCAAATAAAATTCACTAGACGCCATCACTCAGAAGCAGCAGTTTCTTGTCTCCTTTTTTTGAAAAGGGAATATAAGAAACTTCTTAATGAGAAAAAACTAATCTTTATTGCCAATAGTTGGCACTCATTGGGTCTTGCTGCTCTGCAAGGGAATGACGTGGAGTTCTGGAGACTGGCCCGGGGAGGGTTGTCCCAAAATGTTTCAGTACCGGTGCCACCAATCCTCCTGGAAACCTGGACTTCTCATTTTCGCTTAATTTTTGGGAACTCAGTCTCAATATCCCCAAACACTAAGGTAGTTCCCTCTGATTTACCCCCCTGGCCACCAGTTACATGTGTGGATATTGGAGACTTAATATCCTCTCTCCGACCAGGGAAAGCCCCAGGAGAGGACATGATTCCACCTGAGTTATTTTTACTCGATCCCTTATGGTGGAGCCCCATTCTCGCAATACTTTTCACAAAGATCAATGACACCAGTACCATTCCCCCAGGCTGGCACACCAGCATTGTGATACCCATATTTAAAAAAGGCGACCCCTCTGATCCACGTAACTATAGACCGATCAGCTTGCTGGACGTGACATCTAAATTATATGGGCGATTCTTACTAAATAAATTACTTGAGTGGGAAAATAGCCGCTCCATTATTTATGAAGAACAGGCAGGGTTTAGAGAAGGCAGAAGCACTCTCAATCACGTGTTTGTATTACAGCACCTTATAAGCAAGATCAAAACAGGGGTGTTTAAGTCCCTATATTTGGCATTTATCGATTTCTCAGCGGCCTTTTGACTCTTTCGACAGGACACTACTATGGCAGAAACTCAATCAGGCAGGTATCGAGAAGAGATTACTGTGGCTCCTCCAAGTCCTGCACCAGGATACATTCCTAAGGATCCGCTTAGGTCTAAACGGATCCCTCTCCCACGAAATCCCCGTTAAAAGAGGTGTAAAGCAAGGATGTATCCTGGCCCCTTTTTTGTTTAACTTCTTCATTAATGATATTATTCCCTCAATGACCTCCCCTGCCTTCCCCCCCCCCACAGTAAAGCTCAGGAAGATCTCAGCATTACTTTATGCAGATGACCTGGTTCTCCTTTCATTAAATAAGATTGGACTCAAAAGAATGCTGTCTCGACTGCAAGAATATAGTGAGGCCCAACATTTACAGGTCAATCATACTAAATCTAAAATCATGGTCTGTGGGAAGTATAATAGAACAATGTCAATTTGGACCCTAGATGGTCAGCCATTAGAACAGGTAAATACCTTTAAATATCTTGGTATTTGTTTCAGCAATAATCTGGTGTGGACCCCCCACTTGGAATGCGTTAAGCTTCAGGCCTCCAGATCTTGCGGCCAACTAAAGAAATTCTTTTATTCCCATGGTGGCCAATTTAATAAGACCAATGACCAAACTCTTTGTGGCCAAAATTCTCCCCAAAATCCTTTATGGGATAGAACTGTGGGGGTACCCTGTATGCCCTAATCTTGAAGTTCTTCAAAATTCTTTTTTGAAACAGATTATGGGGCTTCCTAAAGGCACCCCCTCAGCACACATCAGGGCTGAGCTTGGCCTACCATCTTTACCGACCTTGCATTCCTTCGTTTTTGGAAAAAATTGTCCTTGTTGGAGACCCCATCTCCTGTGAAACTGTGTTGGGAAGACCAATTGGAGAAAGGGGCTTGGGCAGCTAAATTTGATGAGCTAGCGTCCCATTACGATCTCACTCGAAATAATATTAAGAACTTTAACCATGCTGAACTGCGCAATAGGATCTTTGATTATGATGCGCAGCAAGACAGGGCTTTGATAGCCACTGCACCCTTTTCCTTATGGTTCCCATACATTAAACCTAACCACGCTTGGGCTCCCTATCTTGATATTTTGACATGTGCACCTCTCCGCAGGGCCTTCACGGAATTAAGATTCCAAACCATGCTGACTGCATTTTTACAAAGCAGGTATGATGGCACACCATATGCAGAACGCCACTGGATCAATGGCTGTACGGTCCCCGAAGATCTAGTCCATTACATGTTTTTCTGCCCTTTATACCAGTCTCTGAGAGAGAAATTTATAGTCCCTCTCATAGATACGGTCGAAGGGATTCCCATCGCCCAATTGGTAATTAGTTTATTGTCGGCCCCACATAAGCAAATCAACTCAGATATGCAATGGGATGCCTTCCCTCTCTTGCATCAGCACAACTCAAAGAACCAAATCTGACGCATCCGTCACCACGATGAATGGCTGCTCACAGTCTGGAGCTATCAACACAGGACTCTGGCACAATGCTTGCTTCAGTTGGTCAAAAGCTTTTTGACACCTTTCATCCCATCTCACGCACTCAGCACACTTTTTCTGTGTTAATTCATGCAGTGGGCTTGCTATTTCTCCAAACCCCATTATAAACTTTCTATAAAATCCAGCCATACCTAGAAATGCTCTCACTTGTTTCTTGTTTATGGGAACAGGCCAAGATTGGATAACCTCTACTTTATCCCATAAGGGGGTTATCTTTCCACTCCCCACTTTATGCCCTAGGTAAGTTACTTTGTGTAACCTAAACTGGCATTTTTTAACTTTGATGGTCAAACCAGCCTTTTTAAGTGCCTCCAACACCACTGTTAAATGTTGAACATGTTCAGGCACTGACTTGCTGAATATAGCTATGTCATCTATGTATGCCACAGCAAAATCTGACATGCCTCTTAAAATAGTATTAATTAATCTTTGAAAGGAACTTGGTGAGTTCCTAAGCCCCATAGGTAGTGTTGTAAATTCATACAACCCATCAGGTGTGTTAAAAGCAGTTTTAGCCCTGGATTGCTCTTCCAACTCCATCTGCCAACACCCTTTGCATAGATCTATTGTGGAGATGATCGTTGCTGCCCCCAACAGTTCTAACATGGTGTCTACCCTAGGCATGGGGTATGCATCCAGAACTGTGATTTTATTTATAGCTCTATAATCAATACAAAATCTGATTGTCCCATCTTTCTTTGGTACCAGCACTATACTAGAGGACCAGGGACTAATTGATTCCCGAATCACACCCAGCTCTAGCGTATCTCTTCCTTTCTGATTTCATCCAACACTCTTCCATTCACTCTATAAGGGGTAGATCTAATTGGGGGGTGATTTCCAGTGTCAATGATATGTTTTGCTACACTGGATCCACCAGGTCTAACATTAAAGAGATCCTTATGTTTGCTCAAAACACTTAGGATTCCCCCTTTGACCTTGTAATCCACCTCTTCTGCCTTGCTTTTTTGTACCAAGACTGGCAAATTAGGACCACTCCCTTTCAGCATTCTGTCAAACCTATTGGTTGCTGGATGGTATGTGGTGGTTTTCAAATGCTTCAATCCACAACACTTCCACATACATTGCATCACTTCTCCCATAAATACACTGCCTTGATCAGTCAAAACCTCATGTGGAAAACCCAGCCTCATAAAGATTTTCAGCAATGCCTCTGCCGCTACAGGGGCTTCCACTGACCTTAGGGCCTCAGCATCTGGGTACCTCGTTGAAAAATCCACCACCACTAATATATATTTCCTGCCATGCCTTGTGGGTTTAGAAAAAGGACCCACCAAGTCTATTCTCACTCTATAAAATGGTTGTCCTATAATAGGAAGGGGCTTCAATGGAGCTTTTGTTTTTACCCCACTTTTCCCCACTTTTTGGCATATCATACAAGAGGAACAGTACTGTTTGACATCCTTGGAAATATTTGGCCAATAATAATGAGCAGTCAGCCTTTTCTTTGTCTTTTTTATTCCAAGATGCCCTGAACAAGGAATATCATGTGCCATGTCTAGCAATCTGGGTCTGAATTTGCTAGGCACAATCAATTGTTTAACTGGTTCACAGCAGTTCTCTATTTCTTTAGGTAACCACAGTCTATACATTACACCATTCTCCCACACAGTTTGATCCCTCAGGGTCTCTGTAATTGGGATTCTTTGTGTAAGGGCTTGTTCCTTTATTGGATTTAAACTGCTATCCTTCAACTCATCCCTGAACGGTTGTGTTTCTGCAGTAGAAAACATTTGTAACAAAGTTTCATTCACTCCAGGCACACTAGGGGTTGCCATGGTGACCTCAGGCTCAGTTACAGGTTCCACCCTGTTCTGCTCAGCGTCCGATAAAATGGCTTTTGCTGCTTTACCAAGTTGTTGTCTTGTCACCATGTAAATCTTTCCCTGTGAACCCATTACATCTCTGCCCAAAAATCACAGGTTCTTGTTGCTGGGCATTGATACCCACTTTATAAGTCTCTTCTTTTCCTCTCCAGTTTAATTTTATTAGGGCCATGGGAATGCTTTCTGGCTCACCTCTCACACCTTGAATTACCAACTTTTCCTGAGGTAAAATTTCTTCAGATCTTATCAAATCTGGCCTCAGTAAGCTCTGAGCAGCACCAGTGTCCAGCAAAGCCCAATATTTTGCCCCTTGCACACATACTTCTTCTCTCAAGCTTGAGTCAAAATCTTGAACATTTGACCAGCTTATTTGACATAATTGTATTTTCTTTGTTTCACCCTCTCTCAGTTCACTTATCACTGCTGTTCCTTGAACAGGATTACTGATAGGGTTTGTAGCTTCACATTGGAAACGGAGATGTCCTGGCCTACCACATTTGAAGCAGAGTTTCTCCTCCATTTTAGGATACACAGACCCAATCTGAGGTGTCCTGTGCCCTTCTGATTTTATTAGAGGGTTTACTCTCTGTGGTGCCACATCTCTTCTGCCATTATTATTAGGTCTTGATTTGAAATCTCTTGGTGTTTTTCCCATCCAACCCGTTTGGTTTGAGGTAGAATGATCTGCCAGCTCTGCTGCTTCCTGCACAGACTTAGGGGAACGATCTTTAACCAGCAATCTAATTTCTGATGGCAATTGATGATATAATTGGTCTAATATCATGAGGCTTTTCACCTCTTCCACAGACTGAGCTTTAGCACTTGTCATCCATTTTTCAAATATGTCCATCAGTTTTGTCCCCAACTCCACAAAAGATCTCCCTGTCTGTATCTGGCAGTTTGTGAAGAGTTTTCTAAAATAATCAGGCCCCAGTCTAAACCTTTTGAACACTGCTTCTTTAAACTCAGCATATGTTACTGGCCTGTCTGAGGGGAAATATTGATATATCTCAGCCAATTCCCCTTTAATTAAGTTTGATAAATACTGCATGTATTTATTTTCAGGTAGCCCCCACATCTGAGCTGCCTTTTCAAATGTTGTGAGGTAAATTTGTGGATCTTGACCAGGCTCATACACAGCAAAGTCTTTTGGAGTGACTTTTATTTTTGCTTCATCTCTCTCTTTCCTTGTTTCATCAGAATGAAACTTCTCTCTTTCTAATTTTAACCTTTCCACTTGTATCTCAGCCTCCATTCTCACTCTTCCAGTATCCATTCTCATCCTTTCAGTCTCCAACATTCGCTGCTTTTCCTTATCCACAGCCTCCATTTTAAATCTTTCAGCCTCCCATTTTAACTTCTCTCTTAAATACTCCACATAGGCTGGATTACTGGAGTACCCTTCTGGGGTCTCTTCTCTTACAGGTTCTTTGGTTTGGATTGACGTATATGTTATTAATGCTACTCGCAATTCATCCACCCGTTTACCCTCATGAGGTAAATGTAAAGCTATACACTTCTCCACTAGCTCTTCTCTCTTCATGTTTAAGAACTCAGCCATGTTTCTTAAATCTTGCACACTTTACCACACACTCACAAGTAAGCTTTATTTGTTATTTCCTTCACAGTCACACCACTTTATAGTGACACTCTTTTGTTTGTATCCCACCGCTACAGCCAACACATGTAAT
The DNA here is from genome assembly GCF_030035675.1 of Rhineura floridana. Lineage (NCBI taxonomy): Eukaryota > Metazoa > Chordata > Lepidosauria > Squamata > Rhineuridae > Rhineura > Rhineura floridana. Next base: position 214,772,858 of record NC_084481.1, read on the forward strand.
GTTCCTCCCACGGGCACCACCTGTCAGGCTCCCACCTGTGGCTCTCACCAGGGAGAAACATAGTTTTTATTTTTCTTTAGCTCACCCTATCACAGATCTCACAAGATCCCACCGCTAGGCAGTCACTCCCTGTAAACAATACTGCTAGAGACTTCACCTTAGTCTCCCTTCTGGCTTATTGTTACTTTGTGTCTGGGTGCACTTGCATAAGAACATAAGAACATAAGAAGAGCCTGCTAAATCAGGCCAGTGGCCCATCTAGTCCAGCATCCTGTTCTCACAGTGGCCAACCAGGTTCCTGGGGGAAGCCCGCAAGCAGGACCCAAGTGCAAGAACACTCTCCCCTCCTGAGGCTTCCGGCAACTGGTTTTCAGAAGCATGCTGCCTCTGACTAGGGTGGCACAGCACAGCCATCATGGCTAGTAGCCATTGATAGCCCTGTCCTCCATGAATTTGTCTAATCTTCTTTTAAAACCATCCAAGCTGGTGGCCATTACTGCATCTTGTGGGAGCAAATTCCATAGTTTAACTATGTGCTGAGTAGAGATGTAGTTCCTTTTGTCTGTCCTGAATCTTCCAACATTCAGCTTCTTTGAATGTCCACAAGTTCTAGTATTATGAGAGAGAAAAAAACTTTTCTCTATCCACTTTCTCAATGCCATGCATAATTTTATACACTTCTATCCTGTCTCCTCTGACCCGCCTTTTCTCTAAACTAAAAAGCCCCAAATGCTGCAACCTTTCTTCATAAGGGAGTCGCTCCATCCCCTTGATCATTCTGGTTGCCCTCCTCTGAACCTTTTCCAACTCTATAATATCCTTTTTGAGATGAGGCGACCAGAACTGTACACAGTATTCCAAATGCGGCTGCACCATAGATTTATACAACGGCATTATGATATTGCTTGTTTTATTTTCAATACCTTTCCTAATTATCGCTAGCATGGAATTTGCCTTTTTCACAGCTGCCACACACTGGGTCGACATTTTCATCGTGCTGTCCACTACAACCCCGAGGTCTCTCTCCTGGTCGGTCACCGCCAGTTCAGACCCCATGAGCGTATATGTGAAATTCAGATTTTTTGCTCCAATATGCATAATTTTACACTTGTGTATATTGAATTGCATTTGCCATTTTTCCGCCCATTCACTCAGTTTGGAGAGGTCTTTTGGGTGCTCTTCACAATCCCTTTTTGTTTTAACAACCCTGAACAATTTAGTGTCGTCAGCAAACTTGGCCACTTCACTGCTCACTCCTAATTCTAGGTCATTAATGAACAAGTTGAAAAGTACAGGTCCCAATACCGATCCTTGAGGGACTCCACTTTCTACAGCCCTCCATTGGGAGAACTGTCCGTTTCTTCCTACTCTCTGCTTTCTGCTTCTTAACCAATTCCTTATCCACAAGAGGACCTCTCCTCTTATTCCATGACTGCTAAGCTTCCTCAGAAGTCTTTGGTGAGGTACCTTGTCAAATGCTTTTTGAAAGTCTAAGTACACTATGTCCACTGGATCACCTCTATCTATATGCTTGTTGACACTCTCAAAGAATTCTAATAGGTTACTGAGGCAGGACTTTCCCTTGCAGAAGCCATGCTGGCTCTGCTTCAGCAAGGCTTCTTCTACTATGTGCTTAGTTAATCTAGCTTTAATAATACTTTCTACCAGTTTTCCAGGGACAGAAGTTGAGCTAACTGGCCTGTAATTTCTGGGATCCCCCCTGGATCCCTTTTTGAAGATTGGCGTTACATTTGCCACTTTCCAGTCCTCAGGCACGGAGGAGGACCCGAGGGACAAGTTACATATTTTAGTGTGCAGATCAGCAATTTCACCTTTGAGTTCTTTGAGAACTCTCGGGTGGATGCCATCCGGGCCTGGTGATTTGTCAGTTTTTATATTGTCCATTAAGCCTTGAACTTCCTCTCTCGTTACCACTATTTGTTTCAGTTCCTCAGAATCCCTTCCTGCAAATGTTAGTTCAGGTTCAGGGATCTGCCCTATATCTTCCACTGTGAAGACAGATGCAAAGAATTCATTTAGCTTCTCTGCAATCTCCTTATCGTTCTTTAGTACGCCTTTGACTCCCTTATCATCCAAGGGTCCAATCGCCTCCCTAGATGGTCTCCTGCTTTGAATGTATTTATAGAATTTTTTGTTGGTTTTTATGTTCTTAGCAACGTGCTCCTCAAATTCTTTTTTAGCATCCCTTATTGACTTCTTGCATTTCTTTTGCCAGAGTGTGTTCCTTTTTATTTTTCTCATTTGGACAAGACTTCCATTTTCTGAAGGAAGACTTTTTGCCTCTAAGAGCTTCCTTGACTTTGCTCGTTAACCATGCTGGCATCTTCTTGGCCCTGGCGGTACCTTTTCTGATCTGTGGTATGCACTCCAGTTGAGCTTCTAATATAGTGTTTTTAAACAACTTCCAAGCATTTTCGAGTGATGTGAACCTCTGGACTTTGTTTTTCAGCTTTCTTTTTACCAATCCCCTCATTTTTGTGAAGTTTCTTCTTTTGAAGTCAAACGTGACCGTGTTGGATTTTCTTGGCAATTGGCCATTTACATGTATGTTTAATTTAATAGCACTATGGTCACTGCTCCCAATCATTTCAACAACACTTACATCTCGTACCAGGTCCCGGTCCCCACTGATGATTAAGTCCAGGGTTGCCATCCCTCTGGTCGGTTCCATGACCAACTGGTCTTTGTGCCAATAAAGCATACAGCCCTGGGTTGCCTTGGATACTTGATGATACACTATCTCTTCACTGCTGCCACCATTTGATACTGTTTCTCCGCCTTGGTAAATACCCTGCCCTCCCTTCTGGTCTGTGAATCCCCAGCCAAGGATCAGGCTTTAGGTAAACCAATAAAATATTTATTTGATAACACCAGGAAATAACAAAATTACTTTAGGAATGTTCAACATGTGTATGGTTTCATATAGTGTCACTCTTTATGTTTCCAGTCTTATATATTCTGTCTAAATACCAGCCAAATATAATCCAACCCACAACCAACTCCAATCCACACTCAACAACCAACCAACCACAACTCCCCCACAAAACAGAACCCTGAACCAACTGTCATCCTCTCATTTATACCTTCAGCCACTCAAACGCTCAGCCAATCATCATACAGCATTCTCCAGCATTCTAGCCCATGTACTCCCCTCTCTCACTCAGTCACTTATATCACTTAATAAACCCGCACTTACCATATTTACAGATATTAAAATACAGGGACATCACAGTGTCCTCCAGATGTTGTTGGAGAACAATTCCCATCAGCCCCACTCAACATGGCCAATGGTTAAGGATAATGGGAGTGGTAGTCAAAAACAACCAGACAGTACCAGACTGAGGAAGGGTGGTTTGTGCCATAATAAAGAATCTAGTCTTTATGTGGGCAACATGACTTTGTTTTCTTTCCATACCTGGGACTAAGCTCTGCTTCCCTCCCAGTATATCCCATTCTGCAGCACCTTTTCAACTGGTAACTGCTGAAAGGTGGTGGTGATGGTGCTGCAGTAAGCTGTCTACTTACCTCCTAGACAGAGCTCCAGGGAAGCAATCACTCACCCCCACTTAACTGTGCAGCATGTCTTTTAACACATAGGCATTTCACAGGCAGCTGCCTGCAAAGCTCCTGCTCCATAGTATGCATGGCACAATGTAGTAAAAACCTCAATTAAATTAGCCTGAACCAGCATTTGGAAAGTTCATTTTTAAAAGGAACTTGTTCTAGTTCAAGTTCGTCTTGTATAAAAAGGGATTACTTCAGTTTAAGTTCATCCAAATGAACTTTTGTTTATAAAAAGTTCATCCTCAGCACATTTTTTCAGCATTCAAAATGTTACTAACTGCTGTGCAGTCAGGGTTTTTGTTGTTGTTGTAAAAAATTGAGGTGCCAGTACTCATATCTTGATAAACGTTCCATGGGTTCCCCCACAAAATAGCTGTCATGGGTAGCAGAAAAACAGGCACCAATACTCTGTACCAGTGAGTACTATCACAAAAAAGCACTGCCTATGCTGAAGTATAGGGTCCAAAAGTAATCCAGGGGCCACACATATAAGTAATAAGATGTCCTATAAGTAATAAGATGTCTGAGAGACAGAATATCAACATGTAAAGCTTTCCCCATAATTACCCTCTTTAATATCCACTAGCCACACAGCTGTTAAAGGCACAAGGCATCATTTGCTTTGCTCCTCTACCTGCACTTCTCATGCAAACTGCTCCTGTTGGAAGAAAGCAAATCTCTTCAGCAGGGAAGATACAGGAAATGCCTCACCCTCCTTCCTTCTGATTGCTTAGCAACAGCGATTAAGTGACTAAACACACTTAGCAACAGCAGAACCTCCATATCTGCTTAATAAGTCTTAGAACATTGCCTCCATGTTTTGCTTTCTAATTTTCTTTATAGATGCCTGACTGACTTACTTTTTTTGGGCCTCCTGCTTTTGGGGGTAGGGGGTGTGGGAATGAATGTGAAAATGAACTATACATTTGTCAAAGTTCTACCTCAAAATGAACTTAATTTGCCCAGCAATTATGGAAACTACTTTCAGATGTAGTTCAGAGTCTTTAAAAAACCAATTCAGTGAACTTCATTCAACTGAACTAGTTCATTCCAAGCACTTGTCTAAGCAGTGACATTTTAGGGCACCTGTTTTCAGATACCTGTAAGTGGCTTTTAGAAAAGGATTAGGGGTTCCCAATGCAATGTCCACAGGTCCCTGCATAGCCACTGGTACCTCTTACAGCACCCACAAAAGGACTTGGTAAATTTCCCCTCAAAACCCACAATACACGAGAGACTGTTTGCTTAGTTCCTGCTACATTGGCTCTGTTTTTTCTACATGCCCCCATAGCAGCCACTTTGTGTTATGCCACACTCTCATGGCAGTCATTTTGTGACTGGCGCCCATGGTATTTTCTCAAGAAATTCAGATGTGTTCCCTGGCTCAAAAAGGTTGGCGACCCCTTGATTGGATGGATCCTGGGGGTTCACATAATTGTCTCACTGTCTGGTTCCCTTTCTTTTCTTATCCAGAAACCCCAGAAAAGAGGGGGGAAATGAATTTGTCTCTAATAAAATGTCTTTGTTAGTATTAATTTTTGCAGAATATATGTAATATATTTCCTGTTTGGTTCAGTTTCTGCATGTAATTTTATTATTTTCTTGAAATATTTTCAACAAATACAATGTATTGAAAAAAGAATCTGGCTACCAATTAGTTTCCAGACTCAAATCAAAGTTCTGGCTTTGACCTATAAAGCCTTATGTGGCTCAGGATCCCAGTACCTCAAGGACCACCTTTCTCCACATGAACCAAGCCAGACACCCTGTCCATTATTTATTTGTTTGTTTTATTAGATTTATATCCTGCCCTTTCTCCCTGCAGGAGCCCAGGGCAGCAATTATATGTGGCCCTTCCACATGTGCCCTCTCCAAGGGAGGTGTGGAGGAGGGTGGCAACAGAGGAACAGGCCTTCTCTATAGTGGCTCCCTGTTTATGCTCTTGGTTTTTCATTGGGAGGTTAATTAGATATATCATTGGCCTTTGTTCTGCGGATCCTTTAAGTGGGGTGGGTAGGACTTGCTCCTTTTAAATATATTTTCAGGTAGGTATTTCAGGTTTATGTATATATATAAGACAGTTTTGAAAGCAACAAACAGAACTTCACTCAAGCTTGCTCTGGATCCCTATAAGGATTCCGTTAATCACCTAAAAATATATATGAACGTAATTGTGATTAACAAAGCAGAGGTTTTTATTGTATTAACAAAACGTTGTAAAATGCAAACACAATTTGGGTTGGTCTTTCACAGTCCAATCCACTTTCTTGGAAGAATTTGGTAACATGTGCCTCTGAACATATGGTGATTGGGAGCAACACCTGCAATCAGCTGAAATGACGGAAACAAGACATGCACTGTGCTGATCTTGTTTTAGCATCAAAGAAGCAACAATATAAAGACAGTAGATATAATTCAGATAGTCACCTTAAATATGTTTGATTTACTTTGCAATTTTAGTGAAGTTTCCTGTAGTAAATCATTTTCCTTTGCTTCTGTTTCTGTGAATATGTGAAGTACAACAACACTTTGCAAAATTTACACTAAAAAAACTCCAAACACAATTGTAGAATAATGGCACTGACTATTCTGCAGAATAGTTTTCAATGGACATGAGTGTCTCAGTTTGCACAAGACAAAACAGTGAGAGGTGAAATATATTCTAGCAAATTTCTAGGTGTGCTCTATGTTTTTAATTGACCATGCCCACCTTTCCTTAAGTGGAGTGGTTTAAGCATAGCAGGTTGAACACATGCATCTTCAGCAAGCCAAGTTTGTTTTTTCCTTTTTTTTATAATAATTTTTATTATTCAAATTTTTATAAGAACAATTACAAATACAACAAAAACAATACAACAGAAAAAAAATAAAAGAAAAAGAAAAACTTGACTTCCGATTTGTTACAGATCAGCTATAAGTATATAATATATATCAAACCTGTCTCCTAGAACATACGAAATTCACTTTTTTCCAAAGTCTATCTTAATTAATCGTCAAATCCCATTATCATCATTTCATTTTTTTCCTTCAACAAAAAGTCCAAAAGAGGCTTCCATTCCTTAAGAAATGTATCTGTTGTTTTTTCTCTAATAAGACATGTCAATTTGTCCATCTCAACTAAGTCCATTAATTTCAATAGCCATTCTTCCATTGTTGGTATCGATTCCATTTTCCACTTTTGTGCATATAATAATCTTGCTGCCGTGATCATATATAATATTATTCTTCCATATTTCTTTTCCTTTTGTTTATCCATAAAACCCAATAAAAAAAATTCTGGTTTTGACTGAATATTTATCTTTAAGATTTTTTGCATCATCCTACCTATCTGTGCCCAAAATAATTTTGCCTGTTTACACAACCACCACATATGATAAAAAGATCCTTCTTGTTGTTTACATTTCCAACATACATTAGAAACATTACTATACATTTTTGACAACTTTTCTGGAGTCATATACCAACGATACATCATTTTATAAAAATTTTCTTTAAGATTATAGCATAATGTAAATTTCAAACCTTTTTTCCACATATTTTCCCATTGATCCATTTGTATATAATAACCAAATTTTTTTGCCCACTTAACCATACACTCTTTTACTTGTTCTTCTTCCATATCCATTTTTAATAAAAATTTATACATTTTTGCAATTATGCATTCATCATTTGTACACAAACCTATTTCAAAATCAGATTTATTTATTTCAAACCCATACATTTTCTTGTCCATTTTAAATCTTTCTAACAATTGTAAATAGGCAAACCATTGTGAACTATATCCTTCCTTTATTAGTTGTTCTCTCTCTTTCATTATATATTCACCATGCACATTTTCTAATAGTTCTTGGTAAGTTAACCATTTCTCTTTTCCAGCCATTTCTCTTCTATAAAATGCTTCTTGACTTGAAACACATAGTGGTATTTTCGAAAAAAAAACCTTGTTTTGTATTTATTCCATATATTCAACAAAGCACGTCTTATAAAATGATTATTAAAATCCACATTAACTTTTACTTTATCATACCATAGATATCCATGCCATCCCCACTTCAGATTGTGACCCTCCAAATCCAATAATCTTTTGTTCCTCAATACAATCCATTCCTTTATCCAGACTAAGCAACAAGCAGCAAAATAAAGTCTCAAATTTGGTAATCCCAGCCCTCCTCTTTCTTTGGCGTCTTGTAATAATTTAAATTTAACTCTTGGTTTTTTCCCCTGCCAAACAAATTTAGAAATATCTTTTTGCCATTGTTTGAAAGGTAGATCAGAGGATATAACAGGTATTGTTTGAAATAGAAACATCATTCTCGGCAATACATTCATTTTTATTACAGATATTCTACCCATTAATGACAACTGTAATTTATCCCATTTTAACAAATCTTTCTTAATCTCTGTCCATAGTTTTTCATAATTATTATGAAACAACTTTGAATTTTTATTTGTCATAATGATACCTAAATATTTCACCTTTTCTTCTATTTTAAAATCTATCTTCTCCATTAACTCTTTTTGATCTCTTAAAGATAAATTTTTCACCAGCATCTTCGTTTTTTGATTATTGATCTTAAATCCTGCTAATGGTCCAAATTCTTCTAATTTATCCATCAATACTTTGATTCCTTCCAAGGGATTTTCTAATACAATTATCAAGTCATCAGCAAATACTCTCAATTTATATTCCTCTTTTTTTATCTTTATTCCCGAAATCCTTTTGTCTTGCCTTATGTCTCTAAGCAGCACTTCTAAAACCAGAATAAATAGAAGGGGGGACAGTGGACATCCCTGTCTTGTACCCTTTTGTATTTCACATGAGTCCATTAAATCCCCATTGACAATTATCTGTGCCTTCTGTGATGTATAAATCGATCTGATCCATTTTATAAAATTATCTCCAAAGTCCATTTGCTCTAGAACTTTAAACATAAATTTCCAATTCAAATTATCAAATGCTTTCTCAGCATCCAAGAAAATCAAAGCAGCTTGTATGTCATTTCGTTGTTCTAGATATTCCAACACATTCAAAACATTCCTGACGTTATCACGTAATTGTCTTTTAGGTAAAAACCCCGCTTGATCTTCCTGAATAAATTGTTGCAATATTATTTTCATTCTTTCAGCCAAAATCATTGTAAAAATTTTATAGTCATTATTCAGTAAAGATATTGGCCGATAATTTTTTGTTTTAGTTAAATCCTGCTCCTCTTTAGGTATTAATGTTATATTGGCATTTTTCCAACTATCCGGTATCTTCCCCTCTTGTAAAATAGAATTCATTGTATACTGTAAAGGTAATAAAAGTTCCTCCTCCAAGCATTTGTAATACATTGCTGATAGTCCATCCGGTCCTGGCGCCTTTCCTAATTTAATTTTACTTATAGCCTCAGATATTTCTCTTGACGTAATGGGACCATTAATAGCTTGTCTCTGAAGATCTGTAATTTTGGGCAAATTCTGTTTGGATATATACTCTTCTATTTTTTCTGAGGGAATTTCCTGACACTTGTACAAAGTTGAATAATATTGATGGAAAACCCTTTGGATTTTTAAATTGTCTGTCAACATCTCATCTCCTTCTTGTATCTTTAAAATAAGATTTTTTTGTCGTTCTTTTCTTAATTTATATGCTAGCAATTTCCCCGGTTTATTTGCAAATTCAAAAGTCCTTTGTTTAGCAAAATTTAATTTCCTTTCAATTTCTCTAACTGTCAACATTGACACTTGTTTCTGTAACATTTTAATTTGATTTACAGTAGAAGCTTTAGTTGGATTCTTTTTCAATTCTTCCTCTTTTTGTTTTATTTCTTCCAAGATCAATTGCATTCTCTGTTGTTTCTTCTTTTTTAATTCAGAATTACATTTAATAAAATATCCCCTCATAAATGCTTTACTTGTATCCCAAACAATATTTTCATCTGTTCCGTTATGTAAATTGTGTTCAAAAAACTCTTTTAATTTCTTCTTACATTCCTGCACTATTTTATCATTCTGTAATAAAGATTCATTTAGTCTCCATCTAAATCCAAGATTTTTTTTTTTAAAGTCAATATCACTGGATTATGATCCGAAAAGGTTTTTGGTAACACGTCCATCTTGGAAATATCTTTCACTAAATTTTTAGACATCCAAATCATATCAATCCTCAAAAATGTTTTATGTCTTTCTGAAAAGTAAGTAAATTCCTTTGCATTGTCATTTATATATCTCCAAGCATCCACCAATTCTAAATTTTCCATCAATTCGAAACAGATCTTCGGCAATTTGCCCTGTGTCTCTTTAATATTTTTCTCAGAAAGTCTATCCATTTTTGGTGAAATTACCCCATTCCAATCACCCATGACACACCAATGATCATATGCAAACTCTGATAGTTTTTCCATAAGTCCAGTATAAAACCTTGTTTTATCTTCATTAGGAGCATAAATGCCCACTATCAAAATTTTTGTACCCTGAATGGTGATTTCAACTCCCACAAATCTACCACTATCATCCAATAATATCAATTTAGGAGACACCATTTTTTTTTAATCCTGCAGAAATAAATCCTGCAGAAATAAATTCTTCACCCAAATTTTTACAAATTAAATATTTAGAATCTTTCTTCTTAATATGAGTTTCTTGTAAACAAATTATATCCAATTTTAATTTTTTCAAATAATGAAATACTTTCTCTTCTGCGACGAATTAGCTCTATTTATATTCCAAGTTAGATATTTGTAATCCATTTTTAAGCATGTATTTTAGAAAAGTCTGTGCCTGTTGCTCCCTTTGATCCATCATCATCCTTTTCTTCCTCTATCTGTTTCTGTTGACTTTGTTTCCCAGGAATTATATCCATATCTTTGAGTTTATCTTCTTCCATGTCTTTTGAAGCTTTTCTCAAGAAATCCCTTGCTTTTTGAACAGTATTTAATTGATACTTCTGTTGTCTAAATGTAAAAATCACTCCCTCTGGAACATCCCATCTAAATTGAATTTTACATTGTTTAAGTTTTTCTGTGAAGAAAGCATAATCTTTTCTCTTACGTAGAAGCCTAACAGGAATTTTCTTCATCACCTGTATTTCTTTACCGTCAATTTTGAAGACATTGTTAAAATGATGTTGCAAAACCATATCTCTGGTCCTCTTTTTTAAAAAATAAACAAGCACATCTCTTGGGATTTTTTTTATTGTTGCATATCTGGAATTAATTCTATAAACTTTGTCTATTTCAAATTCCATCCAATCTTCGTTCCTGTCAAAGCATTTTGCCGAAACATTAACAATTTTCTCTCTGATATCTTCACCTGTTTCCTCAGGAATTGCACGGAATCTCAAGCAATGTTCTTTATCTCTAAGTTCCATAACAGCAACATAGTCCAAATTTTTTTCCAATTCCATATTTGTAATATCTATTCTATTCTCTAAGGTTTGCACCTTATCTTTAACATTTTGTACATCCTGTGTTAATTGCCCAATGTTATTTTTAATCTCACCCACTTCTGTTTTAATATGATCTTGTAAATCTTTAAAATCCTTTTTCATATTGCAAAATTCATCTTTAAGTTGTTGTCTGTCCTGTTTCATCTCTTGTTTCAACTCTTGTTTAAAATCACTAAATCCCTCCATAATTTTCTGGAACATGTCCATCCCTTCCTGTGTATCAATTGAAACTCTTCGCTCCAAAACTTTGGCTGTTTTCCTAGTTGTCATTCTTGGGAAAAAAAAACTTTCCTGTTATTAGCCAATGTAGAGGCAAACAGTTTCTTTTCTCCCAGCAACAAAAAAGTTAATATTCCAGGCCTGTTTAACCAACACAGTTCTTATCTCCAGCACATTCAGGAATGTAAAACAAATCCAGTTCTCAGCATCCAGCAGTTAGTAAGATACACGAACAGCAGATTCGTTCAAAAAAAAAAATTAATCCAAAATAAAAAAAAATTCTCAGATATATTTCCTTCAAATAATCAAATCATCTTATCTAATAAGTTGCCTCTTATCCGTTTAATCTTTGTAATTCCAGCTTTAAGCCAGCTTTTTGTCATAAAAAATAAAGCAAGTTCTTTGAATTGCTCCCTTCTTCCTTAGCTTTGTATAGTACGAAAAAAGTGTGACTCACCCAAGTTTCTGAGTTGCCGATTCATAAACAAGTCTCTTTTACGATAGTAATTTAAGTTAGTTGATAAGATTTAGACAGAAGGAGGCTAGCTCGTTAAAAACGTTTTTAAAAGAGAAAGAAAAAAAGTCTCGCTTACTTTCAGCACAGCCTGTTGGAAATCCAGACTCAGTCTTCCGCTGCTAGAAAAGCCTTCTTATCTCAGGGGGATTCCTGATCAAATCTAGCAATCTACAGCTCGACGGAGTTCCGTGGATAATCTTCGGTTCCCCTTTTATCTTGGAGAACATTTACGCCAGTCAAAAATTCCTCTTGACTGGCTTTTAACTGAAATAAGCTTCCTCTGCATTAGAGCTCACTCAGAGACAATCACCAGCCAGCACTCCTTCCGGGAAGTCCCAAGTTTGTTTTTTCCAACAGTTAGATTCATTGCTTAAGTAGCAACATACTGTAATCAGTCTGATTTTACATCAGACTGCAGTTTCAGATTCAACAGTTAATGTACCCAAAATAGAAATAGAACATAACCTCCAATTTGAAACACAAAAGGCTGTCTTCAGCATCATATGACATTGACCAATAAAAAGGCTTTGAAATTAACAAAAAATAAATTTGACACGGATTTTTAGGATGAATACTGAGAGAAATATAATTTTCTAGGTTAGATTATCTGTAGAAACAGTAGTAACACAGGAAAGAAGGAAAGTAAGAACACCAACAAACACAAAAATGTAATTCTCTATCTTTGGAGATTGTAGGTGTTGCCACCACTCACCTTATGCTCAGAGGCACATGTTACCAAATTCTTCCAAGCTACACAGGAAGTGGATTGGACTGTGAAAGACCAACCCAAATTGTGTTTGCATTTTGACAAATTTGTAGGGCACTATAATATCTCAGAGAGGAGGTCAGGTCTCCAGCTCCCTTGGTGCATTCACTATAGCTGCCCAACTTCCCTGCTTTTTAAAGTTTGATACAAATATTTGTTGGCTATAGGCACGTTCTTAAACTGCAAGGTTTTTTTGCCTATTAGTGAATCTTATCTTTCTGTACAGTTATCTTTATTCTGTATATGTTTTTGAGATTTTTTGTAAGTTGCTTTGAGTTCGTTCTGAAAAAAAGCAACTAACAAATATCATTAATCATCATCATCATCTTCCATTTCTTCCTTTTTTAGATGGGTCTTGAAAGCCTTTAAAAAAAAATCCAGAAGCCATTGTATAATCGAAGGTATTTCTTTAATAGACCATTTGTTTATAATAATAATAATAAAATTTTATTTTTCAGTCGCCTATCTGTCCGGGTTAGGGACACTCTAGGCAACGTACAACAGAAATAAAAACAATACATATATATATATCAACACAACCAAATTTAAACTAAAAACCATCCTTCAGTTCATATAGCATGGAATTAATCTGTCCCAATCTTGTAGGCCTGCCTGAATAGCCAGGTCTTTAAGGCTCGGCGAAAGCTTGACAAGGAGGGAGCATGGCTGAGATCAAAAGGGAGGGAGTTCCAGAGGGTGGGGGCCACAATAGAAAATGCCCTCTCTCTGGTCCGCACCAGCCTAGCTGTTCTCACCGGTGGGACCGAGAGAAGGTCCTGTGAGGCTGATCTCGTCAGGCGGCATACTCGGTGATTCTGGAGGCATTCCTTCAGATATACTGGGCCGAAACCGTATAGGGTTTTAAAGGTCAACACCAACACCTTGAATTGGGCCCGGTAGACAACTGGTAGCCAGTGGAGATCTAATAACACTGGGGTGATATGATCCCAGCGACGGCTCTGCTTAATCAAGCGTGCCGCCGCATTCTGTACCAGCTGTAATTTCCGGACCGTTTTCAAGGGTAACCCCACGTAGAGCGCATTGCAGTAGTCTAAGCGAGAGGAGACCAGGGCATGTATCACTCGGGGGAGCAGATGAACAGGAAGGTAGGGTCGCAGTCTCTGTATCAGATGTAATTGATACCAAGCTGCCCGGCTCACTGCTGTAATCTGAGCCTCCATGGACAGCTGGGAGTCAAGAATGACCCCAAGACTGCGGACTGTTTTATATCAGTTGCAGTGTGGATGATGTTTTGTTTGATACGCTTGAGCAAGTTTCCATTGTTGGAACAACTGATTCCTTGTAAGTCACTTGGAAAATAACTGGCATTAAAACCAGGCTACGAATAATATAAAATTAAATAAAATTAAAGTTTGAATGTAGCAGCGACGTATGATTCAAACCAAGGGCCTTCTGCCCGACAGTCTAACCACAACATCGTACCAGTTCCCACTATAGACTAATCAAACCCAGTGCTTGGATTTCAGGTTGGCCTTGTTCAGCACTTTGAACAGCTCCTTGAAAGTTTGGACTAAAACCTGGAGTGCCGCTCCACCAACATGGAGCCACTGGATTTGGCTAAAACTGGGGAGAGTCAATGGGTAGGGCATGTGGGATTCTTGAGTGGCCCCTTGCATTCCCCCTCCCCCTCATAATCTGAGCACCGATTTAAGAACAAAATGATTTAAGCCACTCATGTGAACATGCCAAGAGACCACTGCCATTCTTGGCTGCAGACTGAGGGCGCCACCAACATGGGAACAGGTGCAGCATGGTCCTTATTTATCTGTTTAAAGGGTTTTTAGCCCTTTCTTTGGCCAAGAAAGGGTTCCAGAGTGAGGGCAATAACAACAAGACAGGCATGCCTTCAGACTTACAAACTTAAAAAAAAGAATGACACAAAAGGAAAATGGAATGGGAGGGATAAGGAAATAAACTCGGGTACTAATTCTTCTCACAGCCAGCTACTATGGAAAAGTCCAAGGAGGGAGTGGACCAAGGTCATTGGTCTCCCACAGCTGTCCTGATGGAGTTGCTCTGCTCTCCCTCCCTCTGCTGCAGCCTGTTGGGTAGCAATTGATGAGGGGGGGGAGCTTGGCTTCTCAGCAGAGCTGGTGGTGGACCTCCATCTCTCCTGTTCCCTCAGCTTGGCCTGAACAAATGGCTGTTGGCAGGTGACATTTGGCTGCAGAGGAGGCATGAAGCTCCTCCCTCTGTCAGCACTGGCCGTCCCAGAGACATAAGTATGAAGGTGACATATGCAGAGTCAGGATTTTAGCCCATCTCGCCTATTCTGACTGACAGCAGCCCTGCAAACTCTCCAAGCAAAGGTCTATTCTATAAACTCGTCCTTTTGTAGCCAAAATGGCACCATCCACACACAAGAGGGAGGGACCAGAAGATGGGTGAGAACACCCTCATTTTCAGAATCTTTGGGAGGGGGAGAACCCTAAGAACAGATCAGGCCAGTAGCCCACGTAGTCCAGCATCCTGTTCCTGCAGTAGCCAACCAGATGCTTATGGGAAGCCTGAAAGGAGGACCCAAGAGTAACCACAAAAATTTGGGGGGGGCGGAGAAGGTCTAGGAACTGTTAATACAGGTCATTGGCAACCCATTCCAGCCACTATTACCTTTAGAATTCTGGGTGGGGGCACCTTCCTTGCTGTGGACACCCTTGGCAGGACCTGAGCACTACACCCCCCCTCCTGTGGTTTCCAGCAACTGGAATTCAAAAGCGTACTGCCTCTGACGGTGGAAGGAAGCCCCAGAAGTAAGTCTCATTTAGTTCAACAGGGTTTACTCCTATGTATGTTATGTTATGTTACGTTTTATTTCTAGGCTGCCTTTCGGCCAAATAGGCCCCCAAGGCGGCTTACACACAAATAAAAATACAAATACAAAATGCAAATAAAAACAATACAATTTACAAAAAAAAAAATCAAACTAACAAAGTCCTAACATCTCTAAAACAACAGGAGCAGCAAACTAAAAGCATTAATCTTCCTGGTAAAGGGCAGTCCCCAGAAAAATGTCACTAAGAGCAGGGGTGGGGGGCAAGGCAGATGGAAATGCTTGCCCCTTGATGGTCCCAGCACAATCTCATCCCTGCAGCAGCATGTCTCAGTCTGCAGCTCCTCCTGATAAGGCCCACGCAGAGGGGTGGGGCAAGGCAGATGGAAATGCTTGCCCCTTGATAGTCCCAGCAGTCTCACCCCAGCAGCAGCACGTCTCAGCCTGCAGTTCCTCCTGATAAGGCCCAGGCAGAGGGGTGGGGCAAGACAGGTGGAAATGCTTGCCCCTTGATGGTCCCAGCACAGTCTCATCCTGTAAGTGAGCACAGTACTGCAGCACACTGCTCATGGGGCTGAGCTCCTTTTCGAAATTGCCACATGCAAATTTGAATCCCAGTCCCCCCCCATTTCCAAACCCAGCCCCTTAGGCACAGGTCTCTGCTGGGTAAACATGCACACCTGTGTTGAGAATGCAAAATGAGGACATGGGTTAGGACCCAACAGAATATTTTGCATGACACACCTGTGTGGCAACCTTCGGTACTGTATATAGGACCTGATTTCACAAACAAAACACAGAACGGGAAGTACAGAAGAAGCAGAGGCTCTTTTCACTCTGCCCAAAGGCTATCAGTAAAGAGTATCAGATAGCGAACAACGAGGTGTGGCACTGACTGGGGCAGGGTTTTGATTCCAGCAGGCTTAGCCACCAAACCAGTCCTAAACACTACAGGAAGTCAGGTGTGGTGATCAGATTAGGTCTAGGGAGTGCTGGGTGGCTCCGCACCAGTCACTACCTCTCAGCATAACCCACCTCATAGGATGTTGGGGGGGGGTGGAAAAACAAGATGGGAGAGGGAAAGAATCATGCATTTTACTCTGACCAGAGGGAAGAATAGGCTAAGAAAATTAAAATTACAGAAAACAAAGAGGGATTAACCCTTTTTTCACGAGAAAGTGTCTCCAGGCATGGCCAGAGCTCTCTCTTGATAAATTCTCAGGCTGGAGAAAGGGCTGCAGAGCCAACACCTTGTGCTTTCAAAGCAGGCAGATATGACGTCTTTTCAAGATAAAGCACTGATCATCAGAAAGGAAAGCTATGAGGAAATGGGGGGGGTCCCCTAAGCTGCCCTTTCTTTCTTTCTTTCTTTCTTTCTTTCTTTCTTTCTTTCTTTCTTTCTTTCTTTTTCTTTGAAGGCTTTATTTTTGTCTTTAATGGCTACCCAACGGCAAGCAATAAGTCACCAGGTGTAGTTTCCCCCTGTATGGAAAGGCAATGAAAAGAAAAGGCTTCACCTGTTGGATTTCTGCTTGGTAGCCCTTCCAGAGGAAAAGTTCACAACCTGAAGCGCAACTGCGGAAAGGGGGGGAGGAAGACGCGCGCGCACACACACACACGATTTCTCATACCCTTTAGCGCCAAGACTTACCACCTTTTCGAAGATGTACCTGTGAGTGAAGTTGTGAGGCTACAAAGTGGAGCAGAGAGAGACAGAGAGAGAAACTGGGTATGACAGAAAACACACTGGCTGCCTAAGGGAGCATCCGAGCCAGGATTCGCCCCTTCAAAGGGCTCCTTTGTGGCGCCAAGGCCCTGTCTGTGGGACAGGAGGAAAGAAAAGAGTGCCGGGGAGCATGTGAAGACCTCGTCCTCCTCTTAACCAGCCGCCCGTTTATCAATCCACATCTGGGATTAAAGGCAAAACGAACCTGGTCAGCCCTAACTCTTTCCTTTTAAAGAGGACACAGCCCTGGGCCGGTAAAGGGAGCGAGAAAAGGGGGACGCCCCGCGTCAACCTACCTCGGAGTTACCTCCCTGAAGGTAAAGGGCAGTTGCTTTCATCCACCCACCCCGGGTGGCCAACTCACCTAAAATCTCTTTCCTGCGCTGCGTGTGGGGCTGCTCGGTGTAAACCCACTCGAAATCCCCGCGGGTGACCCTGTTGCCCATCGCCGCGGCTGCCGCTGCACCTGCCGCTCGCTCGCAGGAGAGAGCGAGGAATTGGCTCGGGGGCTAATATCAGCTCGCCTGGCCTGAGGGGCGGAGCCAAAAGGCTGTCGCCCCCCAGTCCCCGCCCCTCTCCAGCCTTCCCCGCCAGGCTGGGGTGCCGCGGCCGATTTCTCTTAACCTAGTCGTGTCAGATCTATTCGGCGCTCGTCATGAGCCAGCCATATCTCAGGGGCGTGGTGGAGAATGCTGTGGTCCACGTAAGCTCATATGCCTTAACAAATGTGGCAAGTCTGAAAGATCGTAGAAGACGTCTCCTGGTTTTCATTGATTTCACTTGGGACTTGTTGCCAGGAGAGCTGGCACGGGACTGAAGCCTTCTTGTAGCATAAGAGGAGGAGGCTTGAGTGCAGATGGAGGCGAACTCCCGACGAATGCAATTATGCCTTGGTAAGTGCCTGTTCTAAGCGGTACATAGTAGCGGTGAGGGCAGCAAAAAAGAGATATTTTGCTGCCACAATTAAGGCATCTCTTTCCCGCCCAGCGGAGCTCTTTAAAACTGTACGAGGGCTTTTACATTCTGGCCCTCGGGATATTATAGACTTATCTGTAGCCCGCTGTGAAGAGTTCGCCAGGCACTTCCAAGATAAGATCGCATGCATTCGTCGGGACTTAGACTCCAATATTATAGCAGCTGGTCCTAATGAAGCATCCAGATCACGGTCTTGTCCTCATTTATTGGATGAGTTTCAGTCGGTGCAGCTCGAGGATGTTGACAAGATCCTTGGACTGGTGCGGGCGACCACGTCTGTTCTAGATCCTTGCCCCTCTTGGCTGGTGAAAGCTGGCAGGACCGGAACCGCCAGCAGGGCCAAGGAGGTAATAAATGCCTCTTTAAGAGATGGAGTGGTCCCTGACTGCCTAAAAGAGGCGGTGGTGAGACCGCTCCTGAAGAAACCCTCCTTGGACCCAGATAACTTGAACAACTATAGACCTGTAGCGAATGTTCTGTTCCTGGGCAAGGTTCTGGAACGGGTGGTTGCCCGCCAGCTCCAGGGGCTCCTGGATGACACTGATTATCTTGATCCATTTCAATCCGGTTTTAGGCCCGGTTTTGGCACCGAAACAGCCTTGGTCGCCCTGTATGATGACCTTTGTCGGGAGAGGGACAGGGGGAGTGTGACTCTGTTGATTCTCCTTGATCTCTCAGCTGCTTTTGATACTATCGACCATGGTATCCTTCTGGGGAGACTCACGGAGTTGGGAGTCGGGGGTACTGCTTGGCAGTGGCTCCGCTCCTACTTGGTGGGTCGTCACCAGAAGGTAGTGCTTGGGGAACACTGCTCGATGCCCTGGACTCTCCATTGTGGAGTCCCGCAGGGATCGGTACTGTCCCCCATGCTTTTCAACATCTACATGCAGCCACTGGGTGCGGTCATCAGGAGTTTTGGGGTGCGTTGTCATCAGTATGCTGATGACACGCAACTCTATTTCTCCTTTTCATCCTCTTCAGGTGAGGCTGTTAACGTGCTAAACCGTTGCCTGGCCGCGATAATGGACTGGATGGGGGCTAACAAACTGAAGCTCAATCCAGACAAGACCGAGACGCTATTGGTGAGTGCCTTCTCTGCCCAGATGGAGGATGTTCATCCTGTTCTTGATGGGGTTACACTCCCCTTGAAGGAACAGGTTCGTAGCTTGGGAGTCCTTTTCGATCCTTCCTTGTCTCTCGAGGCCCAGGTGGCCTCGGTGGCACAGAACACTTTTTACCATCTTCGACTGGTAGCCCAGCTACGTCCCTATCTGGACAGTGATGACCTCGCCTCAGTTGTTCACACTCTGGTAACTTCTAGGTTGGACTACTGCAATGCGCTCTACGTTGGGCTGCCCTTGAAGATAGTTCGGAAACTACAGCTAGTCCAGAATGCAGCGGCCAGACCACTGACGTGGACCAGAAGGTCCGCTCATATAACACCCGTTCTGGCCCGTCTGCACTGGCTTCCTATTTGTTTCCAGGCTAAATTCAAAGTGCTGGTTTTGACCTATAAAGCCCTACATGGCATGGGACCGCAATACCTGGTGGAACGCCTCTCCCAATACGAACCTACCTGTACACTGCGCTCGACATCTAAGGCCCTCCTCCGAGTGCCATCCCATCGAGAAGCTCGGAGGGTGGTGACCAGAACTAGGACCTTCTCGGTGGTGGCCCCCGAATTGTGGAATAGTCTCCCCGATGAGGTACGCCTGGCGCCGACGCTGCTATCTTTTCAGCACCAGGTGAAAACCTTTTTATACTCCCAGGCATTTTAAAATGTATCTTAATAATTGTTTTTATCGTGTATTTTAAACAGTATCTTATTATTGTTATATTTTGATGTTGCTTGGTTGTTGTTGTTTGTTGTTTTGACTTTTGATTCTGTTATATTTACTGTATTTATATATTTTGCTTGTTTTATCTTTTATGTACACCGCCCAGAGAGCCTTTTTGGCTTAGGGCGGTATATAAATTAAATTAAATAAATAAATTAAATAAAAATAAGCTCTCCTGAACGAGATCCTGCTTTCCTCAGACGTTTTAACAGGGTTTTTCTTAAGGGCGTCTGTGCAGGCACAGAGATTTTATTTATTTATTATTTATTGTTAGACTTGTTAGCCACGTGCGAAAGTCTCCCAGCGACTTCCAACACATTAAAAGCATAAATATAAATACATGAAAAATGGAAATGGACTGCCTTCAAGTTGATCCCGACTTATGGCTACCCTATGAATAGGGTTTTCATGGTAAGTGGTATTCAGAGGGGGGTTACCATTACCTCCCTCTGAGGCTAGTCCTCCCCTGCTGGCTAGGGCCTACTCAGCTTGCCACAGCTGCACAAGCCAGCCACTTCCTTGTCCACAACTGCCAGCTGGGGGGCAACTGGGCTCCTTGGGACTATGCAGCTTGCCCACGGCTGCACAGGTGGCAGGGCACGTAACCCCTGAGCTGCTCACTGTAGGGGTGATCTTTAGCTGGCCCTTGACACCCAGGAGACACGAGTGGGGATTTGAACTCACAGACTCTAGACTCCCAGCCAGGCTTTCCTCCCCACTGTGCTATACCATCAAAAGAGAACAAGCATCACTGTAAGAGCAGCAGGAAGGTTAGCAGCACACGAATAACAAAACATCATCGCAGTCTATCAAATGCTTGGGGGGAAAGATAAAATGGTACCTCAAAGATGTCAAAGTGCCAGGCAGACCTCCCTGCGGAGAACATTCCCCACAAGGAGAGCCACAACTGAAAAAGCCCTGTCTCTTGTCACTACCCTCTGACCCTCCCTCAGAGAGGGGATCTCGAGAAGAGCCTCAGAAGATGGTTTTATTTATTTTAGATATGTTTATACTACTTTTAAGCATGAGCTTTCATATCGGTGAGTGGGTATACAGAACTAGAGAACCAGCAGCGTCACTAGCGGGAGTGCAGGGGGGTGCGGACCTCCGGCGTGCGCCCTCCCCGCTGCATGGACGGGGATGGCTGGCCTTGTGTGCGCACGTGCGCGCACTCACCACACTCTCCAGGCTGACGGTGGAAGGCCCATCCTGGCTTCACTGCCAGCGAGCAGGCGCCTGCTTTCGGTCTCGCCTGCCCGCCTCCAAGGAGGAGTTGGTTGCGCCGACCCAGAGCGCTTCTCAGCTGCTTTGCCAGGCAACAGCGTGGGGCAGGGCGGCTCTGGGTGTCACCCTCCTCACGGTGTCACCTGGGTGCGGTCCGCACCCTCCGCACCCCGGTAGTGACACCCCTGTAGAGAACATATATTCTTTCTTCTGGAAAGCTTATGCCACAATAATTCTGCTACAAGAACTGCATTTGTTAAAAATTACGGTGCTACACAAATCTGTGTGCCTTGAAAGTTAAGGAATTCTACTGCAGTGCTGTTTTAGAGCGTTGGTCTAGGACCTGGGAGAGGGAGACCAGGGTTCAAATCCCTATTTAGCCACGCAGTTCATTGGGTAACCTTGGGTCAGTCACAGTCTCTCAGCTTAACCTAGCTCACAGGGTTATTACCAGGATAAAATGGGGAAGAGGAAAATCATAGATGCCACCTTCAGCTCCTCAAGGAAAAGTGGGACATAAATGTAATAATAAATGTTTAAAAACTAAACTGCAGAGCCAGATTTACAGTACAATTCTAACCATGTCTGCTCAGAGGTAGGTCCCACTGAATTCAACGGGGCTTACTCCCAGGTAAGTGGGGTTAGGATTGCAGTCTGTGTTGCCTCCATCTGCCATGGGCTCTGGCCCTGCCTATCATTGGCCACCCTGCCCTCGGCCCTAGTGACCCCACCAGGCACCAGCTGCCGTATCTGCAGCATTTTCTTGTGGACAATAAAGAGGATCACTGGCCAACAGATGACACCACACTCCCTATTTCAAATCAATGTTAAAAAGCATGGGAGACAAAACGCAATCTCGAGGAAATGGAAAGGTTCATCCACATGGGGAGGAGCAAATGACTGTGCTCTAGCACCATTTGCTTGGTGAAGGGGCCAGAGCCACTACAAAGTGGTGCTACTCTTGCCATAATTCAGTGAGAAAGGGTCTCTCTAGAAGAGGGAGGGGGATCCTGTGGCCCTCTTGATGTTGTTGGACTTCAGGTCCCATCAGCCTCAGCCAGCATAGCTAGCACCCAGGAATGGTGGGAGTCCAACAACATGTAGAGAGCACCATGTTTGCTATCCCCGCTCTTTCATTACACCATGGTTGATGGTATCAAAAAACAGGGAAAGGTCCAGGAGAACCAAGATAGGCCACATTTCCTCTGTCCCTCTTCTGCTGAGATGGCCAACAAAACCAAAAGCCATAACTCGGCCTTTTATTGTTGTTTTTGATGTTTTCCGCCTCTCACCCAGAATGTGCATCCTGAGGCAGATTACATAGATTTAAAAACACAAAAACATACACAAAAACCATACATAAACAAATCCATAAAATCCTTAAAAGCATCAGTGTAACGGCATAAAGGGTAGAAATTTGACCAAATGTTTGCATAAAAAGATGGGTCTTCAACAGCAGTCTAAAATTGGGAGGAGAGGGGGCTGATCTTACCTCACGGGGAGGGCATTCCATAGTCTAGGGGCCATGACAGAGAAGGCTCTGTTGCAAGTATTTGCCAGTTGGGCTTCAGACAGAGTAGGCACTCACAACAGGCTCTCTTCCTTAGCTCTCGTGCGATGGGCATGGCTAATGTGGGGAAGGTGAGCAGACAGATATCTAGGTCCCAAACCATTTAGGGCTTTAAAGGTCAAAACCAGCACCTTGAATTGCACTTGTAAGCAAAAGTGGGAGTCAACACAGCTCTTTTAGCATAGGCGTAATGTGCTCAAAGCAGCTCTTTCTAGTTAACACCCTGGCAGTCACATTTTGAACCACCTGAAGCTTCCCAGTAGTCTTCAAAGGCAGTCCCATATAGAGTGCATTGCAGTAATCCAAATGTGAGGTGACTAGGGCATGGGTGAGGGTGGTCAGATCTGAGCATCCCAGATAGGGCCACAGTTGGCACAACAGCCGAAACTGAGGGAAAGCCTCTCTGGCCACCGCCACTATCTGATCTTCTAGCAGCAAGGCTGGATCCAAGAGGATTCCCAGACTGCGGACCTGCTCCTTCATGGGGAGTACAACCCCATCCATGATGGGCCAAGAACTCCAATCTATAGGAGGCTGGGCCCAATGACCTATAGGACCCTGCAGAGTTGCATAGCGGAACGGAGAGTTTTGAGCGAGCTTATGTGTGTGTGTTTGAATCTTTGCTAAGATTCTACCTTCCCTGCATATTAGTCAGACAGAGACTTTAAGCTTTAAAATAAGAAATAACTACTTTATTCTGGAAGTACATGTTTGATAGGAAAGAGTCCTATATCTAGCTAACTAGCTAAGTTGAAGCAACGAGCACTGAGCCCAGTACTCTTCCTCATGCTGGTGGAGAGGGAGAGACAAAGGAAAGATGTCTGCTCCCCATCTCGAGAAAGAAGAAGACTGGGAAGGAGGGAAGGAACTGGGATCAACATCCTTTGCATATCAGTCTAGCAGGAAGGAAGAGACAGCAGGAGATCAAAGGACAGGTATAGCCTAGCAACCAAGAGGTCTCCTCTCTAGCTACCCTTTTTAACCCCTTGCAGCCTCAACCCACAAGTTGGAGTTGAACCTCATACATTCCAGCACAATCCTGGTTAGCATTTCTGCTCACCGACACCACCTCTGTCTTGTCCAGATTTAATTTCAGCTTGTTCATCCACATACAGCCCATTACAGCCTGGAGCCCCCGATCCAGCACCAGCACTGCATCCTTGGGATCTAAAGTGCCCGATATGCAGAGCTGGGTATCATCAGCATACTGCTGGCAGCCCAGCCCACATCCTTGGACGACCACTCCCAACAGTTTCATGTAGATGTTAAATAGCATAGGGGACAAAATGGAGCCTTGCAGAACTACAAAGGCCAAACTACAAAGGCCGAACTACAGTTCCCCAGCAACACCTTCTGGATATGACCCTCGAGGTAGGACTGGAACCAGCGCCAATCCTCTGAGACGGTCCAGAAAGATACCATGGCCAATGGTACTGAAAGCCGCTCACTTTGGACAGCTCCTTGAATGTTTGGACTAAACCTGGAGCGGATTCCACTGCCCCAGTGACATGGATCCACCAGCAGCCACTGTCTCTTTCAGTGTCCTTGAATAAGGAATCTTACTGAAACATGTGGGGCATTTCCCATATCACAAGGGTGGGAGGGGAATCAGTTTTCAAGCATCGTGTTGAGGTGTTGCTTCACCCCCACTTTATCCTGTTCTGGATATTGGCTTTGGATTGTGATTCCACAAGGCAAGAACCTTGGTGGTTTCCCCAGGTGAAATTACGGCAACTTGTTCAAGCAACAGCCAGTGTAGCTGTATCTCAACTGGACTCAGTAGCTTGTCAATAAGCCTTCAAATGTTGATTCTTATATCCTCTACCTTAGTTAATTCTTCAGAGGAAGGCCCATAGCTCTGTGGTAGAGTGTCTGCCTTGCATGCAGAAGGTCCCAGGTTCAATCCCCAGCAGCTCCAGGAAGGGCTGGGAGAGAATCCTGGTCTGAAACCCCGGAGAGCTGCTGCCAGTCAGTGTAGACAATACTGAGCGAGATGGACCAATGGTCTGATTTGGTATAAGACTGCTTCCTAAAAGCCAATAAAAGTTTAGGCATTTTCTTTTCTTTTTTTCTCTTTATCCCCCCCCCGCAGCTTTTTGGTTTTTATTCATAAGCAAAATAAATAAATAAAAAGACATTTAAGTAAGTTGGTTTGGAAACCATCAAACAATCATTAATGGTCTAATATGAATAGCCAAGTTCAAGAATTTGGCTGCTTGTTCTGTAATTGACTTGTTAGTACCTTAAAGTAATATAATCATAAGAGATTGGCTAGAATGACCAGGGAAAGACTGGATAATAGGGCAGATTATGTCCTTCCTGGCCCCTTGATAGAAACTGCAATACAAAAGCACATGCAGGATGGACTCAACCTCTGCACTGCTGCAGGGGCAACACCTAGAATTCGTGGGAGTTGTATTATATCTGCCATCGAGTAATTTAGGAGAACATTAAACCTTGCCAGACATTCAATGTAACATTTTATCTGTATCTAAACTATGTGCAATGGGATTTACAGTTACATTTAGAAACAGAACATGTGAGGTGAAAGCAGGAGAAAAAGTATGCATGAGAGGGTTTCTCAGGGATTCCATGTATTATGTGAAGCTGAACCCTAATGACAAAGAAAACGTAATGATGTTTTCTAACCAAAGGCCACATGATAACTGCATACACTCCTGGCATAAAAGATTAGGGCACGCAAATCATGAAATGATTAAGAAAATGCCTGCTTTGAGTAAAGATGTTACATTAAAACCATGTGATGCTTATATAGATTGTGAAATATGTAAGCAGACAAAAGCAACCACAGCTCCCAAACACAAGGAAGCTGAAAGTCACACGAATAAGCCATACCAAACAATGCATGTAGACGTGGCAGGACCTTTTCAGGGGCCACAAGGTGGAGCTCGCTATTTCTTGGTAATACTAGATGAATTTTCAAGATATAGTACAGTATATCTGTTACGTTCCAAGAATGAAGCGGAAGGGAAACTAAAGATGTTCATACAAAAGGTGAAAGTACAGCATGGAATGAGCATACAGCAACTGAGATCAGATCAAGGAGGGGAATTTACCAGTCAGTCCTTGGCACAGTATCTGGAAAAGAAAGGCATTAAACACGCACTCAACGCTCCTTTTAGCCCCCATCAGAACGGTCTGGCGGAGAGAAAAAACAGATCCTTGCAAGATGCCACGAGGGCAATGATTAAAGATGCCAATCTGAGTAATGCCTACTGGGGTGAATGTATTTTATATGCGGCTTATATTCAGAACAGGCTGTTCCACAGTGCTATAAACATGACACCCTACGAAAAGCTATATGGACGTAAACCTACTCTCAAGCACATCCTAAAATTCGGCGCAAAATGCTGGGTTCATGTCCCCAAGGGGAAACGTAGGGGAAAACTTGCACCCAGGGCCCAGAAAGGAATTATTTTGGGGTTTCAAAATGTTTTTTTACCGCGTATGGCTACCACAGGAGAAAAGGGTGATATTTAGCCGGAGTGTGAAAGCTCAGGAGGAAGACTGGGATAAGTCAGTGTCAGTTGATCTAACACACACACACAGTGACTCAGAACAAGGGGGGCAAACAGTGAAAGAAGAGGAAGAGGAACGTGAACCTGATGAGACAGAAACACAAATCAGCCCCAAACAAGATGTTGTTTTAAGAAGATCAGAAAGAGCTAATCTGGGGAAACCGCCTAATAGATTTCAGATAGATATTATACGAAAACATGATGAAATGCATGGGTATACAGGTTTTACAGAAGTGCCAGAACGCAAAACAAATGAGGAAACCTTGTATCTAACATGTTTCAAACCAGAAGCTGACTGATGTGCTATCTGAAGTTAATAAACAAAATGGGCATGTGTATAGTAAAAGAGTAATAACGAATGCAATGTAACAATAAAACAATAACAAGCAACAGAAAAAAAAGGAAAACTGTAACACTGTAAATAACTGAACTGTAATTGTAATAGTGGTATGTGTAAGATGAAAAATCTGTAAAATGTAAAAAGTATGAAAGCCATGTCTGTTTGGAAGGTGGGGGCTTGTTAGAATGCTGAGACATGAAGTGTTCCAAAAAGACATGGATAGGGTTAAATTAAGCGCACTCTGGGACTCAAGGACAGAGAGCAGACCGAAGGCTGCAGGTGGCTGTGCAGGAAAGCTGCCAAGGCTATAAAACCTCCATAGAAGCAGCTCAGGGTGTGGGGGGTGCATTTTGATGTATGTGAAGGAGAGAGCTCGTGTATCTGTGTATCTGTAAGCTATTGAATCAGTAAAAGATTCATCTTCACCACTTCTAGCGTTCTGTCTCTATTCACTCCTGTTATATGCAGTGGCATTGCCCTGACAGGCAAGCCGGAATTCCAACATATTTTGGGATGGTTAACCATCCCAAATAAGGCTTCCCATCTTTGTAAGGGTAATCTAAAAGACTCAATGACTGAGAGGAACATGGGCCCCATGCACCTTTTGATGGTCTATATCTGCTAGTCTCTGCTTGACTATCACTTAGCATTCCCCAAATCCATAGATGTCAAATAGGAAGAATAACCTACCATAGTAACTTTATGCTCCACAGTCTTCCTCCAGGGAGATTCATAGGTATCTGTCAGTACTTTATAGACCAGAGAATTAGAGGTAAGCACATAACTGCAGTGAAGCTACAAGTGAACAGAATGGATCCAAGCCAAACATTTCAAGGAATCCAACCCTGCCTCCAGACAAAGGGGGCTCCAGCGACACATTTGGGAACTTCAAAAATTAACTTGAGAAAATGAGATTGAATTTCTTCAAAAGAACTTTTAGAGTATGGAAACCAAATTGGAGCTCCGAAAAGAATCTGTGGCACAATTTTAGCTCTAAAGACCTGAATGGCTGCTAGTAAGAATTTTCCACCCTTTGTAAAGAAAAATAGGGATATCACTTCCACATTCTGTTTGGTTTTTGACCTTGCATCTTTTTCTTGTGTTCTCCAACTTATGGCCTTGTGAAACCATATACTCAAGTATTTGTCAGAATCAACTTGTTCAATTCTATTCATTCCAATGGCCCAGAGAAATCTGAGCTTCCTCTTGGAAAAAACCAATACTTTCGTCTTTGTGTGGTTAATTGTTAAATGAAGGCCTACACAGGTCTGAGATAGCAGAACTGCATCATCAACATAGAGAAGAATGGAAACTTTTGTTGTGCCCAGCCTGGGTGGATGATATGGTAATGGTACCAGCATAAGGGGAAGGTCTGCCAAATATAAATTCAATAAAATGGGGGCAAGAACACATCCTTGTCTTACACTGTGAGTGGACACTCTCTCATTGGTGAAATGACC
Source organism: Rhineura floridana (assembly GCF_030035675.1). NCBI lineage: Eukaryota > Metazoa > Chordata > Lepidosauria > Squamata > Rhineuridae > Rhineura > Rhineura floridana. The sequence goes on from NC_084481.1 coordinate 214,800,837, forward strand.
TTGATTGCTGCAATGGATCTGGGCAGTTGTATTGTTATACATAGACTGAATCAGAAATAGAAGCCTTCTTTCAATAACGAACTCTTCCAGTTTACTCCACAGGCGTTCACGAGATATAGAATCAAATGAGGATTTCAAACTCCTTTTGGCAGAGAGTACTCAGGTGCCAATTGAGCCAATACCAGGCAATGATCTAACATGGAGCAGCCTGCTTTAGAGCCAATCTGCTGTTCTCCCACGATATTATTACCTTTGACCCATGTCTTTAATTTGAGGCCTAAGAAGATGGCATAAACCTTACCGACAAAAGTAGCTGACTGATAGGCTGGTAGTTATATGAATTGTCTTTGGGGCTTTTCTTATAAATTGGAACACTAAAAGCCGTCAGCCAGGCTACTGGGATTATACCAGACTTATTTATTAAGGGGAAAAGAGAAGTCAGCATCGAAGTCCACCAATTTATATTACATTTCAGCAGCTCCAGAGGAATATCATCTGGTCCTGGAGCCTTACCCTTCTTTAGCTGAAGTAATAGTTCCTCAACAATGTCAGGATCAGCGTTTGGCCATTCAGGAGTGTCAAAAGGCAGACAGGGATTAGTTGTAAGAGAGTCTTTAAAAACAACACGGAAATGGTCTTCCCATATGTTTGCCAGAATATGACATTCTGGACTACTACTTCTATTGCTTAAGGCTTCCGAAAATGTTTGCCAGAAGGTTTTACTATTATGGGTAACTGCTGCAGCTGTCAGCAGTTGCCATGACTCTCCAACAGCCTCACTTTTTTGCATTGTAAAAGCTTCTTGTACTCTTTCCTTAGTGCATAGTATGAATGAGGTATTTGTCGCTCATCATCCACTCGGTATGAGTTACAGACAGACTGAATTCTGCACCTGAAACTGGCACACTCCTGATCGAACCACATATTAGAGTAGACTTTCTGGTAATTTGTGATGTTAGCAGTATTTTGAAGGGAGGACTACAGATCCTTTGTAACCTCATAAGCAGATATACGGAACTCGGGAGAAGCAGCAGCAGCAGCAGCAGCAGCAGCAGCAGTAATCTGCTTGGTAATATTCCCATATTTAGGAGAATTCAGAAGGCTATTAAAAACCTGCCCAGTTTAATTTAACCATTTGAACTTTTTACAATTTGTTGCTGTTAAATGCCTTCAAGTTGATTACAACTTATGGCAACCCTGTGAATCAGCAACCTCCAATAGCATCTGTTATAAACCACCCTGTTTAGATCTTGTAAGTTCAGGTCTGTGGCTTCCTTTATGGAATCAATCCATCTCTTGTTTGGCCTTCCTCTTTTTCTACTCCCTTCTGTTTTTCCCAGCATTATTGTCTTTTCTAATGAATCATGTCTTCTCATTATGAGTCCAAAGTACGATAACCTCGGTTTAATCATTTTAGCTTCTAATGATAGTTCTGGTTTAATTTGTTCTAACACCCAATTATTTGTCTTTTTCACGGTCCATGGTATCTGCAAAACTCTCCTCCAACACCACATTTCAAATGAGTTGATTTTTCTCTTACCTGCTTTTTTCACTATCCAACTTTCACATCCATACATAGAAATCGGGAATACCATGGTCTGAATTATCCTGACTTTAGTGTTCAGTGATACATCTTTGCATTTGAGGACCTTTTCTAGTTCTCTCATAGCTGCCATCCCCAGTCCTAGCCTTCTTCGAAGCAGATGTTAGACAGTGGGCAGTGATATACATTCAACCTTGAGAACCCCAGAAGTGCAAGAGAAAGCTCCAGAGGCATATGGTCACTGTCGGAACACACTGCAACTCTAAATTTACACTCCAGGGTTTTCAGGAGCCTGTGTCTTAAGATGTAATCAACCATGCTTGATTCCCCTAGAGGACACAAAAGTATATTCACCCCACTCATTGCCAGGGGTAGGCCCATTCAAAATGCCTAAGTCATTGTTAAAAACAAATTGGAGCAAACATGCACCTGAAGGGTTAACTGTGAGTATCTTTAGAATGATGTAGGCTGGCTTTAAGTTGATCCTTACCCCATTTGGCAAGTGCATTGGGTGGAACAACCTGCCAGGTAAGTTCCAGACCTTGCATTAAAGTCACCCGCAATTATAGGGAAAGCATGGGGGAACTTAGCCATCTGCTCCAAATAATAGCATTCAGTTTTGAGCCCATTTGGCAAAACATCCTCCTTGTGAGCTGAAGGAACAAGATAGTGGTTAAACACAAGCAAGGTCAGGTTTGAAGCCCTAAGCTCCAGGGACAACGCCGACACAGGGGAGTCACATTTGGGCAGCTCTGTAACCTTAGTATCAAAGGCTGAAGAAACCAGAAAACACAGCCCTTTACTAAAATGTAAATGTACTTTACTAGCTCTGCCCTTTCTGCTATTGGGAAGGGCAGGGAGACAATGGGACATAAATCCATTTACATAAATATGGTCACTACACCAGGTCTCTTGATGCAAGACTATATCAAACCTTTTCAGGTAAGCTAGAAAGTCTTGATTCATACCTTTAGCATTCCAGCCAGCAATGTTTCATGATAAAAAATTTAGGGGCATATTATCCTTCACTGATCTTGGTCAGTCCAGTTCTTCAATCATGTCTAAGCAACCTCCCGAATTTCCTATCACACAGCAATTTGGCAATGGTGCTTGGGGGCTAGAAAAACCTGAAGCAGACCTATAGGGGCACTTGGAATTTTGAGGACCAATCTCATGCAGTTCTAGCTGTCACAAAGCAGACCAATCTATATTGGATTTGAAGCTTTATGATTAACAATAGAGATATCCATTGGCTCAGGATCACATTTGGTGGAATCATATTGATCAGTCTCTCTTTCTCCAGAGCTTAAAGAGACATTGTTTTGGGGTAGTTTAGGCGATTGTAATACCACAATCTTGGGACTTAAAGCAAAGCCTGCCTTGGAATTTAAGAGACTCAGGGTACACACTGGAGGCTTCTCCCTATTAGTAACTCTCCTGCCTCCAACCTTTAGCTTTTAACTAGAAATGCAAACAATCTTGTAAAGAAGTGTTACCATTTAAATTGCTACCCTGAAATAAGAACCCCATCAAAGAAAGGAAAGAAGTACCCAGCTTCTGCTTACTTTTCTCATACTTCCTCTATGCTGTCACAAACTTGAAAGCCTTGTTCCCAGCTCTTTCACTTGCTAGAGTGAGGAGAGTGTGTCAACTACGCTGGCAGTGTTGCAGAGGACATAATTGCTCCTGCTCTTAAAAAAGAGTCCTGGGAACTGTGCTCTGCCCTCCACTTCACCACTGTGTGGAATTTACCAAGGAGTAATACTCACTTGCAGTAGGTAAGATCTGGTTGGATCAAAAATGGCAAAGACAGTTTTGACAGAAGTGGTGGCTAGGCATGCCAGTGGTTGGAGCTGAGGGGTGTGCATGAAATGATATTGCTTTGGGACTTGATTGCCTTTGTGCTTGTATTGCCTGTACATCTTTTCTACACTTTCTGGATGTGGTCATCTCTTTGAATGTAAGGATGCAGGATAAAGGCTTACCTGACAGGGACAGGACCTTGCAGAAGCACCCAAAAACTGTTGGGATGCAAAATTGGCCCCAGTGCAGGTAATTCTGTAGTCTAAGGTTTGCTTATGATGACACCAGAAGCTGGGACATCAAAACTGCTGAGCCCATGGCCATCACAGGGTGTATCACTCAGGCAGATGACTCACTTGGAGAAGTAACAAAGTCCTATTATGCCTGACGCAGATGGTCAATTGTTATTGGTGGGAGTGACATGCTAGGCAATGGGAATATGGAGGTTGTACAATTCCTTCAGAAGCTATTTACATCAAGAGCTAGAATCCAAATGAAAAAACAAAACTGCAAACGTGTTACATTAATAAGCAGAAAGGGTTAAAGATAATTGCCAAGACATTGTGATCTACTCCATGCAATCATTATGAACAATTTGTTATAAAAATGTTGAGGGGATTTCATCGGATAGATCTGCTGAAGACTGCAGAACAGAGGCAGACAAGGAGGAAGCAGATGGATAGTGCAGAAGGTTCAACCCTCACAACTTGCTGTTCAGATAGGCTCTCTGCTATGGGTCACACCAATTCCAACAAAGTACAAATAAGCAACACAGTAAAACAAGTGTGATAATAATATGCAAGTATACCAGTTACACCGTGGGAACTCCACCTTAAAAATGGATGGATGCTATCAAATGACTTCCTATTTCTTCCTTGTCCTACTATACACCTAAAGTTTTGAACGAGTATAAAATGCTCACTTGGATAGATTATCTTCTCTCCATCTCTTTTCCTATGCAGTTCTTTATCATCGGAGTGTGCTTCCACTTGGCTTGTCCTTTGTCACCTTCAAGGGCCCCCTTAAAACCTCTCTCTTCACTAGGCTTAATTGACCCCTCTTCCTTGTTTTACTTTCAATTCCTCCCTAATGTGGTTTGTCTTCAAACTGTAAACCTGTGCACAAGGCCTCAATTGTTGCTAAGTTTTGTACTAGGAATTTTGGATGTAAAATTAACAAAAACTAGGTAATTGCTTGTTTCTTCCAAGTTCCTTGCATTCCGCCCATCTCTGGCAATCTATTCTCCCCCTTGCTCCATGTCCTTCCCTCTCAGTTGTGTCCCAATTTCACTATGTGGGTGTTGTGATTAATCTGAAATGAATATGAATGTGCGTAAAACAGGCATAGTGTGCATTAACTGGTCACTGTAGCAAATGTGCACAAATAAACAGCACAGGCATGATCTTTTGTCCATTGTGAAGTCAACATGCAAGAGGGAAAATTCAAAACTTGTGCCTTCAACAGTTTTTCCAACAAAGCCCTGTTCACTTATGTATAGCCTCCTCTGGGAGACGATGCACATTCAATGTGAGTAATTTCTCACGTTTTTTTGTGGGAGACTCAAGGCTGGCTGCTGGAATTTGAGTATTATGAATGTCTGAAGAAGCACTGAAACAGTTTAACCATCGGAATAACTGTCATCTTTGTATTGTGTCATTTTTCATCTTGGTATTATCGTGTCATTTTCCATTGCCTGTCCTCACTGTATATTTTTTCATGTTAATATATTCACTGTTGGCAGTATTTTGCATTGTTACATATTGTTGTTTCAGGTCCCATGTTTTAATATATTTATCTACTCTGTGATTCACAGTCATTGTGCTCGTTTTTATTGTTTTGCTAGCTTTCATTTCAGCTGTATGGCACCGTTTTTTCCTTTGCAAATTTAGGTAGTGACTTTTTTGTGTATTTTGTGGTTGCACCAAGAACCCTCTCCTTCTGGTTGGCAATATGAGTAATACACCATCTAAGATGAGATGGGAGTGATAGATATTAGCTGGAAATTGTACCTTCTAATGATGTGCATGTTTTCCACATTGTCAAGTGAATGTGCATAATGATCAATTGTTATGCACATTCTCCAACTCACACCAACCCCTATAGGTGACATTGAAGACAGTCTTTTTTCATAGTAATATGCTGCATTCTGAGAATACCTTTTGATGACCACAGATAAAGGACATTAAGAGCAGTTCACAAGTGCTCTTTGACATGAAAAGATCCACTGACATGTCTTTTTAACATGTCAGATTTCACATGAGGTTTCTTATTTGCAAGATTCCCTCATATGCAAATTGGTAGAAGTTACCTTCTGCTTTCAGGAACAGTGGAATCTTGAAAAAGTCTATGCTAATCTTTTATTAATTGTAAAATTCAAAGTCTGGTGCTTGTTTGATTCCAGGAAGAAGTTATTAGCAATGCAGAAGTAAACTATGGCCCTTCCTTCCAGGTAAGTATGTATAGGATTACAGCCTCAAACTTTTATTTTCCCAATTGGGAAAGTATTCTCATATATGGACATAGCTGATGACAACATCCTGATACTGACAAGCAAAACAAATTTTAACAAAGGACATGCTACTACACTTCCAATACCAATCATTGTTATACTTACCAGGGATTGTGAATGCAACAACCTGAATTTGTACTTTTTATGTCTAATTTTCTTTCAATTGTATTTTTCCTCCTTATTTTCATATTTCTTAATTTTTAAAAAAATGTGTGTTATTAATACCCACACATGCACACACAAGGCTGTGAAAATGAACAGTGTGAGCCTATGGTATGTGTTAACAACCCATGAGAGTGATGCCACAACTAAGACCTGTTAAACTATTCTTAACGGGAGAAACTATAATCTCATTTTTGAGAGCTTGATTTACGGAAAGGTGCTAGAATCCTGGTAACTGAAGTCCCTTGCCATTCCTGAAACTTCATTCTGAACTCAACAGAGTGCTACAAGACAAACCCATTAGCTGATGAATGGCTTTCTTCTAATTTGCCAAGTAAAACATCTCTCCTGGGGCTATGTACTTGATTTATGGAACTCTGACATCTGGTGGTCAGTGAGTTAACAACAAGTGCACATTCAGCAGAAACTCCCAGATTGTCCCGTGGACCACGAAAAAGGCAAAAAGGCAAATCATTGGGTGTTAGAACAAATTAAACCAGAACTATCACTAGAACCTAAAATGATGAAACTGAGGTTATCATACTTTGGACACATAATGAGAAGACATGATTCACTAGAAAAGACAATAATGCTGGGAAAAACAGAAGGGAGTAGAATCATAGAATTGGAAGGGGCCTTGTAGGCCTTCGAGTCCAACCCCCTGCTCACAGCAGGAAATCCACAGCAAGAGCATCTCCCGCAGATAGCTGTCCAGCCTCTGCTTGAAGACATCCAGTGAAGGGGATCCCACCACCTCCCTAGGCAGTCGTTCCATTGCCGAACTGCCCTTACTGTCAAGAAGTTCCTTCTAATGTCCAATCTGAATTTACGCTCCTGCAACTTAAAACCATTAGACCTAGTCCTACCCTCTGGGGCAGCAGAGAACAAATCTGTACCCTCCTCTATGTGACAGCCCTTCAAGTACTTAAAGAGTGCAATCATGTCGCCCCTCAGCCTTCTCTTCACCAGACTGAACATGCCAAGTTCCTTCAACCTTTCCTCATAAGACTTGTAGAAAAAGAGAAAGACCAAAAAAGAGATGGATTGATTCCATAAAGGAAGTGACAGACCTGAACTTACAAGATTGGAACAGGGTGGTTTCCAGATGCTACTGGAGGTCGCTGATTTATAGGGTCACCATACGTCATAATTGACTTGAAGGCACATAACATACACATATACACACAGCACTTCCACCGTGGCATATGATCTCTATGCTAGAATATGTAAAATCAAGTCACCTTATTTGTCATCACCAAATTTTGATAGGACTTACTTCTGGGTAAGTGCATGTAGAATTACAATAAAAAATATGCAGCCAATCATCTTAAAAAAAACCCCTAACCCTAAATTCCAATATAAAGAATTGATATGCATCAGCTTAGCTGCCCCTCCATTACAAACTGGTTTACTTTTTGATTATGGTTTGCATATTGAGATAATTAGGCAAGACCAACATTGTGTAATGATCATTAGATAATTATAGATTTAAGTTTACACATCCTTTCTTGACTGGTTTTCAGATATGCTCCTCTGGCTGCAGTTGTACATGCTTTATCCAAAATCTTACTGAAATAAATGCAATTTAGGCCCCAAGTTCAATCCCTGGCATCTCCAGGTACGGGTGGGAGGGACTCCTGTCTGAAATCCTGGAGAGCCACTGCCAGTCAGTGTAGACACTACTGAGCTAGATGAACTAATGGTCTGAACACAGCTTCCTATGGAAAGAAGACCAGCACCTTTAAGTCCGTTTGTGAAAAGACGAGGGAGAAATGGAATAGCATAAGCTGCAAAATCACACAAGGAGGTAAAATGCTTTTGCTCTTAGCTACCTGCAGTAATTGGCCAAACATTCTAATTTCCCTCATGTGACATTTCTGGAGGATCCATTCATTCTGTATGAATAGACACAAGATAGAATACCATTAAGGACAAGCAGTTTTAAGGAACTCTGCTACCTTGAGGTAGTCATGGGTATGTGATATCTTACACACTGCATGTCACCTGTAACTGATTTATTTTATTGGTTGTGGTCAGAAATGTTTCATGCTTGTGGGAAGATGCTTAAAGGATGGTGTGCCTATTTAACTGAACAGCAACCACAATAAAGAGGATGGCGGACAGTTGATTTACATAGCAGAGTCAGGGCATCCACAATACATCAATAGTAAGTAGGCATCAAGAGCCAGTGTGGTGTAGTGGTTAAGGTGCTGGACTATGACCTTGGAGACCAGGGTTCGATTCCCCATACAGCCATGAAGCTCACTGGGTGACCCTGGGCCAGTCACTGCCTCTCAGCCTCAGAGGAAGGCAATGGTAAACCCCCCCTGAATACCACTTACCACCCTAGGAATTGACTTGAAGGCAGTTGCTGTTGTAAGTAGGCATCAGCTGTTTCTTATGTAAATAAAAAAAACACTCAGCATTACTACAAATAGCCGGGGCAAACTTTACTCCTTCTTTTATTCCTGATTAATATGCTACTTTCTGGAGAGGCACTAACCTTCCTGCAATTCCACTTCATGTAGGCTGAGTGAAGATCTTGTCATGTCCTCTTTCTTACTCCTGTTTGAAGAGCTCCCCCTGCCTCATCCTGATATCTATTAAAGGCTTTCCACGAACAGTGTTTCTAATTCACAGTCTAACTGAAAGGAAGAAATTTTCTTATTATCCTGAACACAGTTTCAGGACTAGGCATGGAAGAGTTCCTAACCTGCTTCTCTGCCCTTGGAAGCCTGGCCTAGTCCCATCCCTTACTCCATTCTGTGGGAATGATGGCTGGGCACATGGTTCAATTCCAGATGCAATTGAAAACACATTGCTAACTTTAAATGCCCGGGGACCTATGTATGATAGGACAGGAGTTGTCAGAAGATAAACTGTAGTCATTATCTTGGGGGATAAGGCTATCAGTGGCTACTAGCAATTGTGGTTATGTTCATCCACCTGTGCTGGGGGAAGTGTACCTCTGGATACCAGTTGCTGGGAATCACAAATGGGGAGAATTTTGTTGTACTCAAATCCCGCTTGTGAGCTTCCCAGAGGCATCTGGTTGGCTACTGTACAAAAAGGATGTTGGACAAAGTGGGCCTTTGGTCTAATCCAGCAAGGCTCTTACGTTGTTACCTAGCAGACCAGTTGCTCTTTCTGAAATCTTCCGCTCATCATTTCCTGCATATTTAGTCTGTTGCCAGGTTATCCTTGGCACAGTCCTGCAGCAATAATCTCATCTTCATTTATTTCTCTAGCTGCACAAGATAACAATAAGATGGGATGGGATGGTAGGAAAATTCTCCATTCCTAGCTTAACTGGTGAGTGGACAGCTCTCCAGAAGTGCAGAGAGGCACTGTCATCTCCACAGCACACCTTCTGCCACAGGAGGATTGTCCTAATTTAAATAATCCTCAGTATTCACCCAGACATTTACAAGGAAAATGGCAAGGCAGATATGCTTGTTTCACACAAAAGTCTCTTGAGTTCAATGAAACTTTCTAGGAAGCATGTTCAGCAGTGTAATTCAAATATTTTTCATGTTATGAAGCATTACTCTGGGTTTCAATTTAATGAAATATTCTAGAGCAGGTGTGAGGAACTGCAAGATGTTGAATGGCTCTAATCTAAATTATAAACTCTTATCATTTTACACAGCAGGATTAATTAATGGGACGTGCACTAACATAACTGCCAAGACTATAATTCTAATAATCACTCTTAGCAGAGAAGGAAAGACACCATCAATGCACACATTCTTGAGGGCAACGTTTATTTAGTTATTCAAAGACTTATACTACTCTTCGGCCAGAAAAACTTCCAGATCAATAAAAACAAAACAGTCCCTTCACTCGGGCTTGAACAGAAATGGACTGCCTTCAAGTCGATTCTGACTTATGGCGCCCCTTTAAACAGGGTTTTCATGGTAAGCGGTTGCCTTCCTCTGAGAGGCAGTGACTGGCCCAAGGTCACCCAGTGAGCTTCATGGCTGTGTGGGGATTTGAACCTTGGTCTCCCAGGTCGTAATCCAACACTCTAACCACTACACTACACTGGCTCTCTACAATCTAAAAAATCAAGACACACCAAAAAAGGGGAGGTGGAGGAAAAGGTGCAGTCTTATGTACATTTACTTGGTTGTAACACCATATATTTCTCTTTGCATTTGTCCACCGCCTAACAGGCATTTTCTCTCCGCTTGGATAGGATGGCAAGGCATGTTGTATTGGGCTGCAAGTTACATTAACTAAGGCTGCAATCCAATACTGTACACACTCACCTGGGAGTAAGTCCCATTAAACCCAACGCAGCTTAGAAGTGAGTAGACATGTATTGGATTGCAGCCTTAGGGAAATAAAGGTAGCGGCGACTCTTGAGCGGGTTAAGGTGATCGCCTCGGCATTCCCTTCGGAAAAGCTTGCATGGCAGCCCAGTCACTCGGTGCCCAAACCGTGCATCCAAGACAAGTCAAATCAGGAGGTCCCGGGTGAGGCGTGTTTTCAGCTCCGTTGGTGGTTTGAGGAGGACAAAGGAGTTGAGTCCCCTGGTAGGAGCTCCGCATCTTCCAAGAAGGACGATCTAGTGCTGAGACGCACTGGCCTCAACCGAAGTGCCAGAAGCGCTGCATCGGATTCTCGGAGCGTAGGGAAACGAAGCAAGAAACAGCGACCGAATATTGCACTTTGCCCACTTTTCCCCTGGGCTAGAGAGAATCCTCAATCGGGGCCCGATGTAATACCAGGAAGGAGAGGGGGCAAGAGCACAAGAAGGAAGCCGATGGCAGTTTAATCCCCCCGTTCTATATTTAAAGTACCCCAAGACGGACGACCCTACACATACACTCTGAGGGAACCGAACCTATACTCCAAAGGTTGTCCGAACCCGGGGAAGGAGGGGGGGGGAGAAAAAAGAAACGCCGAAGCCGCCGCTGTGCAAGAAATAGAAGACGACCAATTGCGGCCGCGAGGAAACTTTCTCTCACGGCTAAGTGAGAGAAGGGGGCGTGGCCACAAAAGCAACGGCTGCCTTCGAGAGAGAGCGCACAACCTCGTCAGAAACCAACGAAAAGCTGACTGGAACCAGCACGGGAATGGAGGCGTAACTCCGCCGCTAAAGTTTCTTTGTGATAGGCTGGCCTCGGAAGGGGGGAGGGGGCAGCTCAAGACCAACCGGCCTTCCTGGCAGTTGGAGCACCAGGGGAGTGTGATTGGAGGAGGCGTCCTTAGGTTGAGCTCCTTACCGCGATTGGCCCTTGGGTGCGAGCGGGGGCGTGTCCCGGCTGCTGCCTCGGCCTTCCCGGGTCTGGATGGCGGGTGAGGGAGGTTTGGAGTGTCTGTATCACTCGGCGGCAGCGGCGGAAGTCTCGCGAGGCGGCGCGGGCGGGATTTGGCGGCGGCTGAGGTTGCTGCCTGCTTGCTTCCCACTCTCCTCCCTCCCAACGAGCTGGTGTTTGTGTGGAAGGGGGAGGAGGCGGCAGAGGAGGAGGAGGAGGAGGAGGAAGGGAAGCGAGAGGAGGCTGAGCCCCGCCGGTGTCGGGCGGAGCAGCGGACCCGAGGCGGAGGCCCACCGCTAGGTTTTGGCCCGCCGCCGCAGCTGCCGCCGTTTTCGGCGGCTCCCCACTCCCCCACCATGGCCTCGGGAGATACCTTGTACATCGCCACGGACGGCTCGGAGATGCCGGCCGAGATCGTGGAGCTGCACGAGATCGAGGTAGAGACCATCCCGGTGGAGACTATCGAGACCACCGTGGTGGGCGGCGAGGAGGACGACGACGAGGACGACGACGACGAGTGCTGCGAGGACTGCGGCCCTCACCACCCGCCCCACCGCCGGCACCATCACCACCACCACCACCATCACCACCACCCGCCCATGATTGCCCTGCAGCCGCTCGTAACCGACGGCGACCCCAGCGGCGGCGGAGTCGGGGCCGGCGGGGGCCAGCTCCACCTGCACCACCACCCGCACCATCAAGAGGTGATCCTGGTGCAGACCCGCGAGGAGGTGGTAGGGGGAGACGACTCGGACGGCTTGCGGGCGGACGACGGCTTCGAGGACCAGATCCTGATCCCGGTGCCGGCTCCGGCCGGTGAGGATGAGTACATCGAGCAGACTCTGGTCACCGTCGCGGCCGCGGGCAGCAAAGGCAGCTCGGGTGGCGGCGGCGGCTCTTCTTCGGGCGGCGGTCGGGTGAAGAAAGGCGGTGGCAGCGGCAAGAAGAGCAGTAAGAAGAGTTACCTGACGGGAAGCGGCGGCGGGGCTGAAGGGGGCGGCGGCGGCAGGAAATGGGAGCAGAAGCAGGTGCAGATCAAGACCCTGGAGGGGGAGTTCTCGGTCACCATGTGGGCCTCGGGTAAGTGGAGCGGCCGGGCCGAGCGCGGTACGTTGCGCCGGGGCCCGGGGAGGGTCCGGGGACCCCCTAGTACACCTCGACGGGCTCTTTTCCCCCGTTTTGTTTTGAAGGGAGGCCATGTTTGGATGTGTGTGATGGGCGCCGCCATGTTCATCTCGCCAGGGCAAGTATGGCGGCTTCCCCCGAAAAGATGGCGGGGTCTGCGCTGCTCCTGCCTGATTGCCCGGCTCCCTCCGGCGGGGGGGAAAAGGAAAAGAAAGATGGCGGCGGCCACGCCAAGATGGCTGCCGCGAGAGAGGAGGGGAGGCGTCGGTGGCGCGCGCGCGCTCTTTTCCTCCGTCCCTCCTTCCTTCTCGTTCGCTGAGTGACTCTTGGACTAGGCCGCAATGGCGTAGTTTCTGCAGTAGGGGGAGGGGAAGCAGGAGAAGGGAGGCGGGGCAGGCACGCGGCGCGGGGAGAGCTCGGCGTCCCACCCCGTCTTCCAGCTAGTATCTCGTCGTCCTATTTTTCTCCTTCCCCCCCCCCCTCCTCGGGTTTGTGCGGGACTCTTTCCTCCTCAAACTGCCTCGTTTCCTCTCAAGCCGGCACTTTCCCCTCCGTTGCCTTTTCCCATTCCTCATCTCAAAGTCTGATTTGCCCTCCCATAACAGCCCCCTCTTTTCCTCTGGGCGACCCTTTCCCATTCGTTCCCCGCATCCTCGCGGATTTCCTCGTTCTTCCCTTCCTTCCCCGTGTTCCTATCGCTAACTCCCCCCCTCCGCAACGGATAAGTCGGTTTCCTTTCTCCTCCAGCCTCCTTCCTTCTCGCGCCCCGCCTCATGCCCTTTTCTTTTCTCACCAGCGGTCTCGCCTTCGCAGCAGTTGCCTCACTGATGTCTCATTTTTTTTTCCTCCTGGGGCTTTCTTTCTTTCCGACTCCCGCCCCGTATGTTTGGACAACCTCGCTGCCTGAGCCGAGTTTTCTTGGCTCCGTGGGGCAAAGGGAGTAAGTGGAAGGGGCTTTCTGTTTAGGAGAGGGAGCTTGTAGTTTTGCTGGCAGCCAGGCTGCTGCCTTATTCCGCTGGGACGGAATGCTTTACACGAAATGCAGTTGCTGGGCTGTGCCAGACATATTCAGGATAGGAGCCCGTTTCTCGGCTTCTAGGGTTTTTTTTTAATGTGTGTGTCTGTTTTTAAAATCCCTTTAGTTGACATCGAGTGGGGGCTTAAATAACTAAGGGGTTTGAGGGAAGCCTAAAATAGGTGCCTGGCTCACTGACATCGGCTCTGGAGGAAAGAGGTGGATCCTCTGATCCTGGCGCCTGGGTCTCCTGCTGCAGCCCAGGAGGGATAGCCCCTTTGGCTGTCTGAGTCAGGGCTACCTCATTTCATTACACAGCAGGTGTATGGAATTCTCACCACCCACCCCCAGATCCCCAACATTGTTTGAAATTCCAAACGATTTCAGGGAAATTAACCTCCACGTAAAGGGTGCTTTCAGTTCCTGCCTGTGTGTGAGTCAATATGTAGTAAAGTGTATAAAGCACTGTAGGATTTTAGAATCTCAGATGGTTTTCCGTAGCTGTTTTCAGCTAAATAAAGTGGTAATGTTTGGAAAATCGACTACCTTTAAGCCTTATTGTATTGTGATTCTTAATGTTCTCGATAATGTACTAATTTCCCTCTAAAAACATAGGCTAGTATCCAACTAAGTCATACTTGGAGTAGAGTGGTTGAACTGGCTACCCATAGAGACATTAAAATTAGTCAAGATTTGGCTCCTAGTGTTGTACAATATATTTATTTTATTTATTTATTTTATTTTATTACATTTTTAGACCGCCCTATAGCAATAAGCTCCCAGGGCGGTGTACAGCATAATAAAACAGGTTAAAATACAAGTGGATGTAAATACAATACACAATAAAACATAATTAAAAATTTTCAATTTTAAATTCAAATTTTTAAATTTTTAAAATGCCTGGGCGAAGAGGTAGGTCTTTACCTGGCGCCGAAAAGATAACAAAGAAGGCGCCAGGTGTATCTCATCAGGGAGGGCGTTCCATAGCTCGGGGGCCACCACTGAGAAGGCCCTAGCTCTAGTTATCGTTCTCCGTGCCTCCCTATGCGTTGGGACACGGAGAAGGGCCTTCGACGTCGAGCGCAGCGACCGGGTAGGTACATAGCGGGAGAGGCGTTCCGCCAGGTATTGCGGTCCGATGCCGTTAAGGGCTTTATAGGTAAGAACCAACACAATGCCTGTGTGGTGGTCGTGGTGGTGGGGATGTGCCTTCAAGTCGATTACGACTTATGGCGACCCTATGAATCAGCGTCCTCCAGTGGCATCTGTTATAAACCACCCTGTTCAGTTCTAACGTATTTATGCATTTCAGTGTGTTAAGTGAAAGAAACAATATTTGCTGAATTAACTTGAGTCTCTCGTTTATTACTACATTTATAACATTCAGAGAGCCAATGTGATGTAGTAGTTAAGGTCTGGCCTATGACCTGGGAAACCAGGGTTCAAATCCCCACACAGCCATGAAGTTCACTGGGTGATCCCTCTCAGCCTCAGAGGAAGGCAATGGTAAACCTCCTCTGAATACCGCTTACCATGAAAACCCTATTCATAGGGTCACCATAAGTTGGGATCGCCTTGAAGGCAGTCCATTTCCATTTTTATAATATGCAGTTTTAGAGAGTCAAAATATGTTTTCTAATGCTAGCATCTTGAAGTGCAACTTCGTAAATTAATAATGACACCATAACATAATTTATTTTTAATTTTTAACAAAATGAATGCCAGCTAGCCAGGAGCAAATCCCAGCTATATAGTCCACATGATATTGTACACAACCATGATACTTTTGAATGAGCTGGTGGTTTAGAAATACTGTTATAAATAAAGTATTGCTTAGAGACAAGTGACAGATCTCTTTGATAAGCCCTCTGTACATTGAAAGATTCTAAGCAAGATAATTTAACTTTGGGTTAAGGCTGCAATTCTTAGGAAGTAAACTCCCACTGGATAAAGTGTGGCATCATAGCCTAATCCTGTGCGTGTTTACTCAGAAGTAAGTGTTCTTTCTGTAGGAACATAGAAAGCTGCTTATATCAAGTTAGTCTATTGGCCCATCTACATTTGGCCAGTGGACTGACTTGTCTACATTGACTGACAGCAGCAGCAGTGCATGATTTCAGAGAGGGACATTCCCAGTCCTGCATGGAGATGTCAGAGATTGTACCTGGAAGCTTCTGCATGCAAAGCAGATGCTCTATCCTTCAGTATAAGGAAGGCCTGGTAATTAATGGGGCAAAATACTGTTTGTACATGAGACAGAAAGTAAATATCCATGGTGTTTTTTGGTAGTCATAAACATAATGATAAATAGGCGGAATTGAATACGTTGCAAAACAGGTAAAGGATATAAATAGTCATCCAAATGTCTCTTTAATAAATACAGGCATACCCCGCTTAACGTCGCTTCACTTAACGTCGCCTCGCTATAACGTACATGCTCCATATGCCTGTATTTCTCCAGAAACGCAGCACAGCAGCAAAGGCTTCAGCGCGTGGGGGTGGAAATAGACGTGATCGCGCCACCACAAATCAGCTGGGAGGCACGATCGCGATCAGCTGGGAGGTGCAGCAGCGCAGCAGCAGAGGCTTTAGCGCGGTACTTTGAGGCTCTGCATGAAGGAGAGGTAAAAAAAGTTTTAAAAGGTAGTGCTTCACTTTAAGGACATTTTCGGTTTACGTACTTGCTGTGGTCCCGTTGAGTACGTTAATGCGAGGTATTGCTGTACAACGATAAGAATGATCCTGATAAGGCACAGATGACTTATCTTGGATACTAACACCTTTAATAACTTGCTGGTCCCTGCATGCAGTAGGAAGACTACAGTAATTATTATAATGCATAACTG
Source organism: Rhineura floridana (assembly GCF_030035675.1). NCBI lineage: Eukaryota > Metazoa > Chordata > Lepidosauria > Squamata > Rhineuridae > Rhineura > Rhineura floridana. The sequence goes on from NC_084481.1 coordinate 214,817,104, forward strand.
ACTTCCATGTCATTTTTAAGGTTTAACCCCAGAAGTCATATTTTTACCGTATTAGATAGAAAAAACAGTATTTAGCCTAATGGCATGGATCCAGATAAAGTTAGTTGAACTTCTGTGAGTTACGTTACCCACTGGGACATATTAGACATGATTTGTCTTAAGTATACTGATTTCACTTGGAACTCAGTTCTCCTAACCTACAACACAACTCTATGCAGGTCTATTCAGAAGGAAGTCCCTCTGAGTAAGTATGTGTAGGATTCCAGCCTCAATCTAGTTCCATCCTGGTGTGCTTGCTAGATGACCATGATTCAGTTTTAAGAGATTCTAGTGTAGACGTTAATAGTATGTATTAAATTCACCAGTGTAGAGTGTCTTTTAAAAATAATGCTCTCCCCCCCCCCCCGATTCAATTTAGATCAATCTGGTTATTGTTTACCTTTTTAAAAATACTCAGTCTTGGATTTTTATCCAGGAATGAATTTGGTGTAAGCTTGTAGGCTGCAAGGACTCCTCTCAAGTCTACAGTGAAACATCCCCACAAAATCAGAGATGTTAACAATTTGACTTCTCACTGAATTCCTCAGTGTAGTATTGCAAAGCAAAAAGTTTTATAAATATTTTTGACTGCTTTATACAATGATACAAAATGTTAGAGGAGCTTCAAACAATTTATGAAAAGTGATTTGTAGACATGTACAAATCTCTAAAAGCTTACTAGTGGGACAACTGCTGATTCAAGAATAGGAGATTTTTATTCAATATTTGTTTTTGCCTTGCTCCTGCCCTCCTGTACTTCAGTTTCTGTGTTTCGTTGACAGAAACTGCAGATGTCATGCTGTGACAATTCTAAGTGATCTTTTTTGTAGCCTTATTATTTTAATGGCCACTCTGAAATATTGTCAAGTAATAAAGCAGCTGTGTCTAATGGCCATATTCCCTCATCTGACTGTGCAGCACCCTTGCTTGGTGCTTTCTACTCAGCCACCTGTTTAACTAATGTTGTAGTATACTTGTCCTGTTAGGCTCTTCTAGATTCTCCCAAGCTTTGAACAGGAGCGCTATGCATCCTAAAGGTTTGGGACTGGCTACACTTTATCTTCCTTTATCACTTATTTATTTTATTATTTACTATTACATTTATACCCCACCTTTCCTCCAAGCAGCTCAACATGGTGTACAAACATTTGAGGTAGTTTAGGTTGAAAGAGGCAGTGATTGGACCAAGGTCACCCAGTGAGCTTCATAGCTCTGTGGGATTTGAACCCTGGTCTCCAAGGTCCCAGTACAGCACTAACCACTGACTACTGCACCACACTGGTTTTCATTTGGGTTTGGGGAGGCCTAACACCCCTTCCACCAACAAGCACTTTTGTAAGATTCACACAAGCAGCCCGTTCTGAACCTGAATGCTGTTGAATAGGATGGGATTTGGGGAGGATGTGTTAAGTACTGTGCATTAAATGCTGCTGCTTTTCAGATGCAGTTGAAACAGTTGAACTAGTTAAACTTAATAAATTTCTCAGATGCTATTACTGTCTTCTGAAAATGAAGATGAACAGTTTTGAAAATGGAAATGGACTACTTTCAAGTCGATCCTGACTTATGGCTACCCTATGAATAGGGTTTTCATGGTAAGCGGTATTTAGAGGAGATTTACCATTGCCTCCCTCTGAGGCTGGTCCTCCCCAGCTGGCTAGCGCTTGCTCAGCTTGCCACAGCTGCACAAGCCAGCCCCTTCCTTGTCCGCAGCTGCCAGCTGGGGGGCAGTCTGGGCTTCATGGAACTGTGCAGCTGCACAGGTGGCAGGGTATGTAACCCCTGAGTGACTCACTGTGGGGTGATCTTTAGCTGGCCCTTGACACCCGGGAGACACGAGTGGGGATTTGAACTCGCAGACTCTGGACTCCCAGCCAGGCTCTCCTTCCCACTGTGCTATACCAGCTCTGAACAGTTTTAGCCTAGCCTTTTTCTTGTGTATCATTTTCAGAAGCCTGAAGTGGTACAGGCCAAGTGCAGGGTTATCTCATTAATAACAATTAGGTGTAAGATTAAATGGTAAACAGAGGAATGCAAGTTTAGATCACTAGACCAATCAATCAATCACTAGACCCTAGGTATTCAACATTCAGAATGTATCTGCATAATTTTATTTTTTATTTTAACGAGAGAGAGATATACAGCTTGAATGTAAAGACTTCCAGGCAGTTTACGAAAACAATTTAAATTATCACTAAAACAGTTAAAAACACAACTACTAACTAAAAAAATTGAAACACATCAAAAAAAGCTCTTATATTCTTGTTTTCCTTAAGGCAGTACCAGTAATATGTTTTCCAGGTTAATATGCAAAGACCAGTGCTCAAAATTGTGTACATACAGCCTGCTTATGCTGAGTGAAAGGATATGTTGTATTATTAGCAGCAGCAGCAGCAGCAGTAGTATTATATAGATATGTTAGTTGCGTGCTACCCAAAGGTCTCTAAGCGACTTACAGAACTGTTAAAAACCACAAGCAAATGCATCATTCCATAAAAAACCAAAACAATGCTAATTGTTAGGATGTTAATTTTAATGTTGAACTTGGAAGAGGAATATAACCACACACTGTGAAATATAAAACCAAAGTAGCAGCTCTTTAACCTCCGTTTTCCCCAAATTGGGGTTTGATAGAAGTGAAGGTGTAGTCACCTACTCCCAGATCCACTGAGGATTTCTTTGTGTTCCTTTACCAGGGAGTATTCAAACTGTCTATCTCCAATAGTTAACAATGCTTGTAAACCATTTAAGAGATTTTTTCTAAATATGTTACATAATTTTTCTAAACAAAATAATAAACTCCTGGGTTGAATGAGGAAGGCACCTTTTTCTTCAGGATCTTATTGCTCCATGGAGCTTGTCCTCTTCAGAAGCCCATGGACCCCATAGTTTCAAACCACTGAATTACAGCATGTCATGTGATTTGCACAGTTTAAGGAATAGCTTCAATCCTGTACACGTGTAATCATCTTTCATTCCAAGCACGTACTTGTGGACATGAGCTAGTTGGTTCTGTGGGAAAAGTTTAGAGGTGCTACCATGCATGTTGACCAGCACTATATCTGCTATCATTTCACTATTATCTTGCCTTTACCGTGCATTAGCTTACCTAATAGCTTACCTGCTATTGGCCACCATTCCTTCTTTCTCTGCTGCCTCTTTCAAGTCACCTGTCATGTTACTTAACTTCTTATTCTTTGAGCAGACACCCCCTCCATAAACTCAAATCCGCCTCTAGAGCATCGAACACACCAGGGTTGGGCTTTAAAAGTATAACAATTGTTAAATAGTAATATTTGAGATGTGGACACATTATTCTGGACCATGGAATCCCTGACAATCCTGCATGGAACTGCTTTTACTACTTAAATTATATTTAGTGAATAAAACCAGTGGGAGTAGTGCTCCCAGGGACTAAAGACCCACATAGCACATAGGTATTTTGGGTAGGAAGAATTTTCAGAAGTGGGCTATCTTGACATCTCTTCTCATTAGCTTATGTATAAACTAAAATAACAGGATCAGTTCATTCATTTTCCCTTTTCTGCAAACTTTTGATAAATTAGTATAAGTGATTCATTCATCTCTTAATATCCAAAGACGGGCATCTGACAGTGTTAGAATGGAGAATTGCTCTGTTCCTTTTTCTCACAAGGAATTTAAACCAACTTCTCATAGATACTTCAGATTTCCAAAACGATTCTGAATACTACTGATTGTTAAAATGTGTAAATTTACAACTAGATAGTACATTTTCACCAAATGGGAGGGTATACTTCTTTGAACTACTGTTATTTTCTCTTTCTCTTTTGTTCTTCCTGTTTTACATAATTTTCCTGACTTGCCCCAGTTCACTCCTTCTCTAGAAGCACAAAGTAACTGACAGTCTGAAAGTCTTGGCTCACCACATGTTTGTCATCTTCTGTTTATTACAGTTCATTGAATGTGTGTCTGTGTGGCCTGCTGAGGCCCTGGTGTGACTGTACTGCACATATCTTTGAAGACTGATTCCTTCAGTAGAGTCAGATATCTTGCATGGGTCACTCCTTCCACTTGCTCCAGTAGGCAGGGCCATTGAAATCAGCCTCATATGCCCTGAGAGTCCCTACTTAGTTTCAGGTCTTGCCTGCTTTGAGGCATTTGCGTTGCAGTCTACAGGGATTTTTTTTCTGCCTCGCCCCTCTCCCAACTCCAGTTTGCCAGGGTGAGTCAGGAGGTGGGCATCTGGCTGAATATGTGTCCTCTCTAAGTAGGAGACATCCAACACGATGTTCCTCCCCTGCACAGATCCTAGAAGTCTGAGGAGAATGAGAAGCTGTGGACCGAGGGCCAGGAGCTGAGCTCTGAGGCCATACAAGCCTGGAGTAAGAGCAGGCCCCATGTTGCAAAGGCCACTCCTTTATGAGAGCCAGAGCTGATACTGTTGGTAGTAATAGTGGGGCACCCAGATGGCCCAGTCCACTTTGTCATGCAGGGTGGTTCTGATAGGCTAGTGCTAACCCACACAGACAATAGGCATAGATTCATGGGGAAAGTGTGAAGCCTGATGAATGCTGATCAAAATTCCTTTTCCTTGTCACTTCCCAAAGAGCGACCAAGGACCACAAGCAGTTCCAAGCATTCCCAAGGATCCCAATAGTGCTGTGAGGCTTTGGAAATGGATGAGAAGTGTTGTTTGGATCAGGAGGACTGATCATGAAGGGTGCACAGCGGCACTCAAACCCCATTTCTCCCAGGAAAGGTGGGCTAGAGGTGGGGAACAGATGAAGAGGCCTGACAGGCTGGAGTTTCCCCACACCAGCCTTACACAAACAAAAGAAAAGCTTTCCCCTTGCTAGGGGACCTGCTTCTGAATGCTGAAAGAGCGTGCACCACACTAGCTTTGTATCCCACCCTCTTAAACCTGCGCCACTCAATCTCCAGGCACACAGGTTCAGCTACTCTGGATCTAAGTAAAAGAAAGGCCCTGTCTCAACAGTTCTCCCAGCATCCCTCCCACTGGGAGCAATGGAAAGGATTTTGTTTTTAAGACAGGCAGCTGTTAGAGGTTAAAAGACCCCCCCCCTTTTCTGCCCTGCTGGTATGAGCCAGCAGCATGTAGGAAAAGGATTCTCTGCCTCAGTTTCTCCCTCACTCCAACTTAGAATTGTTCTGCTTGGGTGATTAACATACTAGGGTTGTTCCTTTTGATAGTTTCAAAAAGGAAAATAGAAATTAATAATGAAATATAGATTTAAAACCATTCAGATGTCTTACAACAAGCTATGGCAACATATTTTGATTACTCGAAATTTACAGTTAGCATGTGTACCTTTTCTGCTCTTCATATCTTTGTCAGGCTGTGGATTATTTCTGTAGTGAGAAATTGGCAGTTGAAGAATTGAGGTCCTCTTCAGAATCAAGAATTCTGAATTCAGTTTAAGAGGAAAATGTTATTAAACTAGGTACTGTGCCCCTGCTTGCTTTGCTCGCCAGCCCCTCATGGTGATTCTCTAGAGTGGGGTTGGCCCTTGGATAAATAGTGCCTTGGTCAAAGAATGCCTTCGGTTCCTGTGGTCAGCTTTGCAGGGCCACCCCGGATGGTTTATGAGGTGTTATATTGGTGTTATATTGGGGGGACTTGCTGCTGTGCCCCCTACAAGGACCCATGCATGTGTGGGAACCCCATGTGAGAAAGCACAGACTACATCCCTTTCAGCTCAGCTGGGTGCCCCCCTCAGCTTGGCACCCCAGGCAATTGCCCAGTTCACCCACCCCTAAGGCAGGATCTGCCCTGGAGCTTCCCTTTCCCACGCCATGCAACTCTAAGCTCTCTTTTCACTTTCCCAACCCCATTTCTGAAGCAATTATCCTCTTCTGCAGGCCTGCTTTGCCCCCATTGTCACCTTCGCTGTCATATCCATGTCTCCTACCCCCTCCTTTTCTGTAACTCCCCTTGTACACAGACCAGCCCTATGGCAACCTCCTGCATCTTCCACTCAATTATGAAGCCACAACCCATCCTATTCTGCATCCCTTTTTGTTCCCATTTTAACCTTCACCCCATTCCTGCTGCTGCCTCCCTCCTTTTTGCTTTCCCATTTTTATCTTTACCTTGCTTTTCATACCTCTTCTTCCCTTCTTTTCTCAGTGTGACCTTATACACAGACCGCCCCTGCTTCCTTCATCATCCTATTTTGCAGCCCTCCTTTTTTCTCTTACCTCTTTTCACAAAGATAAGCCACACATTATGAATTATCTGACTTAGTAAAATTTACAAGCCAGTAGATATGTATTATGAAAATAAAGTTTCTTTAGTAAAACAAAGCAAGATTTATTTGCAGCATCTCAGATCAGGTATATTGCCTCTGCACATTGAGGTTCCACTTACCCTGCAGCTAAGAGCTGCCTTGCTGAATAGTACAGCATCCTGTTTTCAGCAGTGAATTGCCTCTGCTTCACAGGAGCCCACAACCCCCCCCCCCCCAATTTTTCACTTCTTTTCCTTTAGGGTCCTTTTTTCTTGTTCCCTCCCCCTCCTGCTTTTCAATAGGTTTTTAGGGCAGGAGGGGCTGAAATCTGCCAGCCAGTGATTGCCAGCAGTGATGAATCATCTCTCTCCTTCACCTGAGTGCTGCAGCAGATCTACTTTGAATGGCCCCAAACTGAAGGGGCCTCCCAGAGAGGGGGGAATGAAAGAAGCTCCCAGGACCGGACCGTGTTGGGGGGATGCACATGGCCCCCTCCTTAGGGGGCAAAATGGGACAGAGGGGAAGCTCTTGCTTGCTCTTCTCCGCCCCTCCCAATCAGCTGATGAGCCCCCTGCCCCTGCTCATTTTCTGGGGCTCAGGTCCAGGCATCTCCACATAGGTCCCCCACTTTCCCTTGCAACCTCCCTGCACCTGCCTGGGTCAAACCCCTTCAAAAGCCCGATGAGGAGCTTGTCAGACTCCAGAGCAGGGTTGGGGGTGCACGTTCATCTGAGGAGAAGCAAGGCAGGAAAAGTGGGGGGGATTGCATTTGCTTTGGGGGACACCCCTCCTCCTTCAGTTCCCTTATTCCTGGATTCATTTGAGGTGCAGCCCAGGGTTGGGACTGGAATGCTGGCTTCCTCCCTCACAGGCAATCCTATGTGCAAACCCACTGGGCACTTACTCTCATAAAAGTGGGCACAGGATAGCAGCCTGCAAACCCATTTCCTTAGAAGTAAATAGCCACTAAGTTCGATAGGCCTTACTTCCTTGTAAATGGGTGGTTGGGATTGCAGGAACATCGGAAGCTGCCTTAGGAGTCAGACCAGACCACTGGCCCATCTGGCTCCGTATCATCTACACTGACTGGCAGTGGCTCTCCAGGGTTTCAGGCAGGGAGTCTCTCCCAGCCGTACCTTGAGATGCTGGCAATTGAATCTGGGACCTTCTGCTTGCACGGCAGATGCACTACCATTGACCTACAGCTCTGCCCTGGAAGCTGCCATCCTGCACTCATTTTCATGGGAGTAAGCCTCCATTTAACCCAGTGAGTCTTTACTTCTGAGTAAATGTGCAGAGGCTTGACTTGGAGCCAGTCAGGTTTTCTGGCATTTATCCCTCTTACTCCATCTTTCTGCAGAGGCAGGATGGGTTTTGTGTCCTGCTCCTACAGCCACTTCTCTAAGCTTTCCCAGCCCTGACTTCTCTCCTTGCCCTGTCTTATCCCATCCCATCCTGTTCCACTCCACCCTTTGGATAGGTGGTGACCCATAGGGAAGGGAAAAGGGGGTGGGGAGAATGAAAACTAGAGGTGGGAAGGACCAAGGAGGTCTTGTTGATGCTGTTGCTATGTGCGGTGACACGTTTGGCCAGGCCTGTCCTTAGTATGTGTTTTGGAAAAGTCCCCTTGCAAGGCAGGTGACACCAACCACAATCTGGGCAAGGCAAGGCGTTCCTTAGTGCTGGGCAGGGTTGGGAATAGGGTCAGCAAGCACATGAAGTGAACTCTGCCCGCCCACGCACCTGGTTGTGTGTGGCTGCCTCTGAGTCAGACAGGCTCTCTTTGGGCCACCTTGGCTCCCTCGCCCACCTCTTACCATCTTGCTGGTACGCACACACTCGCCTGCCTGAGCTCTTCCCTCTTCTCCGTCTCACTCAGGCCATGTTGTGTGTGCAGGCTCCGTACGCATGCACTAACATGAAGGCTTTAATTTTTATGTGTATGGGAAGAAACAAATAGAAGGCAGCTGCCGCCTTAATAGCCATACTGTTGCTAAATTAGCCTGTAAATGACAGAGATGCCAGTGTACTCATTTATAGTTACAGCTTATCACATGATGAATTTACTGTTGGAGGCATTGTGTACATTAGAAAGATGTAATTATTGCACGATCCATGTAACTAGTGTTCGACACTGAGGGTGCTGCATAGAGCATACATTTGTAACGAAATGACTTCTAATGAATTCTGTTATCTTTTGGATCCTTTGTATATGCATGGAGAAATAGCTTGAGGAGTGTTGGCTAGAACGTCTGGTGGGGGGAGGATTGTACTAGCCTAGCTAACCCTAGAAGCTAATCCTAGAAGGTACTAGCCTAGCTAACGGTGGTGTCCTTCGTGGATGTTAAATCAAAATTCAGTTTGCTCTAATCATTTCAGATGACAAAAAAGACATTGACCATGAGACTGTGGTGGAAGAGCAGATCATTGGTGAGAATTCCCCGCCTGACTACTCGGAGTACATGACAGGAAAGAAACTGCCGCCTGGAGGAATACCTGGCATCGATCTTTCGGACCCCAAACAGCTGGCTGAATTTGCAAGGTAAGTGGTAAGAGAGCCGTTTTTCTAGTAAAAACATTGTTCCGTTATACTTATAATTCCGAGGTAGTGAGAAATTATTTTTCTGTACTATGGGTTCAGTCAGAGTCACTGGGATATGAATTGTGTGGGAACAAGACTGCAATTTCACTTGGGTTAGGTACGGTGTCTTTATGATGTAACTGATAAGTATTTTCTCAGACCTGTGATTCACAAATACTAGAAATTAATGTACCGGTGGCTGTATTTTGGCAAATAATAGGTGATGCTGCTCTGCTTCCAACAGTGACTTGTCATCATTTCATTTTGAAAACAGTGCCTTTTGTGTATCTCCATTTAAAGGCTAATACTCTGGACCAGAAGGCTGCAGCCAAAGAATGGGCTGTTTGGTTCAAATCAGCATGTAAACGTTAGCTCCCTCCCTCCCTGATGCTGCATTTTGGTTCTCATGTTTCCTTAAGGCTTGCAGTTCCAGTTCATAAGGCCGTAGTCAGAACACTGACTACAAATCAGTCAGGTTCGTACCTTCTCAGGATCTTGGTAGGTTACCCTTCTCAGGATCTTGACCCTGTAGTTATTTCCTTTAGTCACCCTCTCTGATAAGGCCATTCTGGAGTTAATTCCCTGTCTCCCCTGCCATATTGCTCAGGTCACGTCTCCAGATTACTGTTTCAGAAGTCCATTCTCTGCTGCTGCTTACCTTTGGGTTCCATATCCCCAAATATGCAGACATAGGGCCATTCCAAGGACCTCTTTACGGTTCCTAACCTGTCTATTTTGAGGTGTTAGTCCTAGTCAAGGTGACAACTTACTCTTCCCTCACAGAGGCTGGACTGTATAGTTCCCTGAACAACAATATTTTGTGCCACCACCTCATTTAGCCAATTGGTTAGAAGCTTTGCCACCACAACTACAAAACAGTATAGATGATTTATGAAAGAAGTGTACTTGGTTAAAACAAAGCAGATGAGAATGTATGTGCGGTTTACTGATCAATGCTGTTGTGTTTTTCATTGCAAGAATGAAGCCAAGAAAAATCAAAGAAGATGATGCTCCAAGAACGATAGCCTGTCCTCACAAAGTGAGTGAAATGTTATGATTGCTGAATCACTTGCAGGGCAAATCTTGATAAGGGTAATTTCAACCTTATCCCTTATATACCCAGTCGATCACTGCCCTTTGCAGGTGAAGGTCTCCTGCAGATACCATCTTATCAGGAGGTCCGTTCCGCACAACATAGGAAACGGACCTTTAGTGTGGTGGCACCTACCCTGTGGAACTCCCTACCCTTAAATATTAGACAGGAGCCATCTCTATCTTTTCGGATCCTATTGAAGACCTTCCTGTTTCAACAAGCCTTTTAATTTGAGACCTTATCCCAGTCTGCTTCTGTGTTGGAATTGCTTTTTAATATGTTTTTAAACCTTTTTTTAAAAAAACTGTTTTTTAACCTTTTTTTAAGAATCTCTTCAAAGCTTTTTTTAAAAAAATGTTTTTAAAGTTGCTTTGTTTTAATGTATTTTGAAGTCTGTTTTTATGGTGTTTTTAGTGCTTTTGTTTGCCGCCCTGGGCTCCAGCTGGGAGGAAAGGTGGAATATAAATCAAATAATAAATAAGTAAAACCTATGACTATATTTAAATAATTAAACCAATTTGTTGAGCTCTGTTTTAATGACCATCTCCTCTTGAGATGTTTTCTAGATACAAGCAGTATTCAAACATTTCTTCTGCTCCATTCTCAGTAGCTGGTACCAGTATAGTTTTCTCTCAATGAAATGCTTTTTAACCTTGGAGTTTATGGTTGCAAAGACCACTTTCTGTTTGTTTTGAAATTTTATGTACTGGAAAAAATGCGTACATTTTGTATTGTATTGAATTTGTACTGTTTCTCTTGATAGAAAGTAGAAGAGCCATGGTTATTAGGGTGGAGGAAAAACTGCATGTGTATTTAAAAACAACTACTGAAAAAGACATGGCAAAAAATATAGAGGGGCTGAATATATTTTTCTAGATGCTATGAAAATTATAGTTGGAATACAGTACACTGGACATTAGCTTATGAAATAATTTCCCCATTTCCATCATTAAATGGATGATGGAATTAGATGTCTAAGTCAACAACCTGGTGGAACATGACTTTTTTTTTTAATTGAAACATTTGCATAGCGCCCTTCACTGAATATTCTAGGGTGGTTTACAACAATGTCCATAAAAGCATTTCAATAAAACCAGAAAAATACAAAATCCATAGTAGAAAAATACAACTAATAAAAGTTAGCTAATACCTGTAGCAAATGCTTGAGTAAATAAATCTTTTTCTGTTGTCTGTTCTTGAGACAGTACTTTTGACAGTACTGCTGCATCTTTCTGACTGAAGGGAGCCGACTTGCCTTCCAGCAACTTCTCTCCTTTCCTAGAAATGAGCCTTATGCAAATTTCCTCTTTCAGTCCATTGTTTTAGTGGACTGCTTCTTTTACCAGTACCTCGTGGAATAAGTTGCTTCTGTAATGGCAGCTTATTGGAGACTCTAGTTTCCCTTCCTTGTTGGAAAAGAGTCACAGTTTGTATGGGTGATTTCAGTTGAATAATTAAATGATAATTCAGCTCTTGGAATTTGTCTGACAACTAACAGACCTTGTTTATATTCTTTTGAAGGGCTGCACAAAAATGTTCAGGGACAACTCTGCCATGAGGAAGCATCTGCACACTCACGGGCCTCGGGTACACGTCTGTGCAGAATGTGGCAAGGCCTTTGTGGAGAGCTCAAAACTAAAGCGGCACCAGCTAGTTCATACTGGAGAGAAGCCCTTTCAGGTAACTTTAAAAAAAAAATTCCAGTACACAATCTGTGCTCCATGTCATCCTGATTGGTAATGAAAGAGAGCTTTCCTTTTGAGGTTCAAAAAAAGCTACCTGTTCTCAGATAAAATTATGTAATTAAGTAACACCAGCTGTGAAGGGCTGCAAAGAATGTAGATGTGTCAAGTAGGTTTGGGGAGGTTTGGTTTTCCAGATGTTGTTGAACCTCAACTCCCATCATTCCTGGCCATGGGCTGTGCTTGCTGGGCTGATGGGAGTTGTCATACAGCAATACCTGGAGGGCCAAAAGTTCCTTGTGCCTGATGTTAGAAAGAGGATAATTGAGTCAACCTCCACTCCCAAACACATGAAATGTGCTGGTATCCTTCCTGGTTGGGCCTTTCCTGATGACTCGAAGGGGAGCATGCATGCAAATGTATAACCATATACATTGAGTGAGCAGAGGTCTCCTCCATACTCTTGAAGTTTGGATTAAGGCAGAATACAGTACACTCAAACCAAAGTAAAATTAAAATACCTCAGCTCACTGGAATTGCAGTATCCTTCCATAGCTACCAGACGCTTTGAGGCCAGACCTTTAGGAAGTAGCTGACTAAGCAAGTGATTCCTAGCAAAATGTAATTACATTATTATCCCTCCCCCCCAAATGCTGGCTACACAATTCATCATTGTCAGTGATTTAATTGATGGAGGACTTGCAAGCAGTTGATCTAGGTGGAGTGCAATATTTTGAGAATTGTTTCTCCCTTTTCTCATAAGCTGCATTTTTCCACTACAGGCCAGGCCTCAGTGGTTATGTAGGTGTGGACCGTCTTTCACTGATAAGTCATACTGTCTAGTTTGCCAGATCAAGATGAACATACTGGACAACATCATAAACAAATTGTATGCTGTTTTTTGGTTTTCTCCTTGAGGGTTTTAGAATGTGCTTGTATGCAAACTCTCTTCTATAATAGGAACAATAAACAGAAGTCTGGGCAATGGAGTAATTCTATTCACAATCCTATTTTTTGCAGTTCCTATTTTAAAAGCTGACACTCTGAACTGCTGTTTTACCCCTAGTTTGTCGAAGAGCTAATTTGTCATGGCTGGTATTAACTGTCCTATATGTAAAGCAATTGAGAATTGACTTTTGCCGTGTTGGTGAAGCAGCCACTCATGTCTCTGCATCAAAGGTTCCCCCAGCCTTTGGTTTGCAAAACTAGTACAAGAAAGCTATGAACAAAGCTGTAGGAAGAAGGAAGTCACCGATGATGTGTGCCAACTTAGATTTCAGTGGATGAAGTGATGTTTCTCTTTATCTCCGAAGAGGTTCTTTGTGCCTTATATGTGAGCAGATAACCCAGACATTTCACCACAGCATTTATAGGATGGACTGGGTGAATTCTGAATGTCCTTGAGGTTGCTAAGTTCTCGCTGGGAAGCTTGCTATTTGCAAGATTTTTTTTAAATACACAATTGTGGTTAATTAGCGTAAATGAAAAATGCATTTCCTTGGGGGAAATTTGCATTGAATGGTAAAAATGGTTCTTGAAGGATACCCAGATCTTATAGGCATATGTAATGTTACCTGGGGTACTACATTGTGCTCTAGAAGTGCATGGCTTCCTGCTGAGATGCATCTGACTGCTAGTAATTTCATGTCAAGCATGTACAAATTAGTTTTGTCTGTTTAGATTGGCCGTCCACAACTTTGTTCCTTCCAGATAATTTGACTGTTAACTCCCATCAGCCCCAGCCAGCATGGGCAATGACCAGGAATGATGAAAGTGGTAGCCCAACATCTGGATGGCAGGAGGTTGGGGAAGGTTGGCTTAGCCTTAGAGTACCCATGCCAGTTTCCAGGTGATGTTTATCAAAATAAGACCAGTATAAGTTGTGATTCTAATTGGTAATTAAAATGTAGCTCCAGGTAACTCAGCAGGGACTTAGTAAGCCTCCTTTTTATGCTAGGAGCCTGGGGTTGCTAAAACAGGGAAATTCTTCATGTGGTCTCTGTGAATTTTTACAATTGCGAAGTTGTGCACAACATGTTTGGAACATTCTAGAGACCTCAAGCCAGGAAAGAGACCCTGTTATTCTTTCCCTCCAGCAGAGGCAGGATCGTTGCACTTACTAAATTTGGGGGTGGGGTACACACCTTCCTGCTCTGTTCTCTTCTAATGGCTGCTACAGCAGTGTTGAGAACTTTCTCTGTGAGTTGATTGTTCATCTCAGTGAGCAGCTCTTGTCATTGGCTTGGTTTTCATTTAGTTTTTTTCCTCTTTCCATATGTGGATTGATTGATTGATTGAGAGCGAGAGAGAGAGCTTTCCTATCTCACACTGACGCATCTATAATGCACCACGTAACCTTTCAAGAAGTGTCATGCTTGCATGGCCATCCATGATTCAGATGGCCATGATCATGCTATCTGCTATTACTGTTGCAGTAGTCTCTCCTCTACGGGATGGGTGATTGTCCAGTACCTTCTGTAAAATCTACCTATAATCACACTGAGTTGGATCCAGACTTACGTTAGTTGTATTTAGTTCCCATCGAAATAAGTCATGACTGATATGTCTGTCTGATTTCAGTGGAATCCAAGTGCAACTAATTTAGGATGCAATCCTGACCTCACTTAGATATAAGCCCCATTGAATTCAGTAGGACATACTTCTGAGTAGACATTGTGCTGTTAGTCTGGATCCAACTCAGTATACCTAAAAAGCAACAGCAATTATTTACAATGCCCTCACCTGCCATGGTAGCGTGCAGTCATCAGGTTACAGGAAACCCTTCTGACATAGGGATATGGCCAAATGGAAAAGGCCCTGTAATCTCTCTGAAAAGATGGCACATTCTTCCTTTTTATGTACTTCTTGCCAAATCTGGTGATATGATATAATCCTAAATGGATTTGCAAATTCTGTTTGGCCAGTTCTCATGTGTGAATTAGGCACTTTCTGGCCATGATTCCTCCCTCAAATTGGGATCCCATGAAGAGACTTTAACTGGGTCAGTGGCCAGCAGCCTTTTCTGCAGTTGCAGTGGCTGAGATGCGTGGCTGCCTTCATAGAAATGACTGCTGCTTACTAAGATCGTGCCCTTGACAGGTTTCTTCACATGATCCTATACACAGGTGGAAGTACTGGGTTTGAGTTTCAGCTCCATTTTATATATTGTAATTTTAATGTTGGTGTTGTATCTTTAAAATTGTTGCCCACTGCCTTGTGACGGCTATGAAAGGCAGGGTAGAAATGGAGACGATGAACCGCCAGACTGCCACGAATGAATTAGCCCTAGTTCCGTTTTCCCAGTAATTGTAGTACTTTGCTGCAAGCATTCTTTATTGAGACATACTCCTAATGTCCTATGCTTTTCCTTCAACAGTGCACGTTTGAAGGTTGTGGCAAACGCTTTTCACTGGACTTCAATTTGCGCACACATGTGCGAATTCATACTGGAGACAGGCCCTATGTGTGCCCTTTCGATGGCTGTAATAAGAAGTTCGCTCAGTCAACTAACCTGAAATCTCACATCTTAACACATGCTAAGGCCAAAAACAACCAGTGAAACTCTGCAGGAAGAAAGCTCTTGGACTCAAAGCATCTTACTTTACAGGAGAATGGTTGAAAATAAATAAGCCTCCCCCTTTGTATATGGTTTCTAGGAAAGAATTTAAAAAAACCACACAAAAAAAGAGAACCCTACATGCCTAAAGGACTTGTTTTTGATAAAGTGGCAAAATAAATGTTAAGGGAGCGTTGCTACAGTGCTCAATTTTGCTCTGTAATTTGGTTTCAAGAGTATGGTGTTTTTGTAAAGCATGGCCCCACCTGGAGGAGGCAGACAGTTCATGGACTTGCATCAAAGACAGTTCTTTCTACAACAGTGCTAAAATTGGACTTTTCACATTGTTATAAATATGAAGCTCACCTGTTGCTTACAATTTTTTAATTTTGTATTTTCCAAGTGTGCATATTGTACACTTTTTGGGGATATGCTTAGTAATGCTATGTGTGATTTTTTTCTGGAGGTTGATAACTTTGCTTGCAGTAGATTTTCTTTAAAAGAATGGGCAGTTACATGCATACTTCAAAAGTATTTTCCTGTAAAGAGAAAAAAAGTTATATAGGTTTTGTTTGCTATCTTAATTTTTTTGGTTGTATTCTTTGATGTTAACACATTTTGTATAATTGTATCGTATAGCTGTAATGAAATCATGTAGTAACAAATATTAGATGTGATTTAATAGTGTTAATCAACTTAAACCCATTTTAGTCACTTTTTTTGGGAAAAATACTGCCAGATGCTGATGTTCCGTGTACTTTCTCTTTGCCTGTTCAGTTAAGGAAAGTGGTGCTCAGTTGTAGAATGTATTGTACAGGCACTGATCTTTTAACAACACCTGAAATGTACATCCCATGTAACAGAGTGGGCAACAATAAAATAGTGGTCCTGAAGAAAGAATATGGCAGAAAATTATCTGTTAGCACAGCCTATTTCTTCTGTTGTCCAGAATAAATTATAGCTTGTTAACCTCCCAGAAATTGGATGCTGAATAAAACTCAAGTTACCTTAATTTTTTTAAGTTCAGTTAGATTTTTAATGGAAGTGGTATATCTTCATCACAGCACTAAAAACCCTGCCTTTTAGATGAGTGTGGGGGTTTTGATCTCTGTGGACAGTATGGGCACTGGTGTGTTGGCAGTGAAGTTTAGCTTTCATTCTCTGCTGCCAACAAGGGGGGAGCTAGACAACCTATGGAGCTCTGCTGCTTTGGTCTGATGAGGTAAGGTGGAGGTAGTTGCACCCATTACTGTGGGGTGTGGTGAGCTGAGCATGTGAATCATATCATTGAAGTAACCGGTCCTTTGGGGAAAAGTAATTCTTAACCGTTGGAATCTATAGACCAGTGTAATGCAGATTGCAAGGGGAAGGTGTTGACCACAATTGTGTGTATAGTTGCTGTCATTTTTCTTTATGTAAAACTTTGTATTGTCAAATAGGTGCCCTAAGGACTCCATGCTTGAAAGAACCAAAACGCAACAAGCTAACTCAAATTGTGAGCCAAGAAAAGCTGGATTCTGATCTGCCTCAGTTATGTAAATTTAAATAATAGAGCCTATTTTGTATAATTCTGTAATGTTACTATTGTACAATATTCTGCATAATCTAACCAAGGGGAGGGGCAAGAAGCTATGCAGGGCATCAAAGCCCCACCCCCATAATGGGAAATGTGAGTAGTTCCTGTGGCTTCTGAGACTTTTAATAGGCATTGCCCATACACTCTGAAGCATATATTTGCAACCATAAGGGCTAGGAACTTGCTTTCTCTTTAAATCAGAAACTGAGTTTCTCAAGAAGCAGAATTCTGTACCCATTACCAAGTGCTACAGCTTGTGTTTTACACTTTGGCAGATTTGCAGCAGGTTGTGTGCTGTTTAGAGATTTTTAAAATATTAAGCGGTTTATAAATGCTTTTAAATAAATAAATGCAGCCTTGGCTGTAGGGAAGGAATATTTTAAAGAAACTTCATTCTTGCTGTACTGAATCTAATGAAGATCTAGCTTGCAACAGGACAGGCAGCTCTGGTAGAATGCTGCGATTCCATTACTGTCAAAATTGCCTTATGCCACTCGGTGTGAAAAAAATGTCAGCTCTTCATGGCATAGAGTGGGGATAGGCAACCTGTAGCTAACAGAGAAACATTTATGCACCTAGCAGAGCCTAGTGTGATTTGCTGTGCTCAAATTTCTGATTTCATATGAAAACTGAAGGGGACAGTAATCAAACTTTTATGTGATAGTGACTCAACAAGAATAGTGTAAATGTGATGGCTTCCATGATGAATTGTAAATCTCGCTTTTGGGCTTAGATTCCTTATACTAGGAATGGGTGCTGAGGTGGTTGCTCATGACTGAAGGCTCGCCATCTGTCTTGCAATCTCACTCCTGGAGTGGTTTGATAAGGAATTGGATTGGATGCTTCTAGCAAAACGTGCCTACAAATTAAACCCATCAAGCCAAATGTTAGTTTCTTTTTTATTTTGCATGTAAACACAAAGGTTGAATATCTTACAATCAAGGGATCGTGGTACTTACTCTGCCGACACTACAGGAAGTCAGCATTTGTAGACAAGTGTTTATTCCCATGAATGGGCTCAACAAAAAGTTTTACTTTCTTCTCTTACTCTATGCTAAGTAGCATTAATGTGTATAGCTGAAATTAAACAGAAGGGAGTAGAAAAAGAGGAAGACCAAACGAGATGGATTGATTCCATAAAGGAAGACACAGATCTGAACTTACAAGATCTGACAGATCTGAACTTACAAGATCTGAACAGGGCAGTTCACGACAGATGCTCTTGGAGGTCACCGATTCATAGGGTCGCCATAAGTCGTAATTGACTTGAAGGCACATAACAGCAGAGAACCATATTTGTGCCTAGGTTGACATCAGGGCCTTTGTAAACACTTAAAATGATGGATTCCTGTACTTTCTGTATTGCATAGCTAAACTATATATGGTGACTGTTTATTTTATGTGAAAAGTGACTTCTAAACATGTTAAAAATTGATTAAAATTTATTTCATTTTTTTAAAAGGAAAGCAAGAGGGAAGATGAAGGCAAGTGGAGTTTGTCATTGTTTCAGTTCCTCTTTCATCCCCTTGGTGTGCCGGTGTTTCTGAAGAGAAGAGTTCTTGAGGAACAGTACTCTTGTTGTAGATCTTTCTGAAACCTTAGAGCAGGGGTGAGGACCTGGCAATCCAGATGTTGCTGAACTACAACTCCCTTCATACATGACCATTGGGTCATGTTGCCTGGGGCTGATGGGAGTCCAACAATCTGGACAGCCACAGGTTAGCCACACCTGTATTAGAATCAAGGATCCTACTTCATCATCCTCTTCCTCAGTAGCACTTGCCACTGTTGCAGGATGCAGTGGAACAATTATTTTTAATTCATAACACAATAGAGGGTGAAGCATCTTGCTTATGCAAGAAAATCCACTGAGTTGAGAATTTCTGCTTGTGTAAATGGGACTTCCCTTCCACTTTGCCCACCCCCCACCCCTGCACCCTCAAAATCTGTTCTGGAGGGGTGGGTCTTACCCTAAAGATCTCTATGCCTTGAACTTTATGTTCAGAAATACCAAATGCCATTTCTTGGTGTAGGCCTGCATGTTTGAATGTTCCTCATTTCAAACAACCATAAAACGGCCCAAGAATAGCTGTAGGTCGTGCTGTTCCTGAATACTTAGCTTAGTGGTGGGTAACCTGTAGCCCTCCAGATGTTGGATTCTAACTCCCATAAGCCTCAGCCAGCATGGCAAGTGCTCAGGGATTGTGGGAGTTGTAGTCCAGCACCATCTGGAAGGCTTCAGGTTCCCCATACTCTGATGTAGCTTAACTTTCATCTAGGCTGAGATGATTGTAGGGCACTGGCCCAGTTTGGCCACTCCCCAGTTCATTCATAAATGAATGTTACAGCTTTGCCCCTCGCTTGGGTTGGCCGTTATGGGAAGCACTGTCTTATTCTCTGGTTGTGAATTATTTACAAAAACACTTGACTCTACAGAAGACTTTCAGAGTAACTAACAAGCAGTTGTGTCATGGACCTTAGAGGCAGCAGTGGGTATTACTCATGTGGTAATAACATCATCAGTGGAGTCTGCTAATCACAGTGGCTGGCTCCCTTTTGCTATCATTCTGTAAGCACCTTGAGGGCAGCAGCCCATCTTTTTTTCCCTTTTCAATCCTGTGCTGCTCTATGCTGCTGCTTTATATTTTTAAATTCTAAGCTGTGCTATTAGTGTTGTCTCTGGCATCGTATGCAGGTGCATCCCCCCTTTTAAGGAGGAACAGTTCAGTCCTCTTCAGGCATTAGGGTAGCATGTGAGAGGTGTGGAGGGGCAGGGAGCAACAGGAGTTTGAGATGAGTGTACTGGATCCACCCCACCGTCACCACTCTGGTTGCATTCAAGTTTGTGAAGCAGGGAGCCTACAGGAGGCTCTCCACTGATTTTTGTGAACCCTGACAAA
The DNA here is from genome assembly GCF_030035675.1 of Rhineura floridana. NCBI lineage: Eukaryota > Metazoa > Chordata > Lepidosauria > Squamata > Rhineuridae > Rhineura > Rhineura floridana. The sequence continues at coordinate 214,836,761 of NC_084481.1, forward strand.
TCAGGGCTCTAAAATAGAGGAAGTCCTGAGGAACGCATGTGTGTGCATGCCCATCCTCATTACTGCCCTTGCATGTTTACTGAACTTGTACACTGAGCATTAACCTTGAGAAAGGCTGGTGTTGTAATCAGTTTTACATTACTGAATGCATGTGCCACAGCAGCCAGGAAATTACAAGGAAGTTTTTTTGATTATTTTTGTTAATGATACGGAGTTGAGACTTATGTGATAAATATGGTGGACATGGACTTTGATTGATTTTTTAAATGTATGATTGTGACGCATGTTTGATGAAAATGGATGTGAGGTTTGCAAAGGCCTTTTCTTTATACATAATAAAGTTTATAACACTATTGAAGCATTGCTCCATTCACTCCCGCTTGGCTGGTAAACTTTTCTTTCCGTGAAGAGGATGAGAGTTTTATGCATGGACTGATGGGAGGGGTCCTTCCACATGTGCAGCTCTCCTTTTGTTCTTGGAATAGTAATTTTTAAAAAAGGAGCCAAGCCAGTGTTTGGCGGTGATAGTTGGGGTAAGGTAGCTGCTGCTAGGAATGCTGGTACTTGCGATTCTGCAAAATCAACATGTTCAAAGAAAAGCAAACGGAACTTCTGCTTCCAACAGGTAAGCTTCTGCCCTTGAGAATAAGTTTTCACACCCATGACAAAATGGGTCCTCCTTCCCCACCTCAGGTGGTAAATTTGGACTCTAGTGCATGGGTGGGGGAACATTTGCCCCTCCAATGTTGCTGAACTACAGCTCCCATTATGCCTGGCCATGGTTGCTGGGGCTGATGGGAGTTGCAGTTCAGTTACATCTGGAGATCTAAAGCTTCCCCACCCCAGCTCAAGTCTGACCTCGTCCCTGCTTGGTAGCCCAGTCGCCTCCCTATTCTGATTTGCTTTGCTCAAGATCCTAAAATCTTTCATCAGCAAGAATTGTCTTGCAGCTTGGCTTGCTTGCCAGAAGAGCCTGCAGCTCGATAAGCACCATCACCAACATCTGTAGTCTGCATTACATAGAGATTGTATGTTTGTGAAGCAATCATCGGTTAATTGTCTTGCATTGCCACATGGGAATGAACTTAGATGTGCCTTTTGCAGCTTTGGATGAAACTACAGGATATAGATTTTTTTTACAAAAAATTTATTTCTTTTGGGTTTATGTACAATAGTTACAGAACAGTGTACAAAAAATGGATAGTTGTCATTGCTCCATATTGCGCGTAAAGCGCTGTGGTAGGTTTCACATTCAATTTGAATGTCCTTGCAAGCAGGCAGCAAAACATCCAGTATACCTTCAAGGTACAGAAGCAATGAACCAGTTTTACAGGTTTCTCCAGCATAACATTTCTTTAAAAATGCTCTCAGCTAGGTAGATTTTTTCATCAAAAGAAAAGGCCAACCAGCCATATTGCACCTCTGTCCCCAGTGTAAAATAACTCCTCAGTCATCTACTTGTGGGATGTACTGTACATGAGCTTCATTTCTTTATATCCCTAACTATGGTGGCTTTTTCCAGATTTCCTTCTCTAAATCTGATCTTTCTAGCACTTTTATAGAGCATTGGCCTTCAACTGACAGACACACTGGAACACACAGCTGAAGGTAATTCACAGTATAAGACACCATTGTAGGGTTACATGTCCTTGAGAAAAGAGCAGCAGAAAAAAATCATCTCATAGTAATAGGTCCCGTATTGCAGGGTGTGGGTAAGGCCACCACTGGGAAAGAATTGAGCGGTAAAGCTGCTTTGCATGCAGAAGGTCCCAGGCTCAATCCCCAACATACCCAGTTGGGCTGGGAAGGAGTCCATGTCTGAAACCCTGGACAGTTGCTGCCAGTCAGTGCAGACCATACTGAGCTAGATGCACCACTGGTCTGACTCGGCATAACTCCCAACAGCGTGTCTTAGATATGAAAAGTCCGGAGGAATCCCTCTTAAATGAGCCATTGTAACTTAATGCATGTTACTATTAACTAAGAAGCGTTCGCTTAGCAAGGTGACGCTATAGCCACTTGCCTCTGTACTACACTAAATGGATAAGAGAAGCTTGCAACTGTTGTCCTCCAGTTTTCTAAACAGGGCAGGTCTAACTTACTCTCCCCACGATGCCTGGAGTTTCTTTGCAATGTGTGTTTCATACATGGATGACATGAGGGCTCCTGCTTTTGACCTGAGGAAATTTATGCTTGCTTGTGTGGCATTACAGTTCACATGAACCACAGCTTGGGAGGAGGAAGCTGTCTGCCACAGCCAAGTAACCAGGTGGAGACTATCTAGCCCTCTTTTTCCTCTCTATGCTCTTCCCTCAAACATTTGAACACAGTGTTGAGAGGCAGGGGCAGAAGGCCTATGTCCAATAGGATATGTTTCCATAACAGAAATAAAAACACACTTGATGACCAGGAGGGAACCATTGTCTATCACAACCACCAGTGGCAGCCTCACTTTCCATTGCTGACATCTTACACAACAATAGCAAATCTAACATTCAGACCTGGCCTCAGCTACAGAAGCATGGCAGGATTCTCCTCCACTTGGTAATGTGAAACATGACCAATTTCCTTGCAAGTGCTCACAGGTAGATCTTATGTTGCCGCTTTATCAACAGTGGTGGCTACACAGCGCAATTCTATGCATCCCTAGTCAAAAACCATTGGCGTTCATCAAGACTTAACAGCCTTTGAAGAGGACACAGGACTGCAGCCTAAGCCTCTTGCTTCTAAAACATCTTGTTGACAATCTACTTAATGTTGTTGGATTCAAATTAATCCTCGAGGTCAGTAGGGCCAGAACATATAGTCTAGTGTTCATACTTAACAAAAAAAATGGGTTGCATCCAGCAAAGTTGTCCCATTTGTGCAGTGGAACTTCCCTCTCCATATGAAGCTCCCCCCAAATCTCCAGGTAATTGGGGAACCCCCCAGAACAGATTTAGCACACATTGCAGGGGCAGGAGAAGTTCTACGGCACCATCAGAACAGGTGTGAATGGGACAGCTCGGTTGGATGCAATCCTATGGAATGGACTAAAAGGCTGCCAGAGGGTCTCTGTTTACTTTCCAAACAGCAGCATAATAAAATACAGATGCAGAGCTACAATGTGCTATATTGTCTGAACCCCTCTAAATTATTATTAGATTTATTAGGCTCTTGTTACCAGAAAGCCTCCAAATGACTTGCAACCAATAAAGAACACTTGCATCCTTTAGCACAGAGGTGGGGAAGCTGTAGCCTCTAGGTGTTGCTGGATTAAAACTCCATAGCCCTTGCTCATGCTGGCCAGGGCTGATGAAATCTGGGAGTCCAGCAACATCTAGAAGGCCACAGATTGCCCAGCCCTGCTTTCCTCTGTCATGATGGCCAGGTACAATTAACTGTTGTGCTGGTACACCTCCCACCCCTGCCTGTTGGACAAATGACAAACTGAGCCGTGCAACCCTGACCCATTTTCCTCATTGTTACGGCTTCCGGATAGGATGCATTGTTAAAACAGAGGTGCATGGAAATACTTTCTGACATTCTAGAATGATTTTAAAATGCAATTTACACATGATACATTAGGAAAGGGCATCAATCTTTGCTTGCTTGTGCATTTGAATGAAAATGTACATATACACACACACATACAGGATTCAGATGCTTCCCTTCCAAGCACAGCAAAACAGAAAATAAAAACAGCGGGAACATGTTCGCACAGCTAAGAAAGTTAGCAACCAATCAACAAAAAGCAGGGTGCTCATATGATGGACTGAAATATTTCCGGAAAGGACATGGGATTGCCATTGACTACTGCATCAGCGATAATAAGTACAGTAAACGCTTGGCATGTACCATTTACTGAATGTCTTACAGAAAGCATTGTCTCTGCTTACATCAGGACGGGGAATCTGGGGGCCCCCAGGCACTGTTGGACTACAACTTCCATTGTCCCCGCCCACTGAGCAGGCTGATGGGAGTTCTAGCGTTCTGCATAGCAAAGGGATAATCAAGCAGTGGCTGTAACCCCACTGAGAACTGAAGCTGGGTTTGTCAGCAATTCTCTTCGTTTTCAGCTTTTAGGTTTTCCCTAGAGAAGTGTAAAAAACCAAAATTAAATTGATTTTTTCTGCATCTTCAAGGAGGTCAGGCTCCTTTGACAGAAGAACATATGTTGACAATCAACCCCTGCCCCCAGCAGCAGCCCCTGTTCAGACATTCACCTGAAAAGGTGTTGACAAAAGGCAATGGGTGGGCGGAATGCACCTGCCACGATCTGACCCCCCCCCCATATCCACCACATGCACCACCTCCATTTCAGACCCAATTGTGTTGGGAAATGGCTGCAGCTTGATGGTCAAGGATCTGCCATATATGCAGGAGATCTCCCCACCATCTCCAGATAGGGGTTGCGGCATCTGCTATATGAAACCAAGGAAGAGACGCTGCCTGGCGGTGTACACATACATAACTTGATGGACCAGAGGTCTGTCTCAGTATAAGGCAGCTTCCTACGTTCCCATGAGAGGGAAGATGCAAAAGGGGATTGTAAAGGTGTTTTGATGAATGTACATAGAATCCTCTTCACAACTCAGCAACCATGACAGGGCAAGGGTTCCTGATCATTACGAGGTTGCCAGGAGGATTCAACTGCACTTAAATATCCATCTCTAGGTTTTCCCTCTTAACACAGGCAGGTCCGAAATGGAGTGTGTTTGGGGTGCGGCCTTTTATGTGTGCCCCTGCCCACACCCACTTTCAGGACAGTGCCTGAATAACACTTATGGAAAATGGACTGCCTTCGAGTCGATTCTGACTTACGGTGACCCTATGAATTGGGTTTTCATGGTAAGCAGTATTCAGACGGGGTTTACCATTGCCTTCCCCTGAGGCTGAGAGGCAGTGACTGGCCCAAGGTCACCCAGTGAGCTTCATGGCTGTGTGGAGATTCGAACCCTGGTCTCCCAGGTCATAGTCCAACACCTTAACAACTACACCACACTGGCTTATAGCTCTAAGCAAACAGTCTCTATGCCAAAACCCAGAGGGAAGGAGGGAGAAAACCATCTCGCTGACCGCATCTCTCGGCTGTAAGATGCATCCTAAGCCTTGCCACCTCAATCCCACGGGATAAGCACCAGTCTCTACAAAGGGCACCTATTGAAGTTCAGCTGCACACACATGATGTGCTCCACACCATCAAGGCCCCCGTGACACTCACTCACCCCCTTCGCCACTGTTTGTGCACGGCGACAGCATGCACAGGAAGTGGGTAGGTTGGGATCTTTATGAGGTGGTAGTAGCAGCTACGCCATACTGTGCTAAATCCTGGCGAAAAGGTGGAAGCTGGAGGTGAAGTCTTCTTTTCCCCCTTTCTTTTTTTAAGAGCACATTTCTAAAAAGGCAAGTCCTTTTAATACCTGGATTTCTAGAATGGGTATCGGTATAAGGCAATAAGCTGCTTTCATAAAGGAGGTGTAACGATAAAGTAATGATAAAAGGACGCTTTATACAGAGAGAAATGTAAAGTTACTATGTCCAGGTATTTTTTTTTTAGAAAAAAAAATATTGATTGCTTCTCAAGTGTGTAACAGGTGCATTAGATTTCCCATCCGAGAACCTAAAAGCTTGAGGGCTGCTGGATTGCTGAGCCAGCCTCACATCCACTTAGGTCGCCCCTGATCTTGTTGTCTTCTGACCTCATGTACATAAGGAACACTGTAACAGTGGCAAAAGTAGCAGCATTCACCGGGAAAGCCCTCAGCAGTGTGGATGTCAGACCTCTCGTGAACACCCTCAAGCCTTCGTTGTGGTAGCTTTTCCTAATGCAGTCCAGAATGCCCTGGTACTGCACGACTCCACCAACTCCATCAGCCTGAAGGCGGGACTTGATTACATCCACGGGGTATGTCGATAGCCAAGAGACAATCCCAGACATACCTCCCGCCAGCAGCAGTTTGGGTATAATGTAACTGTCCTCCGCCTCGCACCCTAAGTACCTGGTTAGGCAGTCATATGTTAAGAAGTAGAATCCAAAGCTAGGCGTCTCTCTCATGAACGTGGAGACCATGCCCTTGTTGATGCCTTTCAGACCTTCCTTCCGGTAGATCTTGACCAAACAGTCCAGGGAGTTTTTGTAGTTCTTGGACTTCAGCTTGTATTGCCCTGTCCCTTGCAGCTGCATCCGCGTCTTAGCCAATTCCATGGGGCAACAGATGACACACTGAATGGCGCCGGCTGCCGAACCTGCAAGGAACTGGTTGAGCGGTGTGTCCTGTCCGAGAGCACGGAGTGTGTTCCCTTGAACGCCAAAGACAAGGGCATTAATGAAGGTAAGTCCCATCATGGGCGACCCAATACCTTTGTAAAGTCCAAGGGCCTAGGAGAGAAAATAGACAAAATGACTAAACTAAACCTCTCTCTGATCTACTAAGGACCAAATGACTTGTGTTGTTTAGGCCTTGTGCACTTCAAAACAGGAGTTCCCAAACTATGGTCCAAGAGCTTCATTCAGGGGGCCCACAATATTCAAATTCATTTTTAATTGTATTTTAATTGCTTCTTTCATTCCTTATTATGTATTTTACTGTGCATTACAATGGCTACAACAGGCAGAAAAATCATTAAGTGGTCTGCAAAGACCATCAGCAATCTTCAAGTGGTCCATGGGAAAAAATCAGTTGGGGAACTACTGCTTTAAAACGAGTGGAGGACATTCCTCAACCCCAAGGGCCACATTCCACTCGCGGGAGACAAAAGTAGGCAAATAATTCAAATCATTTATTACAGTCCAAGACCAGCACTATCAAAAGCTGATCAAGGGCTTGTTCTCCAAAAGCAGGTAAAGCAATAAATGTGAGTTTTACTTTTGTACAGTAAGCTGGTTTCCTCCCCCCCCCCCCATCTCTATCCTCCATCCAGATAAGCAAGAAACATGATCAGAGTTGAAGGACACACTCCAAGGCAGGCAAAAACTCCAGGAGGCTGCAAAGCAGGGCTGGTGACCTGGGAAGGTTCCTCCTCCACTTAACACAGCATGAAACATGGGGAGGACACATTAACAGGCTAGATACTCACAGACTCTTGCTTTACGATCGACTGAAAACAGTGCAAGGTCCCACGGTAAAGCGGCTTCGCCACACTTTGAACCTGAAGGCGTACCTATAAAATGCAGCAAGAATTTATTGCCATGGCGCAAAAAAAATAATAAAAAACAAAAGTCAGGCAGTAGCATGAGAGCACCTGTGACTGGGTACACAAAATGCATCTATGTGCGCACAGTCATGAATGACGCCACAGTGCCACAGCAGGCAATTAAAATGAATGATCTGTATGTTGGGAATCACTCAGCTGTATGCTCAAGTTTGTATGAAATGGGAGCGGTCAATAGGCAAACACCTGTCTTTGACTCTCAGTTCAGCAGCCACTGTGAAAGCTTTGGCTAGCTGCAGTTTCATTAGCACCTATAATTCTTCAAAACTGAGATAAGGGCAGCAGGGGTCGTATGTAGTCATGAATGGCCAAGTTTAAAAGATGTTAATTCAGGTCTATAAACAGCTACTTGTCTGATTGCCTGCAATGAGTGAGAATATTCTCCAGGTGATCAGCTGTGGAGTTAATTGTTTTAAGCCACAATGAACTGATAGGTACATGCAATACTACCACTTTTAAAAAGCCATTTAGTATTATAGCTAAATCTTAAAGCAGTAGTCTGTATCTCAGACAGCAGGGTCAGGAAACCCTGCTTTGAAGAGCAATTTGGGACCTACAGATTTTTAACCAATAACGCTTTTTTAACCAAAATGTGGCAGTCTCTCAAACAAAAATAATTTGTGGCCTGATAATCCATACAGATGCTCTTAGGTTGTTACATTTTTGCTGCAATGTAATTTTTCTAGACAATTCCCATTAAGTTGTGCCAGGTTTCCTCCTTCTTCACTATCAATACAACTGAAGCTGAACAGCAATGAGCCGCTGGCATTTAAAAATATTTTAAAAACTGAATTCAAAACACACTGAGAGTAAACCCACAAACCAACCAAGCACCAATACCTAAAATGCATTAATACAGACATGGTTAACATTTGTGTGGGAAAATAAATATCAAAAATGGGATCCCAATTTAAGGAGTGGCTGAAAGAATTCACAAGACAGGAGAAGGGCTTGTTCCACAATGTATACATGTAAAAACATTTTAAGCACAGAGGGTATAAATTATGCACTCTAGGAGAATGAATGCAAAACAAAGTTAGGTTCTCTTCTAAAAGCTCATATTCAAAATAAAACTTGGATATTGTGTTCCCCACTCCCTCCAATTCAGAGCACTAGAAACATTTTAAAACTTTTTTTTTTAAAAAAGGAATGGAATCAGAGCTTGGAAAAGTTACTTTTTTAAACTACAACTCCCATCAGCCCAAGCCAGCATGGACACTGGATTGGGCTGATGGGAGTTGTAGTTTAAAAAAGTAACTTTTCCAAGCTCTGAATGGAATATACTACATATGGTTTCCTGGTATTTTTAAATATATATATATAATTTGAACTAATCATACATGTTGGAAAAAATTAAGACCGAGAGAAACAGAATGTTCACCTGGTCTATACTTACTAGGTAACTCTCCCGTGATGAGGCTTATCTGTCATCTACAACAAAGTAACACTTTTGCTGTTAATGAAGACAGCCCCTAGCTCAGAAAGTAAAGGCAGTTAAGCAACAAAGCAATTGTACACATTACATCAACAAACTTGGGGGGGGGGGAGAAAAGGAGTTGCCACTCGAGGATCTGGCTCAGATTCAGTTCAGCATCTCTGATGTTTTTAAACATGTCCCACTGGTCCCACAAGTCTCAAACATTGCTTGATATGTGCAACTACTGGAAAGCTTCAGAGAGGAGATTAAGCTTTACTTTGGATTCCAAAAAATCTATAGTTTTAAAATTAAGTTTGCTTTTAGAAAGTTGTTTTTAATTTTTTTTTAAAACAACTAATAGTGTTTAGCTATTCAGCCATCCAGGTGAGGCTGCAGGACTTGCAGGAAAGGGTTATAATGTTAAATACAGTGACAGAGGCGTAGATCTGCGTAAACTGCCCTTTTACAAGACCAGGTTATTACCTAGCACAGGGGTTCCCAAACTGGGGTTCCTGGACCACAAGTGGTCCACAAACTTCATTCAGGTGGTCCACGGCGTGTCTGCATTCAATATTCAAATTGATTTTTAATTGCATTTTTATTGCTTCTTTTCTTCCTTAGATTGTATTTTATTGTATTGCAGTTTGAAGTCTATGGAATGCACGCTGCAATACAACAAAATACAATACATGAAGAATACAAGCAGCAATAAAAATAAAAATACGATTAACAATCATACATCATCTAGCACACCACACTGCAAAACGGCTACAACAGGCAGGAAAATAATTAAGTAGTCCCCTAAGACCCTCAGCAATTTTCAAGTGATCCGTGGGGGGAAAAGGTTTGAGAACCACAGAGCTAGCAGATTAAAGCAAGGTAGTCTAATATCGGAATCTTATGCACATTTTCTTCAGAAGAAGTTCCCCCACCCCAGCAGGACTGACTTCCAACAAATATGGATAGGATCGTCCTGCAAAGACACTTATACCCAACCGGTAACCAGTAGCACAATCTTCTATGTGTCTACTCAGAAACAGGTCCTGCTGGGTTCAATGGGGCTTACTCCCGGGGTAAGTGTGTATAGGATTATAGCCTTAAAACAGATTTATCCCTTTCTCAGCATGGTTAGTAATGTCACTAACATTACCTTCAACAACATTGTAACAAGCTAACACTGAAGACAACTGAGGTGGATATATATATATATACTCACAGTGCCTTGCAAAAGTAATCAGACCCCTGACCAACGTTCTCATATTACCGAATTACAAATGGTACATTGTAACTTCGTTCTGTATGATATTTTATTCTGAAACACTGAATCTCAAAATCAATTATTGTAATTGGTTTTATGTTGGGAAATGTTTGTAAGAAACATAAAAAGTGAAACATGTTGCTGGCATAAGTATTCAACCCCTGTGCTGTGGAAGCTCCCAGTTTACACAGATGAAAGAAATTGCCCTATCGAGGACACAGTTACCTTGCCATTGGCCTCCATCTGTGAACCATTGAAGTTGCAGTCACATTGTCAGGATAAAAACCCCACTGTTGAAGGATCGTTGGTCAGGCTGTGGATCTGAAGGAAAATGAACAGCATTCTCCAGAAGTGAGAGATAATGTAATACAAATGCATAGATTAGGAAAAGGGTGCAAAATAATATCCAAGTGTTTGGATATCCCAGTGAGCACAGTTGGATCAATAATCAGGAAGTGGAAGCTGCATCACACCACCCAGGCATTGCCAAGAAAAGGCCATCCCTCATAACTCAGCGCTTGAATAAGAAGGAGACTTGTGAGAGAAGCCACAGAGAGGACAACAATCACTTTGAAGGAGCTACAGAGTTCAATGGCTGGGAGTGGAGTAATGGCGCACCAGTCAACCATATCAAGAGCTCTGCATAACACCGGCCTGTATGGGAGGGTGGCAAGAAAGAAGACGTTACTCAAAAAGTACCATCTTAAAGCATAGCTGGAGTTTGCCAGAAAGCATGGGAGTGCCCCAGCTGTAATGTGGGAAAAGGTTTTGTGGTCAGATGAGACCAAGGTAGAGTTTTTTGGCCAAAACTCAAAGTGCTATGTGTGGCGCAAACCCATGCCTCAAGACACATCATCCCTACATTGAAGTATGGTAGTGGCAGCATCATTCTGTGGGAATGTTTCTCATCAGCAGGGACTGGGCATCTTGTTAAAATTGAAGGAAGAATGGAGGGAGCAAAATACAGGGAAATACTGCAAGAGAACCTGCTTCAGTCCACTAAAAAATGGAAGCTTGCGTGGAAATTCACTTTTCAGCAGGACAATGATCCCAAGCATAAGGCCAAAGCAACACTGGAGTGGCTCAGGAACAAAAAGGTGAATGTCCTACAGTGGCCCAGTCAAAATCCTGATCTCAATCCCACTGACAATCTGTGGCACTCTGAAAATTATGGTCCACAAGTGACATCCAACCAACCTGAACGACCTGGAGTGAATCTGCCAAGAAGAATGGGCCAAAATCTTTCTGACATGGTGTGTAAAGCTGGTACATATCTACCCCAAAAGACTTAAAGCTGTTATTGCAGCGAAAGGCGGCTCTACCAAATATTGTGTAGGGGTTGAAGACTTATGTAAGCAACATGTTTCAGTTTATGTTTCTTACAAACATTTCCCAACATAAAACCAGTGTCACCTTACAATAATTGATTTTGAGATTCAGTGTTTCAGAATAAAATATCATACAGAACAAAGTTACAATGTACCATTTGTAATTCGGTAATATGAGAACGTTGGTCAGGGGTCTGATTACTTTTGCAAGTCACTGTATATTACTATCACAAAGCAAGTAACCAACACCCCATCACTGAATATATTTGCTTTGCAAATATGCTCAATGAAACTTGTTTCCAAGTTAATGCATTTCTTGGCCCCATGGTGCGGTCTGAGGGCACATGCTGCAGCCACCATTCTGAAGCTAAACAGGTATGGCTCTGGTCAATGCCTGGATAGGAGACCGCCTGGGAATCTCACAGACACCACCTTAAGTTCCATGATGGAAGAAAGGTGGGGTAGAAATATACTACAATCAATAAAAATAAAATAAGTTTCATTCAGGGTGCTATAAGACTATGCCTTCACCCTGTCAATTAAGCCTAATTTTGTTAAATTAAAAAACAATGAAGAAAACGAAAACAAGACTATCCGATTTTTGGCCCTCATTCTGCAAACGTGTCCACAAAATACATGAAGGACCACAGTGTTAGGAGTTTCCCCTACAAACTTATTTTAATATGGGACAAAATGGGAAGTAATTCAGTGGAATTTAACTGAAATGGTTTCTCAGCAAAGAAAACGCCATGGCATGAAATGACTGAAAAATATAGCTACAAACCAACAGTTTTCACATTTCATCTGTCACAGGTACCTATTAAACATTTGGATGTTTTAAGATTATTGTGTGTCAATCGGCACATTTTCCCTGCAAGAAGTTACTTATCACCTTGCCCCAACACACAGTTAAGCTGAAATTATTGGATTTAAGGCCATTTACTTGCACACAGCCTGATCCTGTACATGTGTACTCAGAAGTAAGCACCACAGAGTTTAATGAGGCTCTCAAGTAAATGTGCACATGACTGCAACCCAGCTTGGATCCATGTATTCCAGCTGTCTGCATACCAATCCATGGTCCAGTAAGTCCTGTTTTGAGATATTTGGCACAGAATTTACTTAATATGTCTAATTATCACTCATCCCTCACCCCCAAAAAGCCTGTAGCAATCTACCTCTTCTGTTTTGAGTTCAGCCAAGATACGTCAGTGTCTCAAGCAAAAGAAAATAAAAAAAGTTGTCCTTTGACAGCTCACAACATTTTCCCATGGATGGAAGGAAGCATGTTAATCAGCGAGACTGTTTCATCATGCTGCAAACAGTCAGCTGGGCAATATAATTAACAAATTAATGTTAATTATAATTAACATTATAATTAAGCAAACAGAAAAAACAATTGCACCAGACAGAAATAAAGAACAATTAAGGGGAGTGCATTCTCCCTCCCCTGCCTTTTTTAGATTAGTACTAAAAAGCTGCATATTCCATAAGGGATTTTTTATTAGATGGTGTTGGATGACTGAATAAAAAAATGTGGTTGAAGACCCAGTTCTCAGAACACCTAAGTGCATCAGTCAATAGGGACTATGCAATTTGGAACTCTCTTGATAATTGGACTTTAGTGTAGGATGTCTCAGCACTTCAGCGTAAGTGTAAAGCTAATTCATGGTCTCTACATCAGATTTGGCCCAGGAGGATTTTTTTTTATGGGTCTGAAACAGCCAGATTCCACCCACCTTTCTATTCACAAGGCCTAGTGCCTTCTTCAGCTTAAATGTTTATCATTAAGTAAGCCTGTGGAAAATCAACCCACCTTAACAGTATCGAATGGATGTCCTACCAAAACACCAGCAGCACCTGAAAGAAAGTAGAAGGCATTGTGAGACAATCTGGTATTTTGTCACTATGGCCACCACTTCACATACAGAAGCCACGGTTTGCAAAGCATTGTACAGACTACAGAAGTCACATCGCTCCCATCGACAGGACTTAATAGTGGGTGGTGAGATTAGAGAACATAAGAACATAAGAACATAAGAAGAGCCTGCTGGATCAGGCCAGTGGCCCATCTAGTCCAGCATCCTGTTCTCACAGTGGCCAACCAGGTGCCTGGGGGAAGCCCGCAAGCAGGACCCGAGTGCAAGAACACTCTCCCTTCCTGAGGCTTCCGGCAACTGGTTTTCAGAAGCATGCTGCCTCTGACTAGGGTGGCAGAGCACAGCCATCACGACTAGTAGCCATTGATAGCCCTGTCCTCCATGAATTTGTCTAATCTTCTTTTAAAGCCATCCAAGCTGGTGGCCATTACTGCATCTTGTGGGAGCAAATTCCATATTTTAACTATGCGCTGAGTAAAGAAGTACTTCCTTTTGTCTGTCCTGAATCTTCCAACATTCAGCTTCTTTGTCATATGACATTGCATAAAACCCCAGCTGGATTAGGCTAAAGGCCCATCTAGTCCAGCATCCTGTTCACAGAGTCCAGATGTCCGCAAGCAGAACCTGAGTGCAACAGCACTCTCCCCTTTTGCGATTCCATGCAATTGGTATTCAGAAACATACTACCTCTGACAGCCATCAGGGTCAGTAGCCATTGACAGCCTTATCCTCCATGCACTAACAGTGAGTAACCGGGTTATGGCACTATTTTAGGCTGCCTTATTATTATTTTTAATAGATTTATATCCCGCCCTTCAACCAAAGGTTCTCAAGGCAGTAACCCCCCCCCATTAAAATACAAAACATCAAGACCAAATCTCACCAACAGCAAAAATACAAGTCATTACATCAGCCATCTTTAGCTGCATTCAGAAAAACTTACTGTGTTAGTTTTACTGAACGTAATGGGAGCACTTCTGTCCAGATATCTAACATTCCTTTGACCTGTTGCATTATGGAAATGTGGCTTTTTGAACAATATAACGCCATGTCACATTACATGTCATTCATAGCAGTGTGACACAACAGTGAACGTCACTGGACATGTTGCTACTCCTTTTTGCACATGCACACTTCTGTTGCCCCCCTGAGAACAGCAGTCACTTTACTCCTGCGATTTTCTGGATTAATGGGGTTGCAAACCGATTTTTTCTGGGAACAATTAACATGGAATAAGCATTTAACTTCCACTAGATTCCGCTAGATTTCCAGAAGTGGTTTTTACGTTGTGTGAAAGATCAAATAAAATGAGGAAATGATCAGGTAAGGAATCATCACAAAAATGGAATAAACTGCTGTCGGAATGCTGCCTTCAGAGGTCTGAAGATACGCGTTAACTTAATGTCTGAAAACAGGGAAGGGGACACAGGCATCTCCAGGAGGAGGAAATTCCACGTCCAAAACCAGAAGGCCCTGCTCCACACACTCACACCATGAACTACAGCTGCTGATGAAACGACAAAGAACGCCTTTCCCACAGATCTTAAGACACAGGTGAGAGAAGCGGCATTTCAAATTCAAGGGCATCAAATGTGTAGGGCCCACAAGATAGCTTACAATTAGATGTTTGTAATGTGTTTTATATTCAAACGCCAAACAACTTTAAAAACAAGTATAAAACAACAGCGTAAAAACATCAGCCAAAACACCTCAAAAATTACAGCTCAGCAGTTTCACAAAAAAACCAACCGCCAGGCGGATCCAAAGCAAATCAGTTTTCAAGGCCAGTTTGAAGACCGGTTTTGTAAGGATCACAACCACAATCCAGCTCAAAGGGAGCTCTATAAATGAAGGTGGAGGGCCACCACAGAGAAGGTGCCATCTCTCATGCCTGTCAACCTCCTGCCTGATTGATCTTATAGGGCAGACAAATGAGCAGGGCCTCCTTCAAGCTTATATGGGTGAAAACGGTCCTTCCGATAACCTTTAAAGCCCTTAATGACACTGGGACCAGGTTAACACCATTCCTTTGAATTAGGCCAAAAAATGAACTGGTAACCAGTACAACTAGTGCAAAATCAGTGTCACATGTTCCAACCTCCTGGCTTTAAATAGCGGCATTCTGTACCATCAACTGAAGTGTCTGAACCATCTTCAAGGACAGACCCATGTAAACTTCATTACAATAGTTTAGTCTGGATGTAACTAATACAAAAGTACCTCCATCTTATAAGGAACGTAGGAAGCTGCCTTACACCAAGTTAGACCACTGGTCCATCTAGATCAGTGTTGTCTACACTGACTGGCAACGGCTCGCTGAGATTTCAGACAGGGGTCCCTCCCACCCCTACCTGGAGATGCCAGGGACTGAACCAGAGACTTTTGAAATGCAAGGCAGATGCTTTTCCACCGAGCTACAACCCTTGCCCTGGATTATGTTTCAGATGCTTCACCTTCATCCCTCCCAAAATTATCTCCAGATCAAGAGTTTCCTTGCCTCCCTGGGCTTTGTAGATGGAAGAAATAGTATTGATGACACTGCAGCCCAAACCTCTAGATCAGTGGTCCCCAGCCTTTTTGGTATGGTGACCCATCAATCTACTGTTACATTAATTTTGGACCTTAAGCCTTCTCTGCAGCCAGCCACCAGACAGTGGTTGCCAAGTGTAAGACTTAAAATGTAAGACTTGAGCCTTTCTGATGTTAGTTTACAAGTGTCAACATAGCATTATAATAATAATAATAATTACAAACAAAAATGTTGTTTATAAAAAGTTGCAAGAGGTATTCCTCGTACCTGTTAAGCATTGCAACCCATCATTGTTTTGGATTTACCTATAAGCCCATGAGCCACATGTGCAGGCTTTGTGAGCCACTTGCAGGTCATGGCACAGGTCAGGAAACAATGCTTGGATGAGTTTCCCCCCAGTGGTTTTATGTAGATGTTATAAAGCAAGGGGGCACGATGGAACCTTAAGTCCTCCCATAAGCCAAAGATGTCCCCAGCATCACCTTCTGGGACTGATCTTCCATGAAGGCCAGAGCAACCATAACACCAAGCCCACAAGGTGGCCAGAAGGATATCATGGTCCATGGTGTTTAAAGCTGCTAAGAAGTTGCACTCCCCATCAATTCCCAGATGCAAGCCATCCATTAGGATGATCAAGGCTGTTTGCCCCAACGCCAAGAACGTCAGAATAGCATGCAGAACAGAACTAGGAGCAGATCTGGAGGGCTTTTATTAAAGAAAAGTGTCAGCCTAAAGTCATCTTAATAAAACCAAGTCAACTCCTACTTGGTTTTGTTCATGTTTAAATGGTTTTGCTTATGCTTGCTGCCCCGAGTTCCTTCAGGAGGAAAGGCAGGATATAAATTCAACGAAAAACAACAACTCCTGGCAACATGATGAGGGAACTTTTTGTAACCAACAGAAGTCTCCTGTAGTATCAGAGGCCTCTCTCCAAATCTAGAAAATCTTTCGAGAAAGAGGCAGCAATATCTAGCAGTCGCAAACTCCGCCAAAAAGTACTGGCTTGATCCCTTACTAGAGATGTGAAGGGCCGGGCACAGGGGATCCCCACTACCACCTTCATACTTCTATCCTTTTGCTGTCCTTTCACACTTATTTCTGGGTGTCAAGGAGCTACACCTTAAGAGTTGTGTAGGAAGTGAGCCTTGTGTATTGTCAACTAGAGCTCACTCTGTGCACCATCCACTAAAAGGCGAGGATCAAAACAGCAAATCCTGTCTTTGCATCCTTGCCCATCCAGTCTTCCGAGAAGCAGCTTCTTGCCTCACCTAGTTTATGGCCTCATCTGCACAATACATTTAAAGCAGTATCATACCAGTTTAAACAATGGCTCTAGTTAGATTATGGTAAGTATACGGTTGTGATAGGAACTGATGCAATTACTTAATTTTGTTTTTAAAAGAATAAACAAGTATTTCATGCTTAGAGGATGAATGTTTTTTGAAGCTATGCATTTTAAAATTTTGAGTTAGATCCACCTCAAGTCTTCCTGAATAAAGCAGGGTCAGAATCTAAACAGTCTGTAAATGCAGGCTCCTGTTAAGTTTTTCTTTTAAGGATCCAATTGAGTGCCGCTGCATTAATTTTATTAAAAGCGATTTGGCAACGACTTTAGAAAAAATAAGTCACACAAAGGAGATGAAAATGCTGCAAAGGAAGATGTGCACAGAGTGTTCTATATAATCCTCAACTGTGCTTGCCAGCCAGGTGTGGGAAAAGAAGCCAGAAATCAACATCAGAACAGAAGAAGAAAGCCTCAACAGGCTGAAATCAGCTACTCGTGGGTAATTCGCATCAGAGGAAGACATCTCCAGAGTTAGACCTGCCCTGTTCGGTCCAAATCAAGGCAAGGAGATGCAAGCTTTCTCGCCCCTCACTCCTCAGAACACATGATCTTGGGACTTAAGCATCTTGAGTCGACAAAAGCTTATGCCATAATAAATTTGTTAGTCTTCAAGGTGCCACAAGACTACTACTTTGTAAAAATTTTCTTTTTTGCTGCAAGAGACTACGGCAGCTACCCTTCAGGAAATTAAAAAGAGGTGTAAGCCCATCCAGCACTATAAGTTAATTGAGGGTGATACTTTGTATGCTTTTTGGGCTGGAATGGGTAAACTGTTTTCATCACCCCGTTTGTGCTGACAATAAGGGCAGTTAAAAGGTAGGTGGGAAATACCTTGAACATTTCGGTCCTAGCCCCATAAAACCAAAAACAATCCCGTCCTCCCATTTCTTAGAAGAAAGGTGCTCAGGTGACCTGCATACCTAGAAGTAAGAAAGGCTCATCTCTTTTCTACAAGGCAGCAAAGGTCCATTTGTACTTCCTTTTTAAACCTATCCCCACCCAAGAGAAAGGAGGCACCTGCCCTTCACGCCTGCACATTTCAGGAAATGGACGTGTAGGCCCACTTCCCTACAAAAGCCAGTCATGTAAATAGGGGTTACATGAATTGGGGGAGGGGCAAAAATGCCTTTTAGACCAATTAAGAAAGAAAAAAAGGCGTCTCGCGTGGGATCGTCCCCTCTGCCTCAGAAAACGAACATCTACAGGGGCCGATTGGCGTGTTCAGTGGGAAAGGAAATTAAACTTTGCACGTGCTCAGAGATATACCAGCTTTAATTATGATCATTTCTACAGCGGAGCCCTGAGCCCTGGCACTAGGAGTAAAAGTTGGAGACCAACAACACCCGGTGCAGATGAATTTCTGGCTGGGAGGTGAAAGTTTCTATGGGCAAAACCTGTATAAGAAGGAAGATGAGGCATTTGAGCACCCAGCGCTCGCTTCGATTTGGCACAATTTAAGGCCCCGTGCCTTTTTCAAAGACGCCCCCCCCCCCGAGATTCCGAGAGGAAAGAAACCCGATTCTGGAGCGCTGACTCAACGACTTGCTCGTGATCAACTCGGTCCACTGCAGGCGCAGAGTGGGACAATGGCCCCCTCGGGCCTCAGGGACAATGGGGGCCGCGGAGTGCACGCTGGCTGAGCGGCGGCGACGCGCCGCCCGTGCGTGGGATCCAAAAGCAAGCAGCACTTTTGAGGAGGAGGGGCACACGGGAAGAGGTACAGGTGCTCCCTCCGCGTCGAGGCTTCCGACTGTGCCTCTTTTCCTTCCCTTTCAGGCACGCAATGCGCCCTCACACTCTCTCTTGGGCGGACGGGCAGGCAGCGCATCCCCGCTGCAGTGCACCAAGACAAGCCGCGCGCGCGCACACAGGAGCCTGCTCAAAGGCACAGTCCTGGGGAGCTGTGCCCGTGCCCCCGCCTCCCCTCCCCCGCTTCCTTATATAACCGGATCGTGCACCATGGCGGTAAAAAGGACGATGTGCCAGCCCGGCTTCTCCGGGCAGCGCAGAAGAGCCAGCTCCCGCTTACCTCCTACGCAGCCCGCGAGGAAATCCAGCGCCATGATCGCTGCCTCCAAAGCGCCCCTTCAAATCCAAAAGCCTTTTCGGGCGCTTTGTCCCGGCCCTTTCCTTTTTTTTACCTCCCGGCTCCGTCCGTAATTATTACGAACTCCTTTCCGGCTAGAGGAGAGGGTTCGGCTCCTTCTGATCCAAGGAGGAGGGGGCGCGTATGTTTATGCGTGGGTATACCAGAGATCTAATGCCTGCTAGCGGTTGTTCGTTCCTCTGCCTTCCTCCGCGCCTCTCTGCTCTCAATCAGCCGCCAAACCTCCCGGCGCGCCTTCGGAGCCGGCACGATCCGTACAAGCCCGTGGCCAACCCCAATCTCGTCGTGTCTATTTCTGACGCCAGAGAGAGAGGAGGGGGAGACGGCGCCTTATGGGGAAACGGCAGCCTCCAATGAGAGGCAGCTTGCAAGACAACACCCTTCCAGTTCGGCCCGCAGCCCGGCCCGTTTATTGGCCGCCCGGCTAGGGAGGCTTCTGGGGATGGGAAGCCAGTGGCTGGGAAAGGATCGCGAAGGGGGCGGTTCAAGCCCCGCCCGCTCTCCGCAGGGAGAACTCAAGCGACGGCTTTGTGCTGGTGCGTCTTTCGCGCGGTGTTATGGCTTTAAGGCCGCCTGGCGTGGAGGGGCGGGGGAGGGGACTTCCCTGCGTGGCGGCTGGGCTCTCGAAGGCGGGACGCTGTGACGCAGGCCCTGGAGCGTCGCCGGGATTGCTCCACAGGGGAACTCGTGCCCAGGGGAGAGATGGAAGGTCACTTTCCTTCGATCCGCTGGCGTTGCAGTCAGGGAAAGGTGCCCAGGCAGGAGCCGGGGAGGCTGAAGAGGACGGAAGAAAGAACTGCCTGGTTAGAGGGGGGAGGGGGGAGGGGGGCGGACCACGAGCCAGAATGCACGCTCGCTTGAGAGGAAGCCCAGCTGAAGTCAGGGGCGCTTCCTTGCTTCCCCGAGTATTGCATGCATAGGATTGCGCGCTGTGAGTCAAGCCAGTGTTCCAACTTCCTCCCTGTTAACAGAAGCGATGGGGAGGCTTCCGCACAAGCTTCTGCGCATTTAAAGCACAGGAATCGTGGGGCCTGTAATTTGTTAACGGGAGTTTATAGCTCCGTGAAGTGAAAACCACAGCCCCCAGAATCCTTTGGGGGGAGTTATGTGCCTTGGATGTGCTTTAGAATTGGTGTGGATCTTCTGTCTCTGTGCCTTTGTCCATTTGGTGCCCTACAGGTCTTTTGGACTACAACTCCCATCAGCCCCCTGCCAGCTGATGTGAGTAACTTCTGGAGGGCACCAGGTTGGCAAAGGCTGCTGTATGTTTGCATATTTAAATCATAGTTATCTTTTTAAATAAATAAATGAAATGAAATGCGCCAAAATTTCTAATATATATAAAATCTAATATAATATATTATTATTATTATTGTCTTTATTTATACCCCGCCATTTTTCCAAAACTGGAACTCATGGCGGCTTCCAGATAAAAAATACATATAATTAAAAACATACAAAGTCTACATTAAAATAAAATTAAACTATTTCAAATATTAAAACCATACACACATATAGCTAAAAGAGTTCAAAACTAGTTTAAAAATAATATAATAGACATTAGCAATGCAGCACCCTTCACACCCTATCCTTAACAGCCTTCAATTCCAAAGGCTTGATGGAATAAGAAGGTCTTTGCTTGTCAGCGGAAGGACTGCAAGGAGGGGGTCATTCTTACCTCCCTAGGAAGGGAATTCCAAAGCCTAGGGGCAGCCACCGAGAAGGCCCTCTCACGCGTCCCTAGGGCTTTATAGGTCATCACCAGCACTTTGAATTGTGTCCGGAAACAGACTGGCAACCAGTGGAGCTTTTTTAACAGGGGGGTAGTATGGTCCCTGTAACCAGCCCCAGTTAGCATTCTGGCTGCAGCACGTTGTACCAACTGAAGTTTCCGAACAGTCTTCAGAGGCAGCCCCACGTACAGCTCGTTACAGTAATCTAAACGGGATGTAACTAAGGCATGTGTCACCATGGCCAGATACACGAGCATACTATTTTTATTGATATCCCACCATTCTGCCTGACAACAGGCATCTTCCGATCAGTGAAAAGATATACTGTAATACCACGTAGCTATTTTCTTTTTGGCAGCAGTGTCTTATGAAGGTTGCAGGGAAATGATGATGGAAAAATGTCCACCCCCCCAGCCTTAGATTATGAATAGGGAACATAAGAACATAAAAAGAGCCTGTTGGATCAGGCCAGTGGCCCATCTAGTCCAGCATCCTGTTCTCACAGTGGCCAACCAGGTGCCTGGGGGAAGCCCGCAAGCAGGACCCGAGTGCAAGAACACTCTCCCTTCCTGAGGCTTCCGGCAACTGGTTTTCAGAAGCATGCTGCCTCTGACTAGGGTGGCAGAGCACAGCCATCACGGCTAGTAGCCATTGATAGCCCTGTCCTCCATGAATTTATCTAATCTTTTAAAGCCATCCAAGCTGGTGGCCATTACTGCATCTTGTGGGAGCAAATTCCATAGTATAACTATGTGCTGAGTAAAGAAGTACTTCCTTTTGTCTGTCCTGAATCTTCCAACATTCAGCTTCTTTGAATGTCCACGAGTTCTAGTATTATGAGAGAGGGAGAAGAACTTTTCTCTATCCACTTTCTCAATGCCATGCATAATTTTATACACTTCTATCATGTCTCCTCTGACCCGCCTTTTCTCTAAACTAAAAAGCCCCAAATGCTGCAACCTTTCCTCGTAAGGGAGTCGCTCCATCCCCTTGATCATTCTGGTTGCCCTCTTCTGAACCTTTTCCAACTCTATAATATCCTTTTTGAGATGAGGCGACCAGAACTGTACACAGTATTCCAAATGCGGCCGCACCATAGATTTATACAACGGCATTATGATATCGGCTGTTTTATTTTCAATACCTTTCCTAATTATTGCTAGCATGGAATTTGCCTTTTTCACAGCTGCCGCACACTGGGTCGACATCATCGTGCTGTCCACTACAACCCCGAGGTCTCTCTCCTGGTCGGTCACCGCCAGTTCAGACCCCATGAGAGTATATGTGAAATTCAGATTTTTTGCTCCAATATGCATAATTTTACATTTGTTTATATTGAATTGCATTTGCCATTTTTCCGCCCATTCACTCAGTTTGGAGAGGTCTTTTTGGAGCTCTTCGCAATCCCTTTTTGTTTTAACAACCCTGAACAATTTAGTGTCGTCAGCAAACTTGGCCACTTCACTGCTCGCTCCTAATTCTAGGTCATTAATGAACAAGTTGTAAAGTACAGGTCCCAATACCGATCCTTGAGGGACTCCACTTTCTACAGCCCTCCATTGGGAGAACTGTCCGTTTATTCCTACTCTCTGCTTTCTGCTTCTTAACCAATCCCTTATCCACAAGAGGACCTCTCCTCTTATTCCATGACTGCTAAGCTTCCTCAGAAGTCTTTGGTGAGGTACCTTGTCAAACGCTTTTTGAAAGTCTAAGTACACTATGTCCACTGGATCACCTCTATCTATATGCTTGTTGACACTCTCAAAGAATTCTAGTAGGTTACTGAGACAGGACTTTCCCTTGCAGAAGCCATGCTGGCTCTGCTTCAGCAAGGCTTGTTCTTCTATGTGCTTAGTTAATCTAGCTTTAATAATACTTTCTACCAGTTTCCCAGGGACAGAAGTTAAGCTAACTGGCCTGTAATTTCCGGGATCCCCCCTGGATCCCTTTTTGAAGATTGGCGTTACATTTGCCACTTTCCAGTCCTCAGGCACAGAGGAGGACCCGAGGGACAAGTTACATATTTTAGTTAGCAGATCAGCAATTTCACATTTGAGTTCTTTGAGAACTCTGGGGTGGATGCCATCCGGGCCCAGTGATTTGTCCGTTTTTATATTGTCCATTAAGCCTAGAACTTCTTCTCTCGTTACCACTATTTGTCTCAGTTCCTCAGAATCCCTTCCTGCAAATGTTAGTTCAGGTTCAGGGATCTGCCCTATATCTTCCACTGTGAAGACAGATGCAAAGAATTCATTTAGCTTCTCTGCAATCTCCTTATCGTTCTTTAGTACGCCTTTGACTCCCTTATCATCCAAGGGTCCAATCGCCTCCCTAGATGGTCTCCTGCTTTGAATGTATTTATAGAATTTTTTGTTGTCGGTTTTTATGCTCTTAGCAATGTGCTCCTGAAATGCTTTTTTAGCATCCCTTATTGTCTTCTTGCATTTCTTTTGCCAGAGTTTGTGTCCTTTTTTATTTTCTTCATTCGGACAAGACTTCCATTTTCTGAAGGAAGACTTTTTGCCTCTAAGAGCCTCCTTGACTTTGCTCGTTAACCATGCTGGCATCTTCTTGGCCCTGGCGGTACCTTTTCTGATCTGCGATATGCACTCCAGTTGAGCTTCTAATATAGTGTTTTTAAACAACTTCTGACTTTTACTGAGCTAGATGGACCAATGGCCTGACTGAGCATGAGGCAGCTTCCTATGTTTCTATGACAGACTCATGAGGCAAGATGCTTCCCTTCTGCCAGGTGTACCCTGCAGCATCCAATCCCTTGACTCCATGGCTCCAGGATCGTCCACATGTCTTGTATGCAGAGGATCCCAGGGTCAATTGCTGGCCTCTCCAGGTAAAAGGGACAGATAGCAGGCGATAGGAAAGCCTCTGCCTGAGACCCTGGAGAGCCCAGTAAGCCAGTGTAGACTATTCTGGGTTAGCCAACTTGCTACGCTTGTTCCATTCTCAGCAGCCTAAGCGTTCAACACTCCAGCCTTGCCATCTTCAACTATGCTGTCATCCAACTGAAGGGCCAGCTGTGGATGGGGAGCAACATTGGTAATAACATGTGAAACAATCCAGGAGAAGGGCATAGCTCAGCAGTGGAGCATCTGCTTTGCATGCAGCCCTATCTCCAGGAAGGGCTGGGGGAGACCTCTCTCTGAAACCCTGGAGAGCCGCTTACCAGTCAGTGTGGATCAAGGAGAGCCAAAGCAGCATCCTCCAGAAGATGTTGGACTACAGCTCCCGTCAGCTCCAGCTAGCATAGCCAATGGACAGGACTGATGACAGTTGTAGTCCATCATCTGGAACATACCATGCTGGCTATCTTTGGTCAGAGCTTGGAAGATTACTTTTTAAAAGTCATAAATTACAATTACATGCCCCCCCAAAGTAGTAGTTACTGTTACAATTCATTCATTGGTGATCACTCATGGCCGAGTAAGATTGTCTTCCAAGAAAAGGACTTTAATGGTGGGTCCCTAAGCAACTGTGGAGGCCAATTCTGGATCCACACAGCCTCCCACAGTGAGGACATAGGTTTCCAGATGGAAGATGGTCACAATGAGGATTTGTTTGACGTGCCTTCCGCTTAGCTCGTTTGTCCCTTTCACCCTGTACTCGTGCTTCTTCAAAGTCCACAGCACCTTTGATAATAGCCGACGTCCTGATTACTTTTTCTCAAAAGTAATCACTAGAATTACATTTCAGTTACTTTAAAAAAAAAACACCTACAAGGTGCTGACCTTGGCTGCTGCACATCTAAGTAGCCTAAAACAACATTAAAAATAAACACACACATACAGAGGTAGCAGAATAATGGTTTTTATCCATAAGATAGCAATGGTGGTCTCTCTGCTGGTAAGGGAGATGAGGAGGGAGGCAGAGGCCACTATTCAGATCTTTGCACGTCAAACCAAGTGCAATCCCCCCCTACTCAGCCAGCAAGCATAATCTCTCTCACTTAACCAGCTCCAGGGCCCTGCCCTGCCACCAACTAAGGAACGCTCACCCAAGCAAATATTTTCCCTTGTGATGCAAAAATGTTAAATACTGCAAATGCAGCACAGTAGCCAGAGAGGGTGGTGGAAGCCACTTTGTGTGCTAAGTGCAAACACAGTGTATATATATATATATATACATATACACACACACACACACACATCATCTTTCACCTCCACAGTTCTTTATCTCCATTCTGCCGCTGCCTCCTTCTCCTCCTTTATCCTTGTTCTTGCCCTCCGGCTCCTTTTTCCCTCCACTCCATTCTTCACCACTGTCCATTTTTTAAAACAATTGTTTTCTCCACTCCACCCCATCTCACTCTCCGCCTCCTCCCTCGCCGCCTCCTATCCACCCACAGAGCACAAGAGAACAGTGATGCTGTACAGAAGCCCAGCTTTATTTATTTATTCTTTGATTTATATCCCGCCCTTCCTCCCAGCAGAAGCCCAGGGCGGCAAACAGAAACGCTAAAAACACTTTAAAACATCATAAAAAGACCTTAAAATACATTAAAACAAAACGTTAAAAACATTTTTTTTAAAAAAGCTTTAAAAACATCTTTTTTAAAAAAAAAAAGGGTTAAAAACATTATTAAAGAAAACATATTAAAAGCAGTTCTAACACAGACACAGACTGGGATAGGTCTCAACTTAAAAGGCTTGTTGAAAGAAGAAAGTCTTCAAAAGGCGCCAAAAAGATAGCAGAGATGGCGCCTGCCTAATATTCAAGGGGAGGGAATTCCACAGGGTAGGTGCTGCCACAGTTTGAGGCACATGATTCTCATCCACAAATCAGAGGAGCAGAAGACTTCCCCTGCTTCCCCCCCCAAAAGTAATGCCCAAAAGTAATGCTGGAAACATAATTACTCCACAAAAGTAATAAAATTACTCCTAGTTCTATTACAATCTATATGTAAAGGAATTGCCCACTCGTTCCTCAAAAAAGTAATGGATTAAAAGTAATTCATTGCTTGTAACTAATTACTTCCAAGCTATGATTTTGGTGCAGATAACACTGAACTAAATGACTCAGCTTCCGATGCTCCTGTTTAAAGTTTATAAATAAAACAGATGTATCACAAGCCCTTCCTATAACTGCATTCATCTCTGCCACCAAACGACAACTCAGTAAGGCCTTACGAGTTTTGGGGAAGATTCCAGGCTGGCCGGGCTTAGGCAAAAGTGGATGCCCTTTAAAGGAGGAACTAGAATTGCCACTGGCTTTCCCACACCCATTTCACAGATAAGTAGAATACACAGGCCAGTGTCTCATTTATCAGAATGGCTTACAAAACATTTTTTTAAATGTGATAGGATGCTAGTATTTACATAGATAAATCTTTCTAACAAACGGGGGCTATAAGAGAACAGATTTAATGGGAAGAATATTCTGATCACTCATCCTAATGTAGCAAATTGCGCCAAGCAAATGGTAGGAGACTGATATACACACGCAGGTGATACAGTCTCACTGGGATCATACTGCAAATCATACATTTAAACAGAGCTTGGAAAAGTTACTTTTTTGAACTACAACTCCCATCAGTCCAATCCAGTGGCCATGCTGGCTGGGGCTGATGGGAGTTGTAGTTCAAAAAAAGTAACTTTTCCAAGCTCTGCATTTAAAGTGCATTGAAAACGGATAGTGTTTCCTATCATTTGTTAAGGGTGCTGGTAACTGTAGCTCTGTGGGTGATAAGCCACAGTTCCCAGGATTCTTTGGGGGAAGCCATGTGCCTTAACTGTATGGTGTGGACAAGAGATGAGGAAAATCAAAATGCAGAGTTATCCAGTAGCTTTCCCTAGTTAACACTTAACGATCCTTTGTGGCATATTAACAAGAGTGCTTTTCCTTTTGTCCCTGTGATGTAGCAGATACTGCCAAGTAGGGCTGAAGGTGCCTCATGACCTGCATTCCTTTGAAAATGCATCTGTCAGAAGATGCCTGGCAGGACTGCAGAGGTACATCTGCTCAATGTATCATAGAGGCACCTCTGGCCTAGTGTAACTTGCTTGTTCCTGCTCTCTGTCTATGACCCACAGCAGCCTTGATCACTTAGACTTACACATTGCTCTCCCCGTGCTGAGAGCCATAAGCTTCAAGTGTGCCTTGTCACACTTTAGCCCAATAGGGCCAGCAGTTGGGCACTGGCCAAGGACCCTAGAGGCTCGGAAGGGCCCCTCACCAGTCACACTGCCATTCATTGCCCTCCTTGCCATGCCCCCAGATGCTTTTCAACAGCAGGCAGCAAAGCTGTTGAATGGAAACTAAGCTTGTCTCACAACTATGCTGGCCACCCACCATTTTAAGTGACCTAAATTGCAATGCCCAGCCTGTAAATCTATGAAATCTAGTTCTATGAGATGGGACATTGCATTTCATAGATCTATGTGGCAGGCTATTGCATTTTGGGTAGCTTAAGATGGCCCATGGGCACCATAGATGGGAGATGAGCTTAGCTCCTATTCAAAAGCACCACTGCCCAGCCACTGCTAAAGCATGCTTGGGGGGCCAGTGGAGGGCAATGAGTGGTGCTGCCACCATATCAAAGCAGCCACAGTGGCAGAAAAACCATGTGGTGGTATTGGGAGGGAGAGGGGGGGGGCATTGCCAGCACCATGCCAAGGGGCTCCTGAAGTCTGCTGCTGGCCAGCATCCCACCAGACCTCATTGTCTCTTCCTGCATTGCACCATCCCTTCGTCTTATCCTCCTTTCCCTCAACAGATTGCCACATAAACCCTGGCATGGCAGCATCACCTATCCCAAAACATCACCCTATCTCCCAGTTCCTAGCAACAAAGAAACAACATACGTGGCAAAGTCAACACCTTTATCAATCAGCACATGGGATGGAGGCGATCCTGAGAGGAAAAGACATATCTGTGGGGTGGCCCACCAATCCCACCTCCAGCAGGGCTCCTGTGCCTTGGACAGTGTCTCTTTCCAGACAGCAGGGTAGCAGGTGCAGTGTCCCTTATGGCACCAGCTCCATGTTTGGGGACACCTTCACCGGTTGCATAAATGTCTGCCATGGAGCTTGCAAGGGTGCAGGTGCCGGCTTGGAGCAAGTAGGCTGCTCCATAGAGGAACAGCCAGGAGCATCCTGGTCCACTGTGTCTGGTCATGGGATGGACCTCCCACCTAGTCAGAGAGGCCATAACGGGCAGGAGCACCTGAAGCACATATTCCCTAGATCAGGATGCACAGTAGGTGCTTGAGAAGAACGACTGGTACCACCTGGATGCTCAGCCAGTGCTTATGCCTCAGCCTCTCTCACAGCACGGCCTGTGAGCAAACTTCCCCCTTGTGGGTTGTAGTGAAACACTGTGTGCACACTGGCTGTTTGCTCTGTTCCATTCATCCAGGCTCTGATCCCACAAGTCAAAACTGTTCATGTGGCAATGGTTGGGAGTTCCTGAGCACTGCCAATGAATGTCCCAGACATTCAACACCCACAGCCTCTCACACATTTGAAACTATGCATCTTAGGAAGGGAGGTGGGTGGGTGTTCTCGCTTTGCACATTCCACAGGAAGCATGCAAGGAACAAGCTTGCATTACTCATGCTTCCTCTGTTACGGCTTCTTGTAGTGTCCAAAGCCACATGCGTTTACAAGTAAAGCTACTGAATAGACTGTGTGGGATCTTGCCATAGGTTTTCCTTTTCTTGAATGGGATTAATGTGTCTCCCATGTACAGAGACCATGCTAATCTTCTCTGTCTGCGTTGTTCCAAAATCCATACCTAAATGAAACCTCATTGTATACTGTGCCACCAAAACTGCAAAGCAGGCAGTCCAGGCACATTAGGCTTTCTCCTGCATGTATCTGCATATTCAACTGTTCTGTGCAAGCTCTGTGCAAGCAGGTCATTTGGAATTAAATGTGGTGTAGTGATGCGGTTCGGCCCAGATGTTACCCCAGTTGCTTGTTTGTACCCAAGCGTAGATAGTCCAGCCGAAAGATAGCCACGGAGACACAGGTAGTTAAAGTTAAGTGTCTTTACTGACAATAGGTAAACAGACATGAATTGCTCTCCTTCGCTTCTCCTAACAAACTCCTCTCTTCACACAATACTTCCCCCACTCTATTCCCCCACACCGTGCTTTCGGTTTCAAGGATTATATATCTTTTCGATGCCCTTGCCAACCACATCTGCTTCGAGATGGCCTTGGCAGCCTTTAACACAGTTTAACCCTTAGGTGTCATTACTTCTGTCTTTCTGGAAAATCACCAGACAGTGAGACTCAGCATGCTTCTATGCATCCTTCACCAAGAGCCAGTTTGTCCTGTTGTAGGTATTAAGCTGCACTCTTTTTCAAGTGCTATGATCCTGAGGCAGTGTATCTCCTAACCTACAACTATTTGCATAATTCTGAAATGCATCAGAATTGCATAATTCTGATTCTGTAGTTGCAGAATCAGTTCTGAAACACGCAGAATTCTGCAGCTGCAGAATCCATTCTGAAGCGGTTGGATGAAAACTATTGTATCCTCCGCCCAATGTAGAAACCCAGGGCCAATCAGCTTCCAAATCTTCCAGGTATCCAAGACTTCCAGCGTCCTTTGGATTTCTAGCTGCAGTAGAAACCAGTTGGGGCCCTACCTTGTTCCTATCCTTAAAAATAATTACAAAATATTGGGAAGATTTTCGGGTTTGTCTTCAGATGCATCATATCTGATAGGTTTTTGACTCTATGAAACAGTCCATGGAATCTTGCAAGTCAAGCCTCTGATTTTGGATCTTTTCTGATGTCGGTCCTTATATCCAAAAGGCTGCCATGCAGAAGATGAAGCAAATTTGTTCTATATCGCTCCATAAGACAGAACTAGAACCAAGGAGTGGAAATTGCAGAGAAACAAAGTTCAGCTAAACATTTGGAGAAATTTCTGAATGGCAAGAACAGTAGTTGTTATTATTACTATTTACATTTGTTAGTTGTTTTATTCCAAAAAAAGTCTCAAAGTGACTTAACAAGATAAAACACAACAGATAAAAACAATTTAAAACCAGAAATGTAGAAACAATGTACAGTACAAAACAGCTAAAATGCTTGTCCAGTAAATAATAATGACAAAGATGAGTCAGTTTAGTTACGAAAGGCTTGAATGAATAAAAAGTTCTTTGCCTGGTGCCTAAAAAGATAATGGTGATTCCAGCAGTGTTTCCCTGAGGAGAGCATTCGGGGCCACCACTGAAAAGACCTGTTCTTGTGTGCCTATCCTGTGCACTCCCCTCAGATGAGGAAGACAGAGAAGGGCCTCTGATGAAGCCCACAGGGCCAGGCTGGATCATACGGGGAGAGGTGGTCCTTGAGGCTTTGCTGGTTTATAGGTCAAAACCAGCACTTTGAATTGAGCCCGGAAACAGTGGAACAGACTGCCTCAAGAAGTTTGGTGGGCTCTCTTTCACTGAAAGGCATCTTAGCAGAATGTTAGATTACAAACTTCTTAGTGCAGGGACCTTCCTTCTTGTACTCTATAAAGCACCATGCACACCAATGGTGTGATTTTTTTGCAGTTGTTTTAAGATGTTTTGACCTGTTGTACACCACTTAGAGTTTTATTTAAATATAAGCGGTATATAAATGAACTTTAATAATAATGAATAAGAATAAGAATAGAATCATAGAGCTGGAGGGGAATATCCAGTCTTCTGGTCAATGTAGGAAAGAGAGCTAAAGAATCCTCTACAGGTGGCTGTCCATCACTTTGCAGCATCGGGCCCAATTTGCCTTCCTCCCCACATCTCCTGTCCCAGCCAGTGTGAGCAATAGGACTGCAGATGTGGCAGTAACTCCAATGCTCTGTGATATCCCACTGCTGCCTGACCTGGGTTTGAATTGCCCAGACTATCATCATCCTTTTAAGAATTCAGTTTTTGGAGAAAACATCCAAGCTGTGTATACTTCATACATTTAAAGTGAGCACACAAACAAGAATCCTGGGAACTCTAGCTTACCTCTCACATAACTACAATTCCCAGCACCCTTAACAAACTACAGTTCCCAGGATTCTTTCTGGGGGTCGGAGAATGTGTTTTAAATGTATGGTGTGTAGGCAGTCAAAGAAACGACAAAAACTTTGCTTGTTCCTATATTTTTATTTTTTAAAATAAATCTCACCTGGTAATTCTGGTCACTTGCCTCAGAACAGACACAACACTTTACATTCTGTCCAACTTATTGTAATCAAACTACCTTGACAGGAGAGATAGTTCAAACAAAATCTCTGATGCTGTGTCACTGTTTTGTTTGCAAATTGCAGCATTAAAATGTCTGTGCTGAACTGGCAGGGCTCAGACTTGGCACGCATAAAGGTGGGTGGTTAAGGGGGCGGAATCATCTAGCTAGGCATGCGTGCAGCAAGATATCTCCACCAAGGAATGAGCAGGCAGGAGAGACTGTAGAAAGATTCATAACAGTGCAATCCTACTCAGAAGTAGGATGAGTTCAATGGGGTTTTCCCCCAGGTATTAGATTTTAGCCTAAGCCAAAGATTTATACTAATACTATCAAGAGTATGATGCTTTCCTAAATACTGTTGCAAGCACCCCGGTCTCCAAGCTGTGCAAGGCTTCCAGGGGTGCTAGCGCTTACCTGGGTTTGGCTTCCTTGGAAAGAAAGTCAATGGAGACTGTGGTGTCTTTATGAGATATGGTTTGTTTATACATATACCCAACCTGAGCTTAAGGTGGAGGGGTTCACAGCATCAACAGTCCATCAGATCTTGCTCCCCCAAGTCCATAGCTTTGGGGTTTACACAGACAGCAGGCAAGCCTCTCTGTCTGTTTCCAGTTCTCAGCCTTTTCCTCTGGCTCACTCTAGCACAGGCACACAAACTACTTCCTTCTTGGGGAGGAGGCCTCTCTCCTGAAAGAGTTCTTATATGGCCCACATTACTCTCCTGGCCGATCCTTACAAATGTTAATGAGGGCACTTGACAGACTTGACTGAACCATTAACTTATGAATGGAACTAGCCTGACCAGTAGAGCAGGTTTCTTACTCTGCAGATCACGGATCAGAGGCTGGAAAGGGGATTCATAGAAATCATTCATCTCCACACCCAAATCCCATAATAATGCCAAAAATCATTAGGGGATTATGCTATTTTCTACGGTGGGAAACAAGTGGCACAACAATCCCAATGAGGTGAAATCTGGGTTTCATCATTCCATGGATGGAAGCATTAAATATTGATGGTCTTTATAGACTGAGGCATGGATATATAAAATTGGTTACCTGTCCTCCGACCATGAGCCACAACACAGTATAAATCAGAATAGAATAGACCAGCCAAAGTGAGGCAGTTTTAGATCTCATGGATTTCAACAGGAGAGAGTTAAACATGTACTTATCTCTCCTATTGAAATCAATGGGACTTTAAAAAATCATAATTGTTGGTGAGATCATGCCCCAGCATTGATCATGTACATGTTTACTCCAAAATGTCCTACTGGTTTAGGTGGGACTTATTTCCAAGTATGGGCACTTCCATACAACCTTCCACACAACCTATTTATTAAGCATTCATTCTGATTTCTTTGCAGGGAGATTAGACAACATTGGCTATTTAATGAGCATTCATTCCAATTTGTTTGTGGAGAGGTTAGATGACGTTGCATCAGAGCAAGCATCTTTCCATACTTTTTGGTACATTTCCCCATCAATTTCATTATTGCAAAATGTCCAATCTTTTAGGAAAGTGGGTTTGTTGCTTTGCACCTTGGACAGCTCCTTGAAAGTATGGACTAAAACCTGGAGCAGATTCACTGCCCCACAGACAGCGAGGTCATCAGTCTCCACTGGGTTCAGGTGGATTACAGGTGGACTTAAGTCCTCTTTTCCAAAATTAAGATCCCCCAAATTAATCAATGCATATGCTTCCAGTTTTGTACATAAGCAATAACCCAAGGATCCAGGATGTCTGCGTCTCTTTTGTTCCCCAAAGTCTAAGCTGTGGGTTTAAAGAATCCTGTGACCAACCCCTGACCCTTTGGGACAGAGGGGGCTTCCAGACTGTAGCGATTTTGGAGTGGAGTTCAATCTCATACAGGCAAATTCAGGTTGTACAAATAAAAGTTGATTTGGTGCTATTGCACAACACATTTGTTTCCCCCCAAATTGGATTTTTTGCAATTTGGGGGTGGGGATGGGAAGTGCACTGGAAAGTGTAGGATAACACTTGCTTGAGGCAAGATTGTAGAAGCTCCCTGCAAACAAAGCAGGATAAATGCTCAATTAACAGGTCGTCTAGAAGTGACCAGAGACACAATAAATTCCTAATAATAACTTAATGGTTCCTTTGTTTCCAGAACTCAGGAGAAATATAAGCACTTAATGGTCCTACAGTATACAGAAGATGTAAGTGTAGATACCTGAAAGACCATCTTACCCCTTATATACCCAGTCGATCACTGTGCTCTCCAAGTGAGGACCTCCTGCAGATACCATCTTATCAGGAGGTCCATTCTGCACAATATAGGAAACGGACCTTTAGTGTAGTGGCACCTACCGTTTGGAATTCCCTCCCCTTAAATATTAGACAGGCACCATCTCTGTTATTTTTGCGGCACCTACTGAAGACCTTCCTCTTTCAACAAGTCTTTTAAGGAGAGACCTTATTTTAAGATGTTGTTAAAGCTGTTTTTAAAAAAATGTTTTTAAAGATGTTTTAATATGTTTTAAAGTATTTTGTTTTTAAGATGTTTTAGAGTGTTTTTAGTGTTTTTGTTTGCCACCCTGGGTTCCTTCTGGGAGGAAGGGCAGGATATATATTTAATAAATAAAATAAATACATTGAGGTTGTGGTAGTGAAGGGGGGAGAGGGGGCCAGGCTTGGCACCAGTTTTTTTTTTTTAAGCACAGGTGGCAACTTATGACTAACATTTCATCATTTTCAACTTCAGTAGCTGGCATAAAATATGTGGGAACTATTTATAGCCACAAAGTTAATGGATAATAAGGACAAACCCTTTATCAATAATCAAGCACGGACAGTAGGAAGGGAAGTCATTAGAAACAAGGATCATCTTTTTTACGATTTGTAGAGGAAAGGAAGAGTCAAATGCTTTGATGGTGGGCTGTGTAGCTCAGTGGTAGAGCATCTGCTTTGCATACAGAAGGTCCCAGGTTCAATTCCCAGCCTTTTCAGGTAGAGCCAGGAGCATCCGGTCTGAAACCTTGGAGAGCTGCTGCTGCCAGTCTGTGTATACAATACTAAGCCAGCTGGGCTAATGGTCTGACTTAGGGTAAGGCAGTTTCCTATCTTCCTCTGTGTGAAAGCACAGGTTATGATAAAGAGTACAGGAAAATTTAGGGAATGCTAAAAATGTTTGCAAGGTTTTTTTAAGTGTATTTTTAAACATCTTCCCATGTCAGAAAATGCTAAAGATTAGGGGCCTTAATATATATATATATATATATATATATATATATATATATATATATATATATACATTCCAGCAGTTCAAAATAACAAAGTCAGTAAAAATGCATTTTAGATTTATTCCTTTTAATGCCACTTCTTTGGGTTTTTTTTTCTTCTTGAAGAAGCAAGACAGAAGATGATGAATGGTTTTTTGGAATGCTCAGACTTGGCCAGATGAGGAAAGTCATAAAAACTCCATGCAACCATTGATTCCTCATAAAGCAACACTGCCAGGTTGCCAGTAGTTTAATCCAAGTTGGGAACTGTAAAGCAAGAGTGGTTAAATGGCAGCTGACAGGCCAGATCAAGCCCCCAGAAGCAATTTTATTGGCCTTCTGGTAGCTCTAGGAAATTTTAATCAAGGCATTGGCAAGCCAGTTGCTCAAATTTTAACCAAAGTATGTCACTTGTAAGGAAGAGCGAGGTGAAAGAAAGAAATGTTCCACACTGTATGTCACATTTTGCTTTAGGATATTGCATGTAACATGTATGTATGCATGCGTGAGGCTGGGCCTGAGCCTATGCTTTATAAGTATGAAGGCCTTACTGCAAAATAGAAGCAATTTCCTTACTTATTTATTATATTACATTTATATCCCACCTTTCTTCCAAGGGGTTCAGGGTGGCATACATGATTCTCCTCCCTCTCCATTTTATCCCGACAACAACCCTGTGAGGTAGTTTAGGCTGAGAGACTGTGACTGGCCCAAGGTCATCCAGCAAGCTTTATGGCTGAATGGCGATTTGAACCCTGGTCTTCCAGGTCCTAGTCCATCTCTCTAACCATTACACCACACCGGCTTATGGTCCTAATCTAGCTTGCGCAGAGAAATAAACTTCCAGCACTGGACCATTATTTGACGAACAGAGTGGGTCTAAGAATACAGAAGTTGGCTGTTCTTGCTTATGGAGGAAGGAGCTGGTCAGGTTTACAAAAGGCTAAATATTTTTGTTTACTCCTGTTACTGAGATAGCTGCTAACTACTACTACTACTATTTATTATTATTATTTGTATTATCATTATTATTTCAACAATTTATATACCACCTAATTACAATCGCCTCTAAGCAGTGCACAAAAAACTCAGTACAATAGAAATAAAAATTATAAAATCAGAATTCAGTTATGGTGCCTGCTGGATTTTAGAAAAAAAATATTCAGTAGGGGTTGGAAGTTCAACAAGGAGGGAGCCTGTCTCACCCAACTGGAAAGGAGTTCCATAATATTGGGCCCTCAGTACTGAACAAACGGCTCCTGGTGGATACGAGCTGTGCATCTTGAGCCATGGGAGGGAACACTAACAACGACGCTCCCCAAGACCTCAGCAATTGGGCAGGGATATAAGGGATCAGGCTGTCCTTGAGATATCCTGGACCCATGTTGTTAAGGGCCTTGCAAGCTAATAAAGAACACTGAACCTAACCTGGTAGTGTATGGGCGGCCAGCGTAAGGCACCGGAGTTATGTACTGGCAATAGTCTGTCCTCATCAATACTCTAGCTGTAGCATTGTGCACCAGCTGGAACCTCCAGACTATATAGCTGCTCTCCATTTGTTACACAAAGCATTATTGAAATAATTATTTGTTCATGTCCTGCTTGCCACAGAGATTCTTCTTAATGTAGGTGGGAAGGGCATGCTTGGAAAATGAGGAATGCATTGCCATGGCAAAGTCCATAGTTGTCCCCCTGTGGTCTATCCATGATTTTTGTGTTCTGTGTGGCCTCTAACATTCTGCTAAGCAAATGCCGAATAGACCTAACAAAAGCTGTTTTGTGTCAGTGGAGGCTGGTGGCTCCGATGTCAGAGGGAATCTGCTTTGGGTTTTAATCTGACCTTTCAAGGAGCTGTCCAAGGTGCTTGAAATGTTAAACTAAAACCTGGGGTGGATTAATTGCCTCACTAACATTGGAACCACCAACTCCACTGTTCTGTTTGTATGCACATGTATTTCCAGACACTGCAGGAGTAACTCAGTGTGGTTGTGTGCTACAGCCAGAAAAACTTGGATACACCTGTGATGTCTGTAAATATTTTCACCCATTTAGAAGCTTTGAAAAGTCTGCTGTATAAGACTTCTGTGTATCCAAATGCTCCCCCCCAAACCTTAGCAGATTGTCCAATAAGTCTGGGGGGGGGGGAACCCAGGTCAAGATTAATCATTATGTCCTCAACAGGGTTTGCACAATAGAGCTCCTGTAAATATATTAAGGTTCCAGACAGAAGATTAAATCCCTGTTGTGGTTTAATTACGTGGATGCACTGGTGGGGGAAAAGGTGCTTACCTTTCTCCCACCAAAGGGCTTCATTCCATGGCACCTGTTAGCTTATCACAAGTCAAATAAAGCAGTGCGCAAGTTCATGGATGTATTAGCCTGATGGCACATCGCTCTGATAACAACATAAGAAAAGCCCAGCTGGATCAGGTCAAAAGTCCATTTAGTCCAGCATCGGGTTCTCACAGTGGCCAACCAGTTGCCTATGGGAAACAGGTCCTGATGCAATAGCGCTCTCCCAATTTGTGGTTTCCTGCAACTGGTATTCTGTTCTTACATTACTCAAGCACCTCTTCGAGCATGCATCTAGTCAGTCACCCTGTCTTTTCCCAATGGACCCTTCCTTCTTGTCCTTTCCTGTCTTTAACTATAGATCAGGTGTGGAGAACATGTGGCCCTCCAGCTGTTGCTGAACTACAACTCCCTTCATCCCTGGCTATTGGCCATACTTGTTGGGACTGATGGGAGTTGCAGTTCAGCAACAGCAAAGTTCCCCAAAGATTGTAAATTTGTGGGCAGGGTCTGCTTTAATATTAGTACAATGCCTGGTAATTTTAGGTGCTTTTACAAATAACACTTCTTCTTGTCTATTTAAAATGTATACTCCACCTTTCTATAAAGTAACTCAGGCAATTTTGGTATGTTATATTTGAACATTTTCCAATGTAAATTTTATATTTGAACATGTGAATTCCTTTTTACCAGTTTTTATTGGTGTTTCTATTGATGTTTTCATTTATCATTGTAATTTTGTATGCTGTATATCACCTTGCTGTATTTTTATGAGTCTATAAATATTTCAATAAATAAGAACATAAGAGCCTGCTGGATCAGGCCAACAGCTCATCTAGTCCAGCATCTTATTCTCACTATGGCCAACCAGATGCCTGTAGGAAGCCCACAAGCAGGTCCTGAGCGCAGGAGCACTGTCCCCTTCCTGCGGTCTTTAAGGTGTCACAAGACTGTTTATTACCAATATTATGTATATATGTAAGTATGTATGAATGAATGAATGAGATGTATATCCCACCCTTCCTCTCAGTAGGAGCCCAGAGCTGCAAGAGCTTGATTGCTATTTTGTGACATTTGGTTGGGCATAAGGTATTGCCTTACTGTGGATTTTGGGACTCTTCTTCTGGACAACACAACTGCATTTGCTAAAGCAGGAGCATCTGAGTCACAGGGATGGGGAACCTGGTGCTCTCCAGGTGTTCTTCAACTCCATTTCCCATCATCCGCAGCCATCATTGGCCCATGGTCAGGAATGATGGGTCTTGTAGTCCAACAATATCCAGAAGGGTCAGAGGTTCCATTGAACCAGAATGGAACCAGACTGCTGGCACTTAAAATTAAAAAGGTAGCAGAGCAACTTTTAAACTGACTGAGGGGGAAAACCCGACAGGAGCTGAGAAAGGTCCGGTTTGGAATAAACCTCCCCCCTGGGATAAAAACCAAAGAAATGATGAAATTTTAAAAGGGGTAGGCCTAGAAGTAGGCATTGTGAGAGCAGGGGCACAGGATATAAACTCAGAAGAGCAAAATTACCACAGGCCTAACCACAAGTGCCAAAGACACTTGAAGAGAGACACTGCTTACAAGTGCCTGTACGCTAATGCTAGGAGCCTGCGAACCAAGATGGGAGAACTGGAGTGCTTGGTCTTAGAGGAGAGCATTGATATAGTGAGCATAACGGAGACCTGGTGGAATGGAGAAAACCAGTGGGATACGGTTAGCCCTGGATATAAACTATATCGGAAGGACAGGGAAGGACGTATTGGTGGCGGAGTCGCTCTATACGTGAAAGAAGGCATTGAATCCAGCAAGCTCGAAACCCCAAAAGAGGCAGACTCCACCACAGAATCGTTGTGGGTGGTGATACCGTGCCCCAGCAGGGACTTAATACTGGGAACGATCTATCGTCCCCCTGATCAAAATGCTCAGGGAGACCTTGAGATGAGATATGAAATTGAGGAAGCATCCAGACTAGGAAATGTGGTAGTAATGGGTGACTTCAACTACCCGGACATAGACTGGCTGCATATGTGTTCCAGTCATGACAAAGAAGCAAAGTTTCTAGATATTCTAAATGACTATTCCCTAGATCAGTTGATCATGGAACCGACCAGAGGGACGGCAACCCTGGACTTAATCCTCAGTGGGGACCGGGACCTGGTGCGAGATGTAAGTGTTGTTGAACCGATTGGGAGCAGTGACCACAGTGCTATTAAATTAAACATACATGTAACTGGCCAATTGCCAAGAAAATCCAACACGGTCACATTTGACTTCAAAAGAGGAAACTTCACAAAAATGAGGGGATTGGTAAAAAGAAAGCTGAAAAACAAAGTCCAGAGGGTCACATCACTCGAAAATGCTTGGAAGTTGTTTAAAAACACTATATTAGAAGCTCAACTGGAGTGCATATCGCAGATCAGAAAAGGTACTGCCAGGGCCAAGAAGATGCCAGCATGATTAACGAGCAAAGTCAAGGAAGCTCTTAGAGGCAAAAAGTCTTCCTTCAGAAAATGGAAGTCTTGTCCAAATGAAGAAAATAAAAAAGGACACAAACTCTGGCAAAAGAAATGCAAGAAGACAATAAGGGATGCTAAAAAAGAATTTGAGGAGCACATTGCTAAGAACATAAAAACCGACAACAAAAAATTCTATAAATACATTCAAAGCAGGAGACCATCTAGGGAGGCGATTGGACCCTTGGATGATAAGGGAGTCAAAGGCGTACTAAAGAACGATAAGGAGATTGCAGAGAAGCTAAATGAATTCTTTGCATCTGTCTTCACAGTGGAAGATATAGGGCAGATCCCTGAACCTGAACTAACATTTGCAGGAAGGGATTCTGAGGAACTGAGACAAATAGTGGTAACGAGAGAAGAAGTTCTAGGCTTAATGGACAATATAAAAACGGACAAATCACCGGGCCCGGATGGCATCCACCCCAGAGTTCTCAAAGAACTCAAATGTGAAATTGCTGATCTGCTAACTAAAATATGTAACTTGTCCCTCGGGTCCTCCTCTGTGCCTGAGGACTGGAAAGTGGCAAATGTAACGCCAATCTTCAAAAAGGGATCCAGGGGGGATCCCGGAAATTACAGGCCAGTTAGCTTAACTTCTGTCCCTGGGAAACTGGTAGAAAGTATTATTAAAGCTAGATTAACTAAGCACATAGAAGAACAAGCCTTGCTGAAGCAGAGCCAGCATGGCTTCTGCAAGGGAAAGTCCTGTCTCAGTAACCTACTAGAATTCTTTGAGAGTGTCAACAAGCATATAGATAGAGGTGATCCAGTGGACATAGTGTACTTAGACTTTCAAAAAGCGTTTGACAAGGTACCTCACCAAAGACTTCTGAGGAAGCTTAGCAGTCATGGAATAAGAGGAGAGGTCCTCTTGTGGATAAGGGATTGGTTAAGAAGCAGAAAGCAGAGAGTAGGAATAAACGGACAGTTCTCCCAATGGAGGGCTGTAGAAAGTGGAGTCCCTCAAGGATCGGTATTGGGACCTGTACTTTACAACTTGTTCATTAATGACCTAGACTTAGGAGTGAGCAGTGAAGTGGCCAAGTTTGCTGACGACACTAAATTGTTCAGGGTTGTTAAAACAAAAAGGGATTGCAAAGAGCTCCAAAAAGACCTCTCCAAACTGAGTGAATGGGCGGAAAAATGGCAAATGCAATTCAATATAAACAAATGTAAAATTATGCATATTGGAGCAAAAAATCTGAATTTCACATATACTCTCATGGGGTCTGAACCGGCGGTGACCGACCAGGAGAGAGACCTCGGGGTTGTAGTGGACAGCATGATGATAATGTCGACCCAGTGTGCGGCAGCTGTGAAAAAGGCAAATTCCATGCTAGGGATAATTAGGAAAGGTATTGAAAATAAAACAGCCGATATCACAATGCCATTGTATAAATCTATGGTGCGGCCGCATTTGGAATACTGTGTACAGTTCTGGTCGCCTCATCTCAAAAAGGATATTATAGAGTTGTAAAAGGTTCAGAAGAGGGCAACCAGAATGATCAAGGGGATGGAGCGACTCCCTTACGAGGAAAGGTTGCAGCATTTGGGGCTTTTTAGTTTAGAGAAAAGGCGGGTCAGAGGAGACATGATAGAAGTGTATAAAATTATGCATGGCATTGAGAAAGTGGATAGAGAAAAGTTCTTCTCCCTCTCTCATAATACTAGAACTTGTGGACATTGAAAGAAGCTGAATGTTGGAAGATTCAGGACAGACAAAAGGAAGTACTTCTTTACTCAGCACATAGTTATACTATGGAATTTGCTCCCACAAGATGCAGTAATGGCCACCAGCTTGGATGGCTTTAAAAGAAGATTAGATAAATTCATGGAGGACAGGGCTATCAATGGCTACTAGCCGTGATGGCTGTGCTCTGCCACCCTAGTCAGAGGCAGCATGCTTCTGAAAACCAGTTGCCGGAAGCCTCAGGAAGGGAGAGTGTTCTTGCACTCGGGTCCTGCTTGCGGGCTTCCCCCAGGCCCCTGGTTGGCCACTGTGAGAACAGGATGCTGGACTAGATGGGCCACTGGCCTGATCCAGCAGGCTCTTCTTATGTTCAGTATTGTCTTGCACTGACTGGCAACAGCTCTCCGGGCTTCAGACCAGGGTTTCTCTCTCAGCCCTACCTGGGGATGTTGAGGATTGAACCTGGGACCTTCTGCATGCAAGGCAGATGGTCTTCCACAGAGCTAGAGCCAGCAGTGTAGTGGCAAATTCAGAAGTGCAGGTTCCCTTCATGTTAGTCACAGCCACACTCTTCCCCCCCCTTTTTTGCTGATGGATTGAGCATGACATCCTTGTTAATGCCTTCTCGCACAACAGTAGACATCCCTAGGAGCCAAAAAGCATGAAAGTGGAGAATATTAGCTATTGAGAAAAGTCTTCTCAGTGGCTGACTCACCTCCTTTCCCTCTGATTGGTTCCAATCAGCAGGAAAGGACAAGGAAGCGTGTCAGACTCTTCTTAATGGTCAACACACTTTCATGCTGATTAGCTCATAGAATCCTGGAGATATAGGGACCCTGCTCCCCCAAAAGT
Organism: Rhineura floridana; assembly: GCF_030035675.1. Taxonomy (NCBI): domain Eukaryota; kingdom Metazoa; phylum Chordata; class Lepidosauria; order Squamata; family Rhineuridae; genus Rhineura; species Rhineura floridana. The sequence goes on from NC_084481.1 coordinate 214,878,337, forward strand.
AAGGGGTCTAGGACCCCCCAAGACCCTGGAGAACTACACCCCTGGCTTCAGCCCTTCCCTTAAGGCCACCCTTTCCCTTGTGTTCACCCTCTTGCAAAATTAGAGCCTGATGGGGTGAAGGTGGGCAATTGGAAGGGGTGTTGCTCGAGGTGGGCCTGTGGGGCACAGGCCCCAAATCTTTTCCCAAGATCCCCAAGTGTTTCTGGGTGGGTAATGAATTTTGTAAAGTAGGATTGGACGCCTATCTGGGTTACTGGGTAGATAGAATATTAATTTGGAGAGGGAATAAATAAATTTAAGATGACTTGTATTTAAAGATAATATGGGATGTAGTGAAGTGGGGGGGAGTAAAGGGAAATTGAATTGGTTTGGACAGGATCTGTTGGGAAAGCAATTGGGGGTAAATGAATGGAAGATGAATTGATTTGGGATAATCCGGGCTAGGATGCAAATTAATTGAACATTAATGTATCTCACTCTGGGAATGCACTGGCAGTGAAGGGTGGGTATACAATATTTTAAATAAATAAGCTAAACTGAAGAATTTATCTGGAATTACTTTGATAGGAAATTCACTGGCTGCATTATATGACATTTAAAAATTGAATTTTGAATCTATGCATATAAATTAGCATATGCAAATCTGATGTAGATTTATGTCTCTAGGGCTGTGCCCCTAATGTTTTAAGTACCAGAAGCAATGCCCTTGTCTTTTGGAATGGTGGATGAAGAGGGCAAAAGGTGCCAGGGTTGTGGCCTCACCGGATTGATTAGAACCCATAACCCTGTATATAGAGCCAGACCTTTGGTTGATCTTGCCTAATACTCTCTGCTCTGACTGGCAGTCACTTTCTGATGTCTTAGCTGGAGGTCTTTCCATGCCTTGCTAGCCAAAATCCTTTAAATTGGAGATGCCAGGCACTTACCCTGGAACCTCATGCATACAATGCATGTGCTTTACCTGTGAGTGATGGTGCCGTATCTCCGGATGAGGAGGACTTGACAAACCTCACATCTGATTACCGATTACCTATGACCACGTGACCTGAATAGCAAGGCTGATGGGCATCATTGCTCCTTGCTGAATCAAGAGATTTAGCCAATGTGGCAATGGAACTTTATTGTAACATACCAGCATCCCAAGTGTGATTTGACCCCAGTCCAGTTCAGCGTTAACACTCTTTTGCCTTGGGTGATTTGCAGGGCAAAAGGCACCAGGAGGGTGTAATGGTTCAGGGCTGCCTCATGGAGTTATGCATTGACAATATTCTCTAGGCTGATTCCAAGTCCCAGCCCTGTCCTGCCAACTCACAGCTCTGTATGCCTTGAAGGGCATCCTCAGGGACAGGCGTAGGAAGCAGGTGCTACTGACTTCAGCCTATTGCTCAACCCCACCATATCCATTCAGAGGGGCCTTTCATTCCTGGAAAGACGGATTTTGCCTCCTCTCTGGCGACGGGGCTCAAGCATTTTGCACAGGGCAAGCGAAGGCCAGCTGGGTCCGGGCAGATGGATTTCATTGCCGGAGCCATTGGAGGTAATAAATAAATAAATCACCCAGCAGCTTCTTGACGAAGGGAGACAGCTGTATTTCCTTGCTATTGACTTTCAGGCAGATCCTCAATGCCAGATATGGCTGTGCTAGAATCAAAGACCTTTAGAGCACCCAGGACGGAGATTGAATGGAAGGAATTAAGCATGCACGGAGCTATTTGTGTGGTAGTAATGCCAGGAATTGTCCCAAATCAGGTTCTTTTAATACAATTGCATATATATTGTGCAAAAGGCAACCAACAGAGAAAGATGAAGACAAGGCAGGATCAGGCCCACCCAGGTGTGAATTGAAAGAGACTGATGGTGGTGGTGGGGGAGCAGTTACAATCTAAAACAGACACAGGGAAACAACTGAGGAAACGGAGGAAAGGGGTTCGGGCAGGGGACGAATATGTGATTATTTCAATTAAATGTACTTTAGCAGGATAACTTTAGGGTTTGGTTGTATTCAGCTAAGCCCTAGTCAGAACAGACCCACTGAAGTTAATGAACCTAAGTTAGTCATGTCTATTAATTTCAGTGGGTCTTCTCTGAGGAGGATCATTTATTTGTTTTATTGATTGATTAAAATATTTATAAGCTGCACTTTTCATAAAAGTATATCAAGGATTAGCACTGAATACCATCCAGAGTATAAGCAGTAGGACTGGGGTCTGATACCCTCCTTGGTGCCTGGCTAGAGCCCTTCTCCTCCCAATTATTATTGTTATTATTTTAGATTTTTGGCTTGGGGGGGTTGTTGGGCTATAGGGGGCTGCCTGGTTTTTCATTTTATTTGTTTTGGGGTGCCTATAGGGGTTTTGCTTTTTGTTTTGTTTTGTCCTCTTTTGTTTTTGAAGGGTTCTCAGCATCTCCAGTTTTTCTTCTGTGAAATGGGTATTTTTTTGAGGCCACGACAGTTTCTTAGATTTCCAAATGTGCCCCTGCACACCAAAAGGCTGGAGCTGTCCAGACCAGGGGGATTAGGAAGTGGCCATTCTAGAGGGAAAAGGAGAAGGGAAGGAGAAAGGTGGTAGTGGGACACTGAACAGGAAAGACATGAGGAGAGTGAGGCTGATTGGGTGCCCTAATGTTTGAAACAGCACATCCCAGGCAGAAGCAGGAGTTCAAGCAGTCAGGGACACACACAGGCTCTTCAGGGGACTCTGGGAGTGGCTGGAGTTCCCGATGTGGGAAGGGCCACAGCGCAGCCACCGAGGCCAAGATGCCCCACCCAGACAGTTGTGATTCACTTGAGTGCGTGCATCGATGACTGACCAAATGCCATCTTTGCAATCTATCCCATTGTCTCCTTTACTTATAGGGATGGGGGAAACTTTCAGTGTCCATTTCTCATATTTCTCATCTTAAGTTCGGTTCTCCACATTTCCACATCAGTCTGCTTTTTTTCTTAAAGTCCTCATGAAAATTCATCACCATTTTAGTGTGAATGCAATTTTGCCTAACATCAACAATTTTGCAAATCAGTTTCCCCTAATGCAATGCCTTTTACATGTTGTTTTTGTGTATATTTTGTGCATTTTTATGCACAGCTTACCTTAATATATGCATTTTGTACACATTAATTGGCTGGGGAATTGCATTGCAAAATTTGGAAAAGTGTGAGTTTCAAGGGAAAGCTATGTTTTGGTTCGCGTGTTGTTTTGGAAAGTGTGGATTAGATAGATTCACCTGTAAGTGTGTGAACTGAATTGAATGTCTTTCCCATTCCTAGCTTACACATTCACTTGCTGGGCCATCCTTTGCCAGGCAATTGAGTTTTGGGGTACATACATTTTTCCTTTTTGTGCTTTAGGGTAACAAAGCATAGTGCAGACAGGACACAGATGAGACTTTGGACTGAAGGTCAATAAGAAACTGGATGAGATTGGAGGGATGAATGGAATGGTGGGGTAGACTTTCTAGAGTTCTTGACATTTTGCATTGAAAGTTCCCAAGGTATCTCCAAAGATGTCTGTCTTCAAAAATCTGAAGGGTTGTCACACAGACTATGGAGCAGACTTCTTCTCTGTTGCTCCAGAGGGCAAGATTGTAACTCAGATGTAGGGAACCTTTGGCCCTCCAGATGTTGCTGAACTACAATTCACATCATCCCTGACCCATTGGCCATACTGGCTGGGGCTGATGGGAGTTATAGTTTAGCAACAACTAGAGGGCCAAAGATTCCCCACGCCTGTTGTAACTAATGGGTGGAAATGGCAAGGAAGTTAGGAGAAACTTCCTAACAATGAGATCATAAAGAGAGCCCTGTTGGATTAGGCCAAAGTCCATCTTAGTCCAGCATCCTGTCCTCACAGTGGCCAACTAGATGCCATGGGAAGCCCATCTGATGAGTGTATCACATTCTCTGCACTTGTGACCTCCAGTGACTGCTACCCACAGCCATCATGGCTAATAGCCAATAATAACCTTGCCTGGTAACATCTTACCCCTTATATACCCAGTCTATCACTGCCCTCTGCAGGTGAGGGCCTCTTATCTGCACGTACCGTCTTATCAGGAAGTCTGTTCCGCCCAACATAGGAAGTGAACCTTTAGTGTCGGGGCATCTTCCCCTTGGCATTTTCTCCTGTTAAATATTAGACAGGTACCGTCTCTGTTATCTTTTCTGCACCTACTGAAGACATTCCTCTTTCAACAAGACTTTTAAGTAGAGACCTTATCCCAGTCTGCGTCTGTGCTGGAATTGCTATTTAAGATGTTTTAAAAGTTGTTTTAAAGACGTTTGAAGTGCTTTTAGTGTTTTTGTTTGCTGCCCAGGGCTCCTTCTGGGAGGAAAGTCAGGATATAAATTTAATTAATAATAACAACCTTATCCTCCATGGATTTGTCTACACCTCTTTTAAACCCATCCAAGGCTATTACTACATCTTGTGGTAGTGAGAAGGTCAGCTGTAGGGCACACTATCTGGTGAAGTGGTGGTTTCACCTTTGCTGGAGGTATTACAATAGAGGCTGAATGGTTATCCGCCAGGGATGTTACAGCTGCAAGATTCCTGCACTGAGCAGGAAGTTGCACCGGATGATTCTATTCATAAACAAAAATGTTGTGATATAAAGAAATCGGGATGTAAGGGAGGAGGCCATTTCTAAAGGCTCATTTGGATGTGGGCTTCATAGCAATGTAGCCCTTCCAGACGTGAGCTCCAGGATCTTTCCACTCCTGCATCCCCATGGTGAGTCTTGGAAGTCAGTTATGCAGACTGTGCAGCAGAAGCAGCTGCCCTGATGGAGCAGAGCTGCTTTGCAAACCTCCCGCCTGGAGGGAGGGAGAAGGGGAGAGACAAAGTGGTGGGGAACTTGGAATTGGCAGGAGCACCGGAATGGCTTTGCCAGTGTGTTTGCCAGTGCGTTTGCACAGTGCTAACCTCACTGCTGCCTTACTCTCTCCTTTCCGATAAGCAATACAGTAGGGCCCCACTCATACGGTGGGTTACATTCCGGACCCCCACCGAAAAGCAAAAACCGCTGAAAAGCGGAACTCATTGAATAGAATGGCGTGTGACGCCCGAAAACTGCCGTAAAAGCAGAACAAGTGCCATATGAGGGGGGGTTTGGTCTAATTGCATCTAATTGAGACCGCCACATTAGCGAAGCACCGTAAAGCGAAGCACCGTAAAGCGGGGCCCTACCCCTACTGTAGTGACCCACCTGCCAGGAAGCTAGCATAGCATAGCTGTGCCCCACCTGGTGAGCCACATCTGCTGCGCAGGGGCTGCGTGAACCTTTGGGGGGACCCACTTGGACTGAAATGGTACAGACAGACCATCTTTTAATAGATTCCCCTTGCATGTTTGCGTTGTGGGGATTGAGAATGCTGAAGTAGCATTCCTGTTCTCTACAGGAGAGCATTCTGATCTAGTCCTAAAGGCAAGATCTTTATGATGCAAATCAAACAGCATGGTACTATTACGCTCTTGCATGCTGTTCCCCCCCCCTTCCAACTTTGACATCTGCTCTAGAGGATGACCCGACTTGGGAGAGAAAGACAACAACTGACACCGCAGGATGGCCGTGTGCAAACATGGACTTTTATGGTTTTGGGGTGCAAAAGGCATCAATTATCTGGCCCAGGTCTGGGATGTCTGCTCTGAAACCATGCACACCTATTGAAGAGAGAGAAAAAAACCTGTGGACGTTTGTACCTACACATGAGGTTTTACCGTGTTTACTAATGCAATATGAATCCACATTCAACAAATATACACTACTGAGTTGTGTCCTGGCTTGTCTTGGTGAAGTCAGGCTCTGTTATACATGATCTGGCGAAAGACCAAGGCCTGATCTAGTTACTTGTAAGACTGCACAAGACAAAAAGGATTCTGTTGCTATGATTATGAGGAAATGCACGCGGTGTCATCTTTACTAGAGAGGGTTAGATGAGTGTGGCATATGCCTGAAGATGGACTATGTTACTGATTCACCTGTGTCAGTTCCAGATCTTCTAAACATTCTGGCAGCTGCCCTTAACACATTGCTCCAGGTGGTTCTTTCTGTCCATTGAGAGATTACAGGTTTAGAGTAGATTGACACAACCTGATGGATCACATGGTGCAGTGCTCCTGGGAAGGAAGGAGATTATGTGACTGAGTGTTCCCTTCATGTTATAGATGCCCTGAACATAGTAAGCAAGCATAGCTAAGTTTGAAGACTGTTGTCCTTAACTGAAACTAATCCAAGACAAAAGTGATGAAGCTAAGGGCATCTATTTACATCAGCCAGTCTTCTCTAACCTGGTGCCCTTCAAACCTTTTGGACTACAACTCCCATCATCCCCAGCCAGCATAACCAATGGTCAGGGATGATGGGAGTTGTAGACCAAACCTTCTGGAAGGTAACAGATTGGGGAAGGGTGTCATAGGTAAAACTTAAATTGCCTTTGGGACGCTCTTGAACTATTTATGCTAATGCAGAAGAGAAAGCAGAGATTCATTTGCTATGCAAAAAAAAAAAAGCATCCTGATAAATATTGCCTTTACATTGCACCTGACAATGCAAATTGAAGCAAGAGCTGCCTTAAAAACCTAAGGCATAAAAAACACACCACCCTAAGTGCTAAGTCTGTAAAAAGCCTGAAAATTGTGCCTTTGGATGGAAAGGAGGAGATAAATGCCAAGCTATTGCTTGAAACTAGGGTTGCCAGGTCCATGGCCTGAGACTGATCCTGTATCTTTAGGAGAGGAGAAAGTCAGCCAAGTGCAAGGGTTCTTGCAACTCTGGAATGGGAAAAACCACAAGGTGGAATTCTCCCTTCCCCCTCCACAACTTTTAAAGATAGTTAAATAGATAGATAGATTGCGGGTCTGGCAACCAAGAGGCCTTCTGTATCTTTAAAAGTTGTGCAGGGAGAAGGGAGAATTCCACCTTGTGGTTTTTCCCACTACAGGGTTGCAAGAACACCTGCACTTGGCTGACTTTCTCTTCTCCTAAAGATACAGGATCAGTCTCAGGCCATGAACCTGGCAATCCTACTTGAAACTATTTCATTCAGTAGTGCTGAACAGATTCAACAGTAATGGACAGGAAAGCTATCTTTGCACCAGTCCCTGCCACAGTATCATCTGTTCAAAAGAATATATGTAGAGTTCAGTTTGGATCTGGCACAACTGTTTTGCCACTTGCTCTCTAGCTGACTTCAGCCAACCCATTCAATTTGGCATTGTGGGGAGCTGCATTGTTGCAGTGTAAGAAGAGAGCATCTAGGATTTCATTGTGTCAATGACCTTGGTTCCTATTTCAGTGCTCAGCATGACCATTCTGTTGACTGGAGAAACTGGGGTTCTGATCCTGCAGGTGGACTACATGTGCAGGGTAGCATGGGGCACTGGTCCATAGGAGTTAGTAGACCTTTCCCTTTGGGGCTACCACTAGCACACAGCATTATAGCCAGGCCATTCCTCCTCTGCCTTCCCCATGTGCCTGCCTTGTAGGGATGCAGGAGGAATTTGGCTGGTTTGCATTGTAATGTGAACTTATCTAATTTGCACTATAGGGGGAACTGAAACACAGCTATCCTTTGAAATTTGCACTTCTCCACATTTTGGGATGCAGTCCTTCAACCAAAGCAAGTTTACAAAACTGTGCATATAAGGAGGAAGCGTGCATAAAGATGCTTATATGAATGAAAACAACACTACAAAAATATTAAGTAAAACTTTGCAACAATGTGTACATAAGGTAAAATTGCACATGGAAAATATGTGTATTAGGAGAAAGGTGCACTAAAATGGTGATGAATTTTCATGAGGACTTTAAAAAGTCCAACTGATGCAGAAATGTGAAAACTGAACTTAAGAAGGGAAGAAATGGAAAGAAACCAAAACGATGAGATTCGCCCGTCCAGGAAAAGCAGGAACAGACTAGCACTTGGAATCTGGAGGAGGTGGGGAAAACAAGCTTATGGGTACTTACAGAGCAGGTTCGGTGGCAGCCTCGCATGGGGATGGCCTTGCAGGGGAGGGGGGAGCACTCTCCAGTGATTCCTACAGCATAGCTCTGCATGCGATTTCACTTAAGGAGGCCCTGCAGGATTGCATCCATTGACCTTTGTGATAGAGACCCAGCCTCATATTTATTGGCTGTTTGAAAAACCACCACCACCACTGCAACATTTGAGTCGAAGCATTCTGATGTTTTAAAATGTCCAACTAAGTTGCCAGTCCAGTAGGACTGCATTAAGCATTGAGAACTTGGAACTCTGATAACAAAGGAATTCCTTATTTTCTGTTGTGACTTGGAAGCTGCGGAACAGGCTCTAGCTGTTTTTCCCCCTGGAGAAAATACCATCTTAAAATAAGGCAGAGATATCTATGAGGCATGTATTGTGAAAACAGTATGGCAGTCAGCATTCTTTGATTCAAGCATCTTGATTAAAAATATAATTTTTAAATAATGTACTTAACGGGCATTTATACGTCACTCTTCAACTATAAAAAGGTTTCCAGAGTGGCTTAGAATTTGAAAAAACATTAAAAGCAAAGCTACCCTTGATTTATAGGTTCCATCGCAAGATGTTGTCTGGCCAATTGATATTCAGGAGGATCTTGATGGTCTGGCTGTTTTTAATTCTTTTCCTTCCTTTTGCCCCATGTGGTACATGAGCTGATATCCCTAAGGTCCCAGATTCAGGGACCAGCTGTGTGCCTGCCCAAGTACTAACCTAACTCACAAGGATGCTGTGATAATAAAGAAATAAGGATATATAATACATCCTGAGCTTTTGAGCAAAGTGTAAAACCAATCTCAGTAATTATAGAAGCCTTACGAGGAACACACTCTTGTTGGGAGACTGTAGGAAAAGGGAGGAGTCCCAATTAGTGTGCGAACCTACTCATAGCTTACTCTGTGTAATTATTAATACAGCCCCAGGCTGTTTCAAACCTCCCTTGAATGTCTTCATCTGTTATTTCAGGCTTTATTCTGTCCCATCATGTTATGCAGTAGAGGGATACTAATTCTGTTAACCTGAAGTACCCAAAGAAGAGGAGTTGTCACTTCCACATGCAACTATCAGATCTCCCTCTATCTATAAGGTGGTGAAATGTAGTTGCCCATCTAGTGTGAGATTAGAAGTCTGGAACACATACTCTAGAAACATAGGATTAATTCAGGTTCCATTTTTTGTTTGTTTGGAAAACACATGCGTGTGTGCGTACACACACACACACTTTTTAAAGAACACAACACATCTACTAGATCAGACCAAAAATGCATCCAACATCTTGCTTCCACAGTGACTAACTAGCCTCGGGAAACTGACATGCAGGGAGAGATGTTCGATACTAGTCCTACTCAGAGTAGAACCATTGAAATTAATAGATGAACCTCAGGTCCATTAATTTCAGTGGGTCTACTTTGGATAGGACTTAGCTGAATGCAACCCAGGATTTAGATGTGAGAGTTCTCTATGTTTATTGCACCCTGGCAACTGATATTCCGTGGCACACTGTTTTTGGATGTGAAGACCCCATAAAAATGATCATGACTAATAACTGTTGATAGCCTATAAAATTGTCTAATCCCCTTTGAAAGCCATCTAAGCCATGCTGACTTGGTCTGATTGGAGTTGTAGTCCGAGAACATCTGGAGGGCATCACATTGGCGAGCCCTGCCGGAAATGTTAACTTCCTTAATTCAACAACTTGCCATGGTCTAAATTAGGGGAGGGAAACATTTTTCAGCCCAAGGAACACATTCCCTTCTGAGCAACCTTCTGAGGGTAACATGGCAATGGATGGCAGAATCAGAAGGAAAAGTGGGCAAAGCAAAAATGTAAATGTCACTGTTGTCCAGTAGGCTAATTTCTACACACACTCGCACACCCTTCTCTATCCTCTATCCAGACAAGCAAGAGGCATTGTTAGAGGTCAAGGACACATTCTAGCCAGGCAAAAACAGAAGTGAAGCAGAGCCACTGAGGGGTGTGAACTGGGAAGAGTCCTGAGGGCCAGATGGAAAGGCCCGGAGGGCCACATTTGTCTCCTGGCCCTGAAATTCCCCATCCCCTGCTCTAAATGGTCAGATAGACCATTAGGCAGGTACCACATATTACCAATCAAGTTTATGTATTTATTTATTTCTTATTTGATTTATATCTCTCCCTTCTTCCCAGCAGGAGGAAGTTGTGTATGAAGATGCATGGCAGCTGCTTCTCTGTGGTAAAGCAGCATTGGGAGGGTGTGATTTGCAACACAGAGGCAGCGTGTGAAAGGAGGGACTCTTTCGCCTCTTGACTCTTTCGCCTCTTTCTATATTTCCTCTCTGTTGCCCTCTATCCATTTTCCTCCCCCGCCGGAGTTATCAGCCTAAATCCATGTTTGTTGTAACCACTAGATGTATAGTCATTTCCACATTTTTAATGTAGCTTTTCACACTGCAAGGGAAGATGTTTCAAACAGTAAGTCACTCTGACTGCACCCCAAGTGGGGACAGTGATTATGTGAATCTATCCTAAGCCAGATATACGTTTGCTTATAGTTGTGAATTATTACAGGTGAAATGTTTCTGTATAGCTGCTGCATAGATTGGAGAGCAGTAGAAGCCAATGAGAGTCTGAGGCTGATCATATTTGCTTGAGAACACTTGAGAGAGGCCAAAGGAACCTTGGAAAACCACCTTGAGCTCTTAATTTGACCTAACCATTAGCTTCTCTACCGTCTATCTATGGCAAGCAACAGCTACATGCCCGAATGATGCCTTTCTGCAGATTCTGCCTTCTCTAGGGTCTAGGCGATCTATTCAGTTGTGCTTGTGTGGCTGTGCTGTGTAAACAGCACAAGGGGCTGACTCAGTCAGTCACTGTCTCAGCTCTATTTATAGGCTGTGACGGCATCTGGGGATTTGGGCAGCCACTCACTAACTTGGCTGGCCAATGCTGAGGCCAAATTCTCATTCCCTGAGATGTTGACGCCCCAATGAGAGCTAAGCAGGTTGCAGTGGGATCTGAGACTTGTGCTTCTCTCTACTGTCTGTTGAAGAGAGCATAATGTTATCCACTGGTTTTAAATCAAGGGTGGGGAACCATTTTCAGTCTCAGGACTGGATTCCCTTATGATCAGCCTTCCAGGTACTGCATGCCAGCGATGGGTGTGGCAAATTCACAAGTGCAGGGTCCCCTCATGATAGTCACAGCCACGGCCCTCCCTCTTTTTTTGCTGCTGAGTTGAGAATGAGATTCTTGTTAATGCCTTCTCCTAGAACAACAAGTGCTCCTGGGAGCCAATAAGCACAAAAGAAGAGAGCGTGGCTGACTCACCTCCATTTACTCTGATTGGCTCCAATCAGCAGGAAAGGACAAGGAAGCATATCAGAGGACCCTTCTCAGTGGCTAACACACTCCCCTTTCATGCTGATTGGCTCATAGGATGCTGGAGACAGAGGGACCTTGCTGGGACCCTGCTCCCCCCAAAAATAAGGATCTAAGAACCCTTGAGATCCTGGGCGACTGCACCCCTGATTCCAGCCACACAAAAGCTAGAGGTTTCTAGCTATGTAAACACACAAACTTCTCCATCCTCCACACTAGAATGCTGGGGAATTTTCATGAGGATTAAAAAAAAAATCCGCAATTTGCTGCAGAAATGTGGAGAACTGAATTTAAAATTGGAAAAAATGAGAAACGGAGGGAACTGAAATTGTCAGCTACTTCCATTCCTCACCCATAGGCCTTAGATCCCCCACCCCTATTTTAAATCATGCCAGAAGCAGCTTGCCTGGTGCCTTCCTGGCAGTGATGTTGCTGCTGCTTACCGAGAGGGGAGGAGTGAGGTGATGGGGAGGTTGGTGTGGTGCAGGTGGATGGGTGGAGCCAAACTGGTGCTCCTGGCGGTGGGCCTGCACTGTGCCAAGCTCCCCTTTGCCTTTCCCCTCCACCCTCCCAGTGAGCAGCAGCACCACCACTGCTGGGGATCTGGCACTGCAGCACTGCCTGACCACCCAAGGTGCTTCTGAATCTAAGAAAGACAATCAGAGACATCCACGAAGAGAATGAGAACCATGCATTTACAGTTTAAAGAAAATAGGCCTCTCCCCATGCCACCTGTTCACGCTAGACCATTGTTTAGTCTGCTTCTTTCCCAGCAAAGCACAAAAAGAAAAAGGAAAGATATTTCACGTATTATTTATTTATTTATCTATTAGATTTATATCCCTCCCTTCCTCCCAGTAGGAGCCCAGGGCAACAAGTAAAAGTAGAAGAAAGTAAAAGAACGTAAATGGTACAGTGTTGATATATCGGAGGAAATGAACCGACAAAAGCAGTCTGCCAACCCTGATTTTTTTTTTTAGTTACTTCTGTGTTTAATTATGTTTGATTTATGATATAACGTATCTATTTTAAAGTTGTTTAACATATGGTTTTAATTGTATATTGGTTGTCTGTCTGTTGTGCACCGCCCAGAGAGCTTCGGCTATGGGGCGGTATATAAATTTAATAAATAAATAATAAATAAATAAATAAAAAGGAAAAGGAGAAAAATATTGACCCTGTGCAGCATCACATCTTAAACTCATAGAAATCGTAGCATCATCGTGACTGCGGGATTAAAATAGAGCTTGCTTCTGCTGCCCCGATGCTAAAACACATTTTACTGGGGAATAATTTTGTTGTAGAAACAGATAATGTATTTATAAGCATCTAATAACTACATGCATACTCGGTTGGCCACCCAGTGACTATAAAATGAAAAAGAAAGAAGGGTGTTGTGATGACCAGCATGAGCTCTGGTGGGCCCTGCGTGCCCATGCCAGCCCAGGTGCTGAATGGGAGGACTGTTTGCTTCTGTCCCCAGTATCTGCTGCTCTCTGGGTAGTAATTGCCTCCTGGGCTGTGTGGCCCTGGACTCCAGCTTTAGCTGCACCATTGCCCATGGATCTTGATAGTCCCCTCCAGACTGGTGGGTTTTTTGGCAGGTGTATTCTGCAACATGCAATTGATGCACTAACTGCATTAGTGCTGGATTTTGTACTGGATTTTGTACTGGATTGTCCACACATCATTCTGCTTTATTAGTTGTTCTGCAATGCTTCCTCAATGTTACCACATTTTTGCTGTCTGGAATGACACTCTTGCGCTGTAGTGCAACACATGCGGCACATGTAGTGCAACACAAGAGGCACATGAAAAAACAAACCCTGACACATTTGTGGTATAAAAAGTTACACAATTTCAGCAGGGAGTTACAGGACATGAGACAAAGGAGTCAGCACACACACACACCCTGTGATGTTTCTGCAGGTCCGAACAGTAATGAAATCGGGATCATGTGTAAGTGCCCCAATGCCATCATGAGCACATGTCATCATGAATGCACAATAAAAAAGGACACCTGGAGGGGCCCTGTATAAGGCCCCATCTGTGCTATTTTATATCCTTACTCTGGAGTAAACAAGCTTAGGCTTGTGCTGCAAATGTACATCCTTTTTTGAAGAAGAGAAGGCCCATTCATTGGGACTGAGGAAGACCTACAGTGTGCCTGTTTGTTTTTCTTCCCCAGTTCTGGTGGCGGCAGCTTTCAGCTTCCATGTCCTGAGACTATTTTAGGCCCTAGAAACATCTTTGGGTTGCTATATCTGGAGGATGGAAATCCCTAGAGAATGTGAAATCCATGTCTTTACTCTCACTCTTGGTGCTCTTGGAAAGGTCAGCTTGGCTGATGAGGCTGGCTTGGTGCATTATCCTTTCATTTTGCCTCAGCGTCAACAGTGTCACACTGGGGCTGTGTTCTGTCGCTCCCTCTAACAGCAGACTCAGTGCCCCTGTGCCAACAGGGTTGGAGCCAAAAGAGGGCCACTGAGAAACAAGAGGGGAAATCAGCAGGCTGGGCTGAATCCCAAGGTATGGAGACGTGTGGGAGGGGGAGAGTAAAGGGGACAACCCCTCCCCACAACAGCCCAACAAGGGTTGAGCATGCTCAGTGGTCACCAGGAACCACAGGGGAAAAAAACTAGGGTAGAGGAAAGCAATTGCCTTGCTTTAGCAGGGATGGGGAAGCTTTTTCATCCTGAGGGCCACATTCTCATATAACCAACCTTCCAAGGGCCATATGCCTATGGTAGGTGGAGGTCAGAGGGAAAAGAGCCACATCCATTGCTCCACTACCTTTGCTTCTAGCTCTGCTCATCACTGGCATACGGCCCCCAAAAGGTTCCCAGTAAGGGAACCTGGCCCTCAGACTGAAGAAGTTTCCTCACCTCTGATGATGTAAGGAAATCCCAGATAGCAGGTCTGGGACATACCTAGATCAGTCAGAACAGACAAACCTGGCCTAAAAGGATCCAATGTCTGACTTGGTAGTCTTATAAAGATCTCTCTCTCTCTCTCTCTCTCTCTCCTGCTGTTGGTCACACTGGCCACTCCTGTTAAACATGTAAACACAAAACATTGCAGAACTGGTGTGTACAAATCACACAGTTGGTGCCTGTCACTTGTGTGCTCTAAGTACACAGGCCCATATGCAAACATGACATTCATTGTTTTTGCATGTTTAACTGGGTTTGTAAACCATCTAGAGAACTAAGTTATGTAGGTGGTATGTAAGACACACACACACAATCACAGACACACAAGCCACACATTGCATGAACATGATGAGGGCAAGGCCAGCTAGCATGATCCCAATTCCTTCCCTACAGAGAAATTAACTGTCCAAGGCAAGTATAAGAGCCAAATGTGATGTGAAAAACCTGTGATTGGCTCTCCCATTGACTTTGCCTCTGGTTAACAGCAACAGACTGGGTAGGAGTGGGGAATTCTAATCAGGGTCATGGTGTTTGAAGAGGGAGAATTAACCATTTATTCTGCCCTGTGGCCTCAGTCTGACACGGATGTTAATCATAGAAAAGGGGTGGGGGAGAAAAGTACCTGTATCATACCTGTCTTTTCTTCCCTCTCTGGCTAATAACAGGAGGTGTGGGGGAAATCTGTATCCAGGCTGCTTGGTGTGCATTGGGGGATGGGTTCATGGAATCATAGAATAGTACAGTTGGAAGGGGCCTACAAGGCCATTGAGTCCAACCCCCTGCTCAATGCAGGAATCCAAATCAAAGCATTCCCGACAGATGGCTGTCCAGCTGCCTCTTGAATGCCTCCAGTGTCGGAGAGCCCACTACCTCTCTACATAATTGGTTCCATTGTCGTATGGCTCTAACAGTTAGGAAGTTTTCCTGATGTTCAGTAGAAATCTGGCTTCCTGCAACCTGGGCCCATTATTCTGTGTCCTGCACTCTGGGACGATCGAGAAGAGATCCCGGACCTCCTCTGGTTGAACCTCCTCTTCCCCAGAGCTGATTCAAATCTCTCCTCTCACTCTCTTGCGGCTGCTTCCAACCTAACCCAAAGACAAAGACGTCAGGAGATGTAATCACAGAGCTCAGTATCACATCTAATTTGGCCCTAAGGCATACCTTTGATGACACAGGAATATATGCAAATCATCACAAAGCACATGAGTGCACATAGCATAGCATAGTTGCAAGTACAACTTAATGTGAATTGCAAATCTAATTTTGTTTGGATGAGAAGCAGCTTCCCAAAAGATGGGAAGATTAGCCATATTTGATGTTTGTCGTTTACATTATAATCACCCCTACGTTTCCGCAATCTTCCTAGATTATAGTGCAGCAATGCTCTCTTTTACTTCCATGAATTTGGAGAAGTTCTTACAGTTGTAACTTTTCTCTTTCAACAAGCCTTTTAAGCTGAGACATATCCCAGTCTGTGTTAGAATTGCTTTTAATATGTTTTCTTTAATAATGTTTTTAACCCTTTCTTCTTCTTTTTAAAAATGTTTTTAATGTTGTTTTGTTTTAATCTATTATAAGGTCTTTTTATGATGTTTTAAAGTGTTTTTAGCATTTCTGTTTGCTGCCCTGCTCCTGCTGGGAGGAAGGGAGGGATATAAATCAAATAATAAATAAATAAATAAATAAAATAATAATCAATACGGCCCTCGGTTATCACCTTTATTGCTTTCTATGCAAAATGAATCCGGAAAGCTTTTGTATTTTTGTCCAGTTTTATTTTTGGGGAGGTATCCAATGCACTGGTCCCATCAGTGCAAGGATTTCCACTTGTGCAACAGAAGTTCCCCTCTCTCTCTATGCACCCTCTAAATCTGTTCTACGGGTTCCCCAAACCCACCAGAACAGATTTGGGGAGGACACAGAATACACATGGGGAAAGGGGGGAAGTTCCATTGTGCATGCAGAAATCCTTGTGCTGATGGGACACGCTGGTTGGATATTGCCCAGTGTCTGTAGTCTTCAGTATATCAGAATGCTATAACAGGCATTCAAAATGCATAGGGTGAAATCCCATGTAGCCTGAGTGGGTGTTCACTGGAAAACAGGGTTTCTCTTTCCTCTCCTTTGCAGACCTCTCTGCTCTGGAAGATTGGGCGACAGCCTGGACCAGATTTTGGAGATTAATGGGAAATGGGGAGAAGAGAAAATGGAAGTCCCATTGCGCAAGTGGTTTTCCATTGCACAAGTGGACAGACATCATTGGATTCCACCTATAATATTTATCTTTTATATAATAATGTGTTTGCTTTCCTCCTTCCCTGAGTCAACATAGATAATATTTCAGATTTCCCTCCCTTTATACTTTTGCATGTTTCTTAGAAATGTTATATTTTTATCTTCGAATGTGCTGAATGGAAAAGCAATTTCCCAGAAAAACATCTTTGTATCCTTGTAAACAATATTTGTTAAGTGACAGCATTTGTTGCCAGGTAAGTACAAACAATCAGGGTTTATTATTTTATTATATTATTTATTTATTATTTGATTTATATCCCACCCTTCCTCCCAGCAGGAGCCCGTTCCCCAGGGTTTACCATTCCCCAGACATGCTATTCAACCTGCCCTTCTCCCTGACCCCTTTCAGTGCTATAGCTACAAGTATAGTTGACAATAAACTTAATACAACACAATTTGTAAAACCTGGCTGCACCAGCTTATAAAAGTGTTGAAAGAGGGTATACCTCGTATTGTACTTGTCGCATCCTCAGATCTGGGCGATGTTTGTTTTAGGACATGGACCATGCAGATTGTAGTGTGCTATGGGAAAGAGAGCTTAATTTACATCAACCTTCCCCAACCTGGTGCCCTCCAGGTGTTTTGGACTCCAACTCCCTTAAGCCCCAACCAGCATGGCCAATGATCAGGAATAATGAGACTTGTAGTCCAACAGCATCTAGCAGGCGGTACATTGAATACCCCTGAGTTACAGACACCAATTTCAGGGTAATGGGGGGCAGGGATTGCAAGAGTGGAGGATGTATGGAATTGTTTGACGAACTGCACATAAGAACATAGGACGAGTCCTGCTGGATCAGGCCAATGGCCCATCTAGTCCAGCATCCTGTTCTCACAGTGGCCAACCAGATGCCTTTAGGAAGCTCACAAGCAGGCCCTGAGTGCAAGAGCACTCTCCCCACTTGTGACTTCTAGGAAATGGTATTCAGAAGCATACTGCCTCTGGTAATGGAGGCTGGTAGCCATTGACAGCCGTATCCTCCATGAACTTCTCTAATCCTCTTTTAAAGCCATCCAAGGTGGTGGCCATCACTGCCTCTTGTGGGAGCGAATTCCATAATTTACGTGCTGTGTGAAGAAGTCCTTTCTTTTGCTTGTCCTAAATCTTCCTACCTTCAAATTGATTGGATGTCCATGAATTTCAATGTTGTGAGAGAAGGAGATTTTTTTTCCTTTTTAAACTTTCTCCATTTTGTTGTTGTTATGTGCCTTCAAGTTGATTACGACTTATGGTGACCCTATGAATCAGTGACCTCCAATAGCATCTGTCATGAACCACCCTGTTCAGATCTTGTAAGTTCAGGTCTGTGGCTTCCTTTATGGAATCAATCCATCTCTTGTTTGGCCTTCCTCTTTTTCTACTTGCTTCTGTTTTTCCCAGCAGTATTGTCTTTTCTAGTGAATCAGGTCTTCTCATGATGCGTCCAGAGTATGATAACCTCAGTTTCATCATTTTGGCTTCTAGTGACAGTTCTGGTTTGAATTGTTCTAACACCCAATTGTTTGTCTTTTTTGCAAAGCTCTCCTCCAACACCACATTTCAAATGAGTTGATTTTTCTCTTATCCGCTTTTCTTGCTCACCTTTTCCCTAAACAAAAAAAAAGCCCCAAATGTTGTAACCTTTTCTCATAGGGAATTTGCTCCATCCCCTTTTCTGAACTTTTTCCAGCTCTACAATATCCTTTTTGAGCTGAGGTGACAAGAACTATACACAGTATTCCCAAGTGGAATTGCATGTTTACTAGAAGCAAGTCCCAGTGAGTTCAGTGGGAAGAGACTTACCTGTAAGTAAGAGTGTACAGGATTATATCCTAAATCTGGTAGCTTGAAGGATTAGTTGCTCTGTAAGATAAAAAAATGTATCACATCCAAAATTTTTTTACCTGCAATTATCTGTTTCAGGTGGTGTTAGTGCTGCAGTTGGGTATCCACTAGACACAGTCAAGGTATTTCAAGTTTTATTTCTCTTAAATACTCTCAAAATAGCAAACTGCCTAAAGACAAATAGGAATGGAAAGATCTGTCAATTTCAGTTTATCTCAGTTTCTCATTTTACCAATTTTAAATTCAGTTCTCCACATTTGTGCAGCAATTTGTGGTTTTTTAAAAAACAATTCTCATGAAAATTCTCCAACATTTTAGTATGAAAGTTTCCTAATAAACACATTTTGTAGGGAGTTTTGACTAATGTACACATTTTGCAAGCAATTTTTCCTCATCAAATACATTTTTATATGTTATTTTCACTCATATTCATTTTTATGCACACTTTCCCCTAACATGGATATTTGTAAACATCGGTTGATGCATTGCATCACAAAGTTTGAGTAAGTGTGAATGTCAAAGGATGACTGTGCTTTGGTTCTTGAATTGTTTCAGAAAGTGCAAATTAGATAGATTTGGCTTGAAATGTGAACTGATTTGAATTTCTCGCCCATCCCTAGTCACAAAGTAAACTGGGGAAAATTCTTCACTCCCCTGCTTCAAATAAAAGTAGCTATGAGAGACTGTGTGGAGGTGTGGAGGTTCTAACCACTGCAGCGGTTCCTCTACTAAAGAAGCTAGAAATGATAGTTTGTCAGGAAGAGTTCCAGGACACTGTCCAACCCCCAACCCCCACCAATGTCTGCTTGCCCGGCTTCTCCCAATCCTTTCATGACTCTCAGGACCAAACAGGACATTACGTGGTGAGATCTATGGGTGCCTCCAGACTTATTTTGCAGAAGGGATTCAACTTAGATTTGTGCAGTTGAAGTGGATTAAAGTACTCTGGGGTGGTATTCAATGTTAGTCCTATTCAGAGTAGACCCATTAAAGTTGATAGACATGGCAAAGGTTCATTCATTTCAGTAGGTCTACTGTGTGTAGGACTTAGCTGAATACAACCCATGGGTTTTTTTTGTGGTTAGAAAGTGATGGGGAAATGCATTGAAAAGAGTGGGATGAACAAATGGTTAATGGGAAGTTGTGTACACACCTTGCAAGCAAATCAGGATGACTGAACATTGTTGGATAGCTGCCCCATAAACAAATCAGAAGGAACGTTCAATAGTCTGCATATAGTCTAACCACTGTGTAAGCTTTGTGCAAGCAAATCAGGGTGAATGTTGAATAAACAGGCCACCTGGAGGAGGATTATAATAGGCTCTTTTAATTAATAAGTAACAAACAAACAAAATGCCTATTTTTTAATACTGTGTATAGTCTGTTTCATCCTTTGAATGCAACACAGGATCTGTTTTTATACTTTATCAGGATGCAACCTTTAAGAAAAATCAGTCTAGGGATGTTGAAACAGAAACAGAAATGGAAACTGCCAGAATTTGCATGTTCATTAGAATGAAAATTACACAAGTGAATATAAGCAGTATTTACTGTATTTTTTAACCTACAAACATTAAATAATTAATTACATTATTTTTGTATTGTTTTAACATTTCCCTTCAACTGACATGCATTGAAATTGATTAATTATATTAGTTTCGGTGATAGTGTATAGTTAGATGAACAACGTAAGTTTTAGTGGAAGCTGAACTGCAGCAGAATGGAAACATTGCTTATTGCAATGAACATAGAATGAGATAGAAACCACTTCCTCCTTACATCCCTAGTGGTATCCAACATTAGTCGTACTCAGAGAATGCCTGCTGCAATTACTGAACATGACTAACTTAGGTATGTTAATTTAAAAGGGTCTGTTGTGAATATAACTCAGCTGGATAGAACCCAGTAACAGTTATTATCTTACATTTTTAATTAAAAAAAGTTTTCTGTAATTCATACTACACCATATAGGCCACATTCACACTATACATTTATTTCACTATCATTCCACTTTAAACGGTCATGGTTTCCCCCAAAGAATCCTGGGAACTGTAGTTTGTGAAGTGTGCTGAGAATTGTAAGGGGCCCTATTCCCCTCATAGAGCTACAATTCTCAGAGTTCCCTAGGAAGAGGGACTGCCTGTTAAACTACTCTGACAACTGTAGCTCTGTGTGGGGAATGGGGATCTCCTAACAACTCTCAGCACCCTGCACAAGCAACACTTCCCAGGATTCTTTGGGGGAAGCCATGACTTTTTAAAGTGGAATACTAGCAGAATAAATGTATAGTGTGGATGTGATCATAGTAAAACTCCTGTTCTTGGAATGGAATGGACTGCCTTCAAGTCGATTCCGACTTATGGCGACCCTACTAATAGGGTTTTCATGGTAAGTGGTATTCAGAGGGGGTTTACCATTGCCTTCCTTCGAGGCTGAGAGTCAGTGACTGGCTCAAGGTCACCCAGCGAGCTTCATGGCTATGTGGGGATTCGAACCCTGGTCTCCCAGGTCATAGACATAAGAACATAAGAAGAGCCTGCTGGATCAGGCCAGTGGCCCATCTAGTCCAGCATCCTGTTCTCACAGTGGCCAACCAGGTGCCTGGGGGAAGACCAACACCTTAACCACTACAATACACTGGTTGTTTGTAAATAAAATGATATTTCTAATAAAATGATAAAAGTATTCATAGCTATTTTTCCAATCATATAACAACAAAAATGTGTATGATGGATTGTCTCAACTTAACAGGTGAGAATTCAGACGGAGACAAGCTATCGGGGAATATGGCACTGTATCAGAGACACATACAGAACTGAAAGAGTACGTATGGTAAAGTCCCTGCTGTTTACAGACCAATACACAACTAACCCGCTCATAGTGTCTGTTTAACCTTTTTGTTTCTCTTGCCTTTTGGCTGTGAGCGATGGTAGCTGCTGTTGGTCATCTGATGCGTTTACTACAAGGGAAACCTACAGTTCTGAATGCAGTTAAACAACCTGCATTAAACACAAGTTGGTCCACATGAGTGTTCTCATCTCCCTCGTTCTGTGGCCAACACACATAGTACCATTGACCAAGGAGTAATTTACTGTAGTGTATCCATAACCATACAGGAGGCCCATGATGTTCCACTGTGGCATTGCAGAGAATTTCACCACCCGTTTCCCTGGATTTCTGATTTGGGTGCAGATGTGTAGTAAATTTCTCCTCCCAGCTTGTGGGTAATACAGATCACTGGTTTTACATGCTGTTGCATACGGACTATGGGAAATTATGTTGTATTGATAGATAAAATTTATATGCCACCTTTGGAACAGGGGTGGGGAACTTCAAGCCTGGGAGGCCAAATGCAGCCCTTCAGCCCTCACTATCTGGCCCCTGGGTCACCCTTTAGTGGTACCCCCAAATCGTCAGGCTGCCTCCTCAGCCTCATTTAGCCCTTAACTAGACTCTTCTGTTGTCTCTGAGCAACTCCTGCGTCCGTGGTCATGGGAGAAGCACATAGCTTAAGGGACCCAAGCACATAGCTGGGACCTGATCCCAGGCTTTGTTTGTTTTACCATGGAAATGGTATTGTGATGGGAGGGTAGATCTGTTGACTCTATAGAAGAGACTCCCAGGACTGGGCCATTTAAATTGTTGTGCACCAATCTCCGAGCAGTGAGAGATCTCCAGGGGTCCCTGCGCTTGCCCAGGGTTTGGTTTCCTTGAAAAGAAGGTCAGCAAACACTATGGTGTCTTTATGAAATATGGTTTATTTACACACATTCACAGCCTGAGCATAAGATGGAGGGGTTCATCAGCAGCCCAATAGGTCTTGTTTTTCCATCAGGCTTACAGGAGGCATCCTGAAGCCATGGTGCAGGGAGCCAGCCTCTCTGCCTGTCTCGAGTTCCCAGCCTTTCCTCAGACTAGCTAAAAACTCAAGCTTCTCTTTGGCCCCAGGAGGGGGGGCTCTCCTGAAAAGTTTCAATAACAATAGGATCTCCCTGGCCCATTTGCCCATTAGCCCACCTGGCCACTCTTTTTAGATTAACAAAGGAGACTCATCTGACCAGCGGAGCAGGTTTCTCAGCTGCACAGCCCATCTCCAGGTGCAGGGTTCCAAATCAGAGGCTGGAAGGGGACTCACAGAAATCATACATCTCAACCCCCGAACCCCTAACAAAATGTTCTCCCAGTCATGGATGTGTGCCCCTAGCACAGCTCTGAGAATGATTCAAGGGCTTCTGTGTTTCCTGTTATTGGCATGCCAGACAGCGAAGCAATTTCATCTTTGATGCATACATGTTATATAATGATGAAATGGAAATGGACTGCCTTCAAGTCGATCCAGATTTATGGCAACCCTATAAATTGGGTTTTCATGGTAAGCGGTATTCAGAGGGGGTTCACCATTGCCTTCCTCTGAGGCTGAGAGGCAGTGAATAGCCCAAGGTCACCCAGTGAGCTTCATGGTTGTGTGGGGATTTGAACCCTGGGATAGGTATGTTAATAGAGGTCTTAATATTGAGGCAAGAAAACCCTCAGTCTGTCCAGTAGCAAGAAATGGCTTCATTAGAATTACTCTGTAACACATTTAACTTATTGGAAGCTTAGGGCCGAGCTGGTCATGATTTATTTATTTATTATTTATTTATTACATTTATACCCCACCTTTCTTTTCATGAAACCCAAGGCAGCTTACATATGGTTCCCAGGCGGTCTCCCATCCAGGCACTGGCCAGACCTGACCCTGCTTAGCTTCAGGAGCTCGCCATTTGCACAATTAGCATTTGCATGAATGGCTGTTTAAAAGTAAATTGTAGATGCAGGGGGAATGATGTAAAATGGGACCCTGGCATGGAGAGTTGGGGACTTTAACCCTTTGCCCTCCACTGCGGTCCTGATCCAGACCTCTCCCCCCACATCTGCTATTTGAGCAACAAACACTTCCCCTCTCCCCCGTGCAAATAGGACCCCCCCATCTAGATCAGGACTGTAGTGTGTGTGTGTGTGTGTGTGTGAAAGGCTTACAAATCCCTATCCCCACATCAGATTCCCATTCTGGATTCGGTCCCCACTCCTGTATTTTACTGCGAAAAAACCATGGCATCTAATCTAGTTTGGCCCTGAGGCTGAGATTCGTTGTGCTTAAGAGAGGCCCTAATCTGAAGGAGGCCCTGACTCACAGTGCATGGGGCCTAGTGTAGTGCACATCTAGTGCAGGGCTGGGGACTCTTGAGTCCGCCTGATGTTGAAGATCTACAACTTCCATCATGCCTGACCATTGGGCATGCTGGCTGGGGCTGATGGCAGCTGGAGTCCAGCAACATCTGGAGGGCCAAAGGCTGAACAGTACCAAACCTGAAGAGAAACTATGATGTGATCTTTTATATTATTGTTAATTTGTTCATTACAAGAAAGGCAAAGAAAAGTACCACCTTTGCATATTCGAGAGATTTGGGGAGGTTAGTAAGATGAGTGGCTGACCCTTTCCTCTCACTTTTCTATGCAAACCAGGTCCCAGGTTTCTATCGAGGTGTGTCAATGACAGTTGTAATGGCATCCTTTATTACATCGTTCTCTTTTGGTGTCTACAAAAACATCCTTTATAACATCTGCAGATTTCGATACGGCTCTCCAACCAAAAAGCCATCAAAGGTGGATGTTTCTTTTGCGGCAACTGCTACTGGTGCGATCCGGGTAGGTTATGAGTAAAATAATCAATTATCTCAAAGAAACGGAGGGAACAAAGCTTAAAGGAGGGAACGTTTATGCACTAACGTAATCCATTTGGGAAGAGGACATTTGAAAACAGTTGCACCCATACCATACATTTAAAGCATTCTTATTCCATTTTAACATGGACTGCACTATACATTTAAAGTATTCTTAAACCACTTTAAACAGTCATGGCATCCCCCAAAGAATCCTGGAAACTGTAGTTTGCTAAGGGTACTGAGAGTTGTTACAAGACCCTTAATAAACTGCAGTTCCTAGGATTCCTTGGAGGAAGCCATGACTGTTAAAGTGGAACAGAGTACTTTATTTATTTATTTATTTATAATTTGGTTTATATCCCGCCCTTCCTCCAGCAGGAGCCCAGGGTGGCATACTTTAAATGGATGTGACTATTATTTATCAGGATTAAATAAGTTTATCTGAAAGAGTGCCTCCAGCCACATCAAGGATGCCGCAAAACAGGATCAGCCTCAAAAGGCCTCCTCTCTATCCCACCAGTTAAAACAGGTAGACTGGTGAGGACTAGGGAGAGGGCTTTTTCTATTGTGGCTCCCACTCTGTGGAATTCCCTCCCAAACGATCTCTGTCATGCCCCCGCTATGATGAGCTTCCGCTGGGCCTTGAAGACCTGGCTCTTCAGACAGGCTTTTGGGGTGGGTTAGGTTTTATTATTGTTGTTGAGATTTTAATGTTTTGTTGTTGTTGTTGTTGTTGTTGTAGTTGTTATGTGCCTCGAAGTCTACTACGACTTATGGCAACCCTATGAATCAGTGACCTCCAAGAGCATCTGTCATGAACCACCCTGTTCACATCTTGTAAGTTCAGGTCTGTGGCTTCCTTTATGGAATCGATCCATCTCTTGTTTGGCCTTCCTCTTTTTCTACTTCCTTCTGTTTTTCCAAGCATTATTATCTTTTCTAATGAATCATGTCTTCTCATTATGTGTCCAAAGTATGATAACCTCAGTTTCATCATTTTAGCTTCTAGTGATAGTTCTGGTTTAATTTATTCTAACACCCAATTATTTGTCTTTTTTGCAGTCCATGGTATCCACAAAGCTCTTCTCCAACACCACATGCGTTGATTTTTCTCTTATCAGCTTTTTTCACTGTCCAACTTTCACATCCATACATAGAGATTGGGAATACCATGGTCTGAATGATCCTGACTTTAGTGTTCAGTGATACATCTTTACATTTCAGGACCTTTTCTAGTTCTCTCACAGCGCCCTCCTCAGTCCTAGCCTTCTTCTGATTTCTTGACTACTGTCTCCATTTTGGTTAATGACTGTGCCCAGGTATTGATAATCCTTGACAAGTTCAATGTCCTCATTGTCAACTTTAAAGTGGCATCTGTTGTCATTACTTTAGACTTTTTGATGTTCAGCTGTAGTCCTGCTTTTGTGCTTTCCTCTTTAACTTTCATCAGCATTCGTTTCAAATCATTACTGGTTTCTGCTAAGAGTATGGTATTGTCTGCATATCTTAAATTAATGATATTTCTCCCTCCAATTTTCACACCTCCTTCTTCTTGGTCCAATCCTGCTTTCCGTATGATATGTTCTGCATATAGATTAAATAAATAGGGTGATAAAATACAACCCTGTCTCACACCCTTTCCAATGGGGAACCAATCAGTTTCTCCATATTCTGTCCTTACAGTAGCCTCGTGTCCAGAATATAGGTTGCACATCCAGACAACAGATGCTGTGGCACCCCCATTTCTTTTAAAGCATTCCATAGTTTTTCATGATCTACACAGTCAAAGGCTTTGCTGTAATCTATAAAGCACAGGGTGGTTTTCTTCTGAAATTCCTTGGTCCGTTCCATTATCCAACATATGTTTGCGATATGATCTCTGGTACCTCTTCCCTTTCTAAATCCAGCTTGGACATCTGGCATTTCTCGTTCCATATATGGCAAGAGGCTTTGTTGTACAATCTTGAGCATTACTTTACTTGCATGGGATATTAAGGCAATAGTTCGATCATTACTGCATTCCCTGGGATCCCCTTTCTTTGGAATCGGGATGTATATGGAACGCTTCCAGTCTGTGGGCCATAGTTTAGTTTTCCATATTTCTTGACAAATTTTACTCAAAATTTGGACTGATTCAGTCACAGTAGCTTGTAGCAACTCTATTGGTATGCCATCTATTCCTGGTGATTTGTTTCTTCCAAGTATTTTAAGAGCAGCTTTCACCTCGCATTCTAAAATTTCTGGTTCTTCATCATATGGTTCCTCCATGAATGAATCTGTTATCCTGGCATCTCTTTTATAGATGCACTCACCATGCGCTCCAGGCTGGGGGTTGAAGACCCATCCCGGCTTCACCGCCAGCGAGCGGGCACCTGCTGTTGGTCTCGCCCGCCCGCCTCCGAGGAGGAGTTGGCTGCGCCGACCTGGAGCGCTTCTTGGCTCCTTTGCTGGCCAACGGCACGGGACAGAGCGGCTCTGGGTGTCACCCCCCTCAGGGTGTCACCCGGATGCAGTCCGCACCCTCCGCACCCCGGTAGTGATGCCCCTGGTTATGATTGTGTTTCTATCTCCTTTTGCTTTTGCTTTCCTTCTCTCTTTAACTATTTGAAGAGTTTCATCAGTCATCCATTGGGGTCTTTCTCTCTTTTTAACTAGAGGTATTGTCTTTGTGCATTCTTCTCTGATAATGTCTCTGACATCATTCCATAGTTCTTCTGGTTCTCTGTCAACTAAGTTTAAAGCCTCAAACCTGTTCCTTATTTGATCTTTATATGCTTCTGGGATGTTATTTAAATTGTATTTTGGCTTTTTGATTGGTTTGTTGGTCTTCTTTAGCTTTACTCTGATTTTTGATACAACCAGTTCATAATCTGTACCGCAGTCTGCTCCTGGTCTTGTTTTTGCAGAAAGTATGCAACTTCTCCACCTTCTGCTACCAATTATATAATCAATTTGATTCCTATATTGACCATTTGGTGATGTCCACGTGTATAGTTGTCATTTCGGTTGTTCAAAAAATGTGTTTGCAAGAAACAAATGATTGGCTTCACAAAATTCAATAAGTCTTTCTCCTGCTTCGTTTCTGTCTCCTAAGCCCCATTTCCCCACAATTCCTACTTCTTCTCTGTTCCCTACTTTTGCATTCCAATCCCCCATGATTATCAGCACATCTTGTTTTGGTGTGATCAATTTCTTCCTGGACTTCTGCATAAAATCTCTCCAATTCCTCTTCTTCTGCGTTTGCCGTCGGAGCATAGACTTGGATGATGGTTATGTTGATAGGTTTCCCATTTAATCTCATTGATATCACTCGCTCAGACCTTGCGTTGTAGCTCCTAATTGCTCTTGCTACATCACTTCTCACTATTAAAGCAACCCCATTTCTTCTTAATTTCTCATTTCCTGCATAAAATATTTTATAGTTGCCTGACTGGAAATGTCCCATTCCTGTCCATTTTAGTTCGCTCACACCAAGTATTGTAATGTTGATGCGCTCCATTTCTTGCTTGACAATTTCTAACTTTCCCTGGTTCATGCTTCTGACATTCAATGTTCCTATTGTGTGCGTCGTACAACTCCAGACTCTCCTTTCACATCTGTGCGCATCAGCCTCTGGGCTTCCTTTTGGTTTTGACCCAGCTGCGTCATTAGTCACAGCGCTATTCGTACTTGTCCTTTGTTCTTCCCCAGTAGCTCGGTGAGTGCCTTCTGACCTGGGGGTCTCATCTTCCAGCACTATCTCGTGTTGCATTTTGGATACTCTGTTCATAGGGTTTTCGTGGTAAGAGATATTCAGAGGTGGTTTACCATTGCCTTCCTCTGAGTTTGGATGCATCTTAGTCTGGTGTTTCAGCTTTGACCATTCCGCCATGGGTGCCCCTGCTAGGAGTCTAGCCTCTTGGTCTAGACTCCTGACGGCATTGCTCTCAGCTTCTTCAACACTCTCAAACCCCCTCACCACGTTAAGGTGTGCATCCGAAGACGAAGTTTAATGTTTTAATGTATTTGTATGTTTTTATTCTGTACGTCGCCCAGAGTGGCTGGACAACCAGCCAGATGGGCGACTAATAAATCTAATAAATAAATAAATAAATAAATGTTTACTTTTACGTTTCTCACTACCTCATAAACATAGTCCCAAAGTGACTTTTCAAATTAATGAACTAATACCGTGAACAGTTTGGTATAGCTACCTCTGTTACCTACCCTACTTTAACTTGGCCTGTAACTAAGGCCACATCTGCACTAAAGATTTAAAGAACTGAAAGGTGAAATTGCTGATCTGCTAACTAAAATATGTAACTTGTCCCTCGGGTCCTCCTCCGTGCCTGAGGACTGGAAAGTGGCAAATGTAACGCCAATCTTCAAAAAGGGATCCAGAGGGGATCCCGGAAATTACAGGCCAGTTAGCTTAACTTCTGTCCCTGGAAAACTGGTAGAAAGTATTATTAAAGCTAGATTAACTAAGCACATAGAAGAACAAGCCTTGCTGAAGCAGAGCCAGCATGGCTTCTGCAAGGGAAAGTCCTGTCTCAGTAACCTATTAGAATTCTTTGAGAGTGTCAACAAGCATATAGATAGAGGTGATCCAGTGGACATAGTGTACTTAGACTTTCAAAAAGCGTTTGACAAGGTACCTCACCAAAGGCTTCTGCGGAAGCTTAGCAGTCATGGAATAAGAGGAGAGGTCCTCTTGTGGATAAGGAATTGGTTAAGAAGCAGAAAGCAGAGAGTAGGAATAAACGGACAGTTCTCCCAATGGAGGGCTGTAGAAAGTGGAGTCCCTCAAGGATCGGTATTGGGACCTGTACTTTTCAACTTGTTCATTAATGACCTAGAATTAGGAGTGAGCAGTGAAGTGGCCAAGTTTGCTGACGACACTAAATTGTTCAGGGTTGTTAAAACAAAAAGGGATTGCGAAGAGCTCCAAAAAGACCTCTCCAAACTGAGTGAATGGGCGGGAAAATGGCAAATGCAATTCAATATAAACAAGTGTAAAATTATGCATATTGGAGCAAAAAATCTTAATTTCACATATACGCTCATGGGGTCTGAACTGGCGGTGACCGACCAGGAGAGAGACCTCGGGGTTGTAGTGGACAGCACGATGAAAATGTCGACCCAGTGTGCGGCAGCTGTGAAAAAGGCAAATTCCATGCTAGCAATAATTAGGAAAGGTATTGAAAATAAAAGAGCCGATATCATAATGCCGTTGTATAAATCTATGGTGCGGCCGCATTTGGAATACTGTGTACAGTTCTGGTTGCCTCATCTCAAAAAGGATATTCTAGAGTTGGAAAAGGTTCAGAAGAGGGCAACCAGAATGATCAAGGGGATGGAGCGACTCCAAAACGAGGAAAGGTTGCAGCATTTGGGGCTTTTTAATTTAGAGAAAAGGCGGTTCAGAGGAGACATGATAGAAGTGTATAAAATTATGCATGGCACTGAGAAAGTGGATAGAGAAAAGTTCTTCTCCCTTTCTCATAATACTAGAACTCGTGGACATTCAAAGAAGCTGAATGTTGGAAGATTCAGGACAGACAAAAGGAAGTACTTCTTTACTCAGCGCATAGTTAAACTATGGAATTTGCTCCCACAAGATGCAGTAATGGCCACCAGCTTGGATGGCTTTAAAAGAAGATTAGACAAATTCATGGAGGACAGGGCTATCAATGGCTACTAGCCATGATGGCTGTGCTGTGCCACCCTAGTCAGAGGCAGCATGCTTCTGAAAACCAGTTGCCGGAAGCCTCAGGAGGGGAGAGTGTTCTTGCACTCGGGTCCTGCTTGCGGGCTTCCCCCAGGCCCCTGGTTGGCCACTGTGAGAAGAGGATGCTGGACTAGATGGGCCACTGGCCTGATCCAGCAGGCTCTTCTTATGTTCTTATGTTCTTATTATTATACCACTTTAAACAGTCATGGCTTCCCCCAAAGAATCCTGTGAAGTGTAGTTTGTGAAGGGTGCTGACAGTTGTTCGGAGACCCTTATTCCCCTTACAGAGCTACAATTCCTAGACTGGTTTAACAATCAATCTCTCTTCCTAGGGAATTCTAGGAATTATAGATCTGTGAAGGAAATAGGTATCTCCCAAAAACTCTCAGCACCCTCAACAAACTACAGTTCCCAGGATTCTTTGGTGGAAGTCATGATTCTTTAAGGTGGCATAATAGTGCTTTAAATGTATAGTATGGATGTGGCCTAAGGCTAACCCTAACTTCAGAACTGTGGCCAGTGTCAAACTTCATGTAGGCCTATTGAAATTAATGGACATTTATTATGGCACAACCCATCCTCCCTTTACAGGCCATGCATATATATACCTAACAAGTGAGGATCTTGCTCTATGCATCTGCTGAAGTGGACTGTAGTCCATGAAAGCTTATGCCATAATAAAGTTGTTGAAAGTGCCACAAGACTGCTGGTTTTGTTGCCAGAGTTTTCTCACATGAGTAAGTATATTTTGTTCCCCATATGAGAGGTGGAGGATACAATATGGATGTTTTCTTTGGTGAACACCTTCAAGGGACTTCAGTGCTTTAAATACAAAGTACATATAAGCATAATGATTGATCTATACCTGGAGAAGTCAATGGTGGTGCCTTTAAAAGTTGCTGGACTACAGCTCCCATCATCCTTGACCATTGGTCATGCTGGCTGGGGGCTGGCGAGAGCCAGAGTTCAACAACAACATCTAGAGGGCACCACTTTGGCTACCCCTGATCTATCCACTAAGGTAAAATTAAGCATGCCATGTAGACCATCAAGGACAAGGCAAGGCAGGTGAGTTTGGGCCATGGGTTCAGGAACTCCATGGTCTGGCTGGGGATGCATGGGTAGTGAGGGATATGGAAAACATAGATAAAGGCCTATGTCAAGACCACTACTTCCTAATTGCACCCCTCAGGTTGTGCTAATATCACCTGCAGAGATAGCCAAAGTGAGGCTACAGATCCAGAAGGAACCGTTTCCCTCGGCGGTACTGCCCCATCTCTTGATCTCCAAGCCTAAGTACCAAGGTGCTGTGCATTGCTTGCGAACAATAGTGAAGGAAGAAGGTCTTAGGGGTCTATACAAGGGCTCTTTGGCTCTGCTGTGGAGGGACTGCTTTTCATCTGCAACCTATTTCCTCACTTATTCTGTCCTGGGTGACTGGCTTACTCCAGCAGGAAAAGAGAGACCAGGTATGTGCATTAAGTGGGAATGATTTGTTTCACAAGCCTTGAAAATCTGTTTTCATCCATAGCTTCTGCATGTGACCCACATTAGTTTTGCAATGTTTATATGTGTCACCCTGGGATTTAGGGGGCAAAGTGTCTAAGAAGCATCATGAATTGAAGAGGGAGAACAATTTACTCTAACCTCTTGGTTATAGGCTGAAGGCCCTTAAGATGTTGCACATCATTTTTCAGCTGTGCAAGAAATAATCTCAAGGCTGGTTGATTGAAATAGTGCTACCCAGACTCGATGCCAGTTGATGGATTATTATCATCAGGCACAATAACATATTTCCTTGTGAACTGCTCAGGACTGTTCGCTTGTCTGAAAATTTAATATCATTGTTGGGAAGGCGAGTTTGCTGTATTGTTTTCAGTGCTTGCTAAAAACTTTTTTTTGCAGGCAAGCCTACCTAGATACATAATTTTGTTATGTATTTTTGTTTAAAACTGCTGAGTCTTATTTGTGTTTTGATAAATTTTATGTCTACTTTTTTTTTTTTTTTTACAAACGTTTGATTTTATCAGTATTTTCTTTTGTACATTTTATATTTTTCAGTGAAAACCACTTAGAGGTTTCTGCTGATGAAGTGGTATATAAACCTTGTTAAATAAATAAAAGGCTATAGCAGGGGTGAGGAACGCGTGGCCCTCCAGATGTCATTGGAAGTTTCAGGACAGATAAAAGAGAGTACTTTGCACAGCACATAGTAAACTATGGAATTTGCTTCCAACAAGAAATAGTGACGGCCATCAACTTGTATGGCTTTATAAGAGGATTAGACAAATTCATGGAGGATAAAGCTTTCAGTGGCTACTAGTTAGGCTGGGTCTCTTCTCCCTCCACTATAGAAGACAGTACACCTCTGAATGCTTGTTGCTAGAAATCACAAGTGGGAAGAGTGTTGTTGAATGCAGGTCCTGCTTTAGGGCTTCCTATAGGCATCTGCATGGTCACTGTGAGAACAGGATACTGGACTAGATGGGCCATTGGCCTGACCCTGCAGGTTTTTCCTTATGTTGAACTCCAACCATC